>NC_081852.1:3125000-3487500 GCF_963259705.1 Myotis daubentonii
TACCATTGCACAGCAACATGTTGCTATCGGTGGGGATGCATAACCCTGAGCTGACAGCATTTCACTTGGGGCCTTGCTCGCCTGCCGCCTGTGGGTCCTGAGGACTCTGTGCCCTGTGAACACCAATCCAATCCGAGCAGTGTGGGACCCTGGGCTGCACAGCACTGCCCCTGAGGGACATTTTACAACTCCTTCCCAACCACCTTGGGCACATCTGAGAAGCCTGTTAATAAAACTTGGTGGTGAGTCATTATAAAGCAGAACAATAAGTTGACGGGAGTTGCATCTACACTAATAAAAGACAAAGATGCTAATTGACCATACCTTCACTACACCCACCAGCCAATCATCAGAAGAGTATGCAAATTAACCCAACAAAGGTGGCAGTTAATTTGCATGCACAGGCACCCAGTGAAGACTGAAGACAGTGTAGAAGGAAGCTAAGCACTGCAGAAGGGAGCCAAGCAGCAGAGAAGGGAATGGATCAGAGGTAGCAGAGTTGGGAGTGGAGCTGAGGCAGTGGACACGGGAGGGAGCCGAGGGGGCGGGGAAGGGAGGGAGTGAAGCCCGCCTCCAGCTTCGCTCTCTTCTCTGCTTCGCTCTGGCCTCAGGAAGCCCTGTTCTTGCAGGAATCTTCCTGCAATGGGCCTCTAGTAATTTTTATATTTGTCTCTATTTCCCACGAGTGTTTCAGAGATGTTGTGAAGTACTTGCCACAATACGACTAGAATACTTACTCAAAAGGGTCGCTTATTCTCATTCTTCTTAAAAATGTAATGCTTTTATTTTTTTAGAATCATAGGAGCAATGTATGACCATTATGTAAAATTTGAAAAATATGGAACAGTGCACAGGGGGAAAGAAAAGGCACCTCAGTCGGGCACAGAGAAATAAAGGCTGTCCTTATTTTGGGGGAGAGCGGGACGACCTAATTTCTATGCTTGAGTCTTTTCTCTTTGTTCTCTCGTCAGCCCCCTCTGGTCTTTGTTGTCTGGGTGAAAAGCATTCATCCCTCCTTGTTACCACAGGTTCTGATTTGTAGCCCATTTTTGGAATGAATTGTGGAGATTTCTGGGCCCCGATCATGTGGAAGGTGAGACTTTGGGGCCTGAGCTGGAGGCACAGTCCGGGAAGACGGATGAGAAGATGGAAGGCAGCATTCCCTTCCCCCCCCCCCCTTGGCAGGAGGGCACTTCCAACCGGGTGGCTGTTGGGGCTTCCCTGGGCATTGCAGGTGTTCATTGCAGGGTGTGCATCAGTACCTCTGCCTGCCAGATGCCAGTAGCAAAACCCCTTCTTCCCATGGTGACAACCAAAAATACCTCCAGACACCGCCACGCTGCCGAGGGGAGAGGGCGAATGGCGACCTGGGGTGAGGAGTGCCAGGTTTTGGGACTCTTACTTTGTCCTGTTGTAGATACTGAGATGTCAGGAAGAGAAACGTGCGAGTGAACTTTCTGGAAGCGCAGATATCAGCAGCTGCAGCCCTGTGTTTGCTCTGGTCAGCGCCTTGCTGACAGGGTGCAGGCAGCCACAGAGGCGCAGAGGCACAGAGGCCTGCATGTGGACGTCCTGTCAGGTGATCAGGAACAGAGCAGCACTGTGGCGTGTTCATCAGGAAGTGGCCGAGGGAGCTGGAGCTGCGGGTCCTCTGAAGGGTCGGGAGGTGCTGCTGCCTCAGGGTGTTGGGGAAGCAGGAATCATGAGGAAGGTCCTTGGAGAGCCACAGCCGCAGGAAGGCCAGAGGGTTGGCTCTGCCGGTCGCCACAGCTTGAAGCAGCAACAAGAGTCACTTCAGGAAGAAACATGGAGCTGCTGGTGCCCCCACCACACTGTGACCTGCTGGTGCTCCCCGCAGGGCAGCGTGGCTCCTGCTCCTCGGCCTCCCAGGCCCCAGGGAGCCGCTCAGGAGCTGGACTGAAAGAAGTCCTGGCAGCAAGAGTGCCTTGCAAAAGCAGCTTCCAGGTCTCCAGCCGGTGGTGCCAGGAAGGTGCTGGGAAGGGCAGTGCTGTGCGGGCGGGACAGCGAGGGGGCACTGTCCTAAGGCAGAGGGCTCTGAATGAAAGGGTTGGGGGTTTTTAGCATCAGATTAAAAAGGGGCACAGACTGCTCCAGGGCTGATATATTGATAAAATAACCTAAAGATTCTTACAGTTATGGGATTTGCGGAAGGGATGACGTTTCCTGGTGTCAATAAGACAAACATGCACTTGCATAAAAATACATGGAAAAGTAGAACAGCACTGCATGTATAGTTTCATAACTATTTTTCATTTAATGTTTTTTCATGAGGTTCTCACCTAAAATCCATTATTGCAAATGTTTATCATGAAAAACAAGCTTAAATAACTTGAAAGGTATTGCTGCTATTAGAAAACCTCAAGCATGATCTCTGTTTTGTTGTGTAGATTTCAGAAACATCACTTCAAACTCTATTTTGTTAGACATGTGGACCTACCCTTGCACAAGCATCTCTGTCGCTGAGTCTGTCTAACTCCTTAGATGCAGGTTCTAGAAAGGAGTTGCTCACCCACAACGTGAAGCCACTGCTTCACCGAGTGTGTGTGTGTGTGCATGTGCGTGTGTGCGTGTGTGTCTGAGGTGATGAACCACCCCCACCAGCAGATGAGATTTCCCATTTTTCATCACTTTGTGAGCACTGAGAGCAAACCATTTGTTAAAACAAAACAAATTAAGAAAGACTTTGTCATTTTTATAGGTAAATGGTATTTTATTGTTGTACTAGAGACCGGTGCACGAAATTCGCGCACAGGGGTGTGTGTCCCTCAGTCCAGCCTGCACCCTCTCCAATCTGGGACCTCACCAGGATTGGGCCTAAACTGGCAGTTGAACAACCTTCTCACAATCCAGGACTGCTGGCTCCCAACCATTCGCCTGCCTGCCTGCCTGATTGCCCCTAACTGCTTCTGCTTGCCAGCCTGATCACCCCCTAACCACTCCCCTGCCAGCCTGATCGACACCTAAACTGCTCCCCTACAGGCCTGATTGCCCCCAACTGCCCTCCCCTGCTGGCCCAGTCACCCCTAACTTTCCTCCCTTGCCAGCCTGGTTTCCCCCAACTGCCCTCCACTGCAGTACTGGTCACCCCTAACTGCCCTCCCCTGCAGGTCTGGTCCCTCCCAACTGCCCTCCACTGCAGTACTGGTCACCCCTAACTGCCCTCCCCTGCCGGCCTGGTCCCTCCCAACTGCCCTCCACTGCAGTACTGGTCACCCCTAACTGCCCTCCCTTTCAGGCCTGGTCCCTCCCAACTGCCCTCCCCTGCTGGCCTGATCACCCACAACTTCCTTCCCCTGCCAGTCATCTTGTGGTGACCATCTTTGACCACATGGGGGCAGCCATCTTGTGTGTTGGAGTGATGGTCAATTTGCATATTACCTCTTTATTAAATAGGATAATTTTACATAGTTCATTGTGATTGAACAATGTGATTTTTTTTATTTAAATTCTACACATGTCTTTAAAAATACTTATTATCTTATCTAGTAAAAGCCTAAAATGCTAAGTGTCCAGTCGACTGGTTGGCCATTCAACCAATCAAAGTGTAATATGCTAATGATATGTTAAGGCAGCTCAACTGCTCGCCATGCTATGCCCTGACCACCAGGGAGTAGACGTCTGACCAGTAAGTTAGCTTGCTGCCGGGGTCCAGCAGATTGGGATGGAGCGAGATGGGCTGGACATGCCCTGGAGCCCTCCTGTGGCCCCTCCCAGCTGGCCAACCTGCATCCCTCCCTAGTCCAGCTGTGCACCGTTGGGGTCCCTTGAAATGGCCTGCACCCTCTCGCAATCTGGGGCCCCTCAATGGATGTTGGGGAGCCAGTTTCGCCCCAATCCTGCAGGCCAGGCCGAATGACCCCACTGGTGCATGAATTCATGCACTGAGCCTCTAGTAGGCTAATATAAGCTCAAGGCACAAAATTCAAAACAAGCAAAAAGACGTCTGGTGAAAAATAATATTTCTTTCCACACCTTTGCTCTAGTCAATCAGCTTACCTCCCAGAGACACCAAATGCCTATTGTTGTGTCTTCTTCAGAGAGTTGTTTATAGATGCCACCGAAATATATATTTGCTTGTATATATGTGAATATATAATGAGATATACATATTTGAATTATAATGTGTACAATTTATACATATAACATTTGTAATATGAATACTTGACAGATATACACACATACACTTAAAACTTTCACTAAAGGATAAAGTGTTATGCACATTATCCTGAAATTTTAAATAAACCAATGTAAATTAGGGTTCTTTCTACATAAAGATATTTCTTGTTCTTCTTAAAGGTTACATATTCTATTTTATGCATGTTCTGTGATGTATTTAATCAGTCTTCTATTAATGAACATTTGAGGTTGTTTTTGATTATTTCTAACAATTATGTAATGAATAACTTTGTATCTATAAATTTTGCAAACATACATTTATATCTCTAGGATAAATCCCTAAAACACAGGTGCCTAAGCATAAGTTATATGTATTTTAAGTTTGAATGAGTATATGCACTTTTTTTTTTTAGTTCAGTATAAAGTCACTAGTGTTTGCTATTGGGAGAAAACAATTTCCTACATCTTTTTTGAGTCAGATGGGGACCCTGGCCTAAGGATTTATCCTGATAGCAATGGCTATTGCCTATTATCTGTTGTCACCATCCCGAGTACACACAGAAAATAAATTAATTATCATCCCAACCCTACATAGTAGGTATCATTATTAATGTCTCCATTTGCTGTTGAGGAGACAGAGGCACCTCAACCACGAGGGGCAGTGAGAGGAGGCTGCTGAGCACTGCTCCGTCCGGGAAGGGACACTGACCTCGCTCATCCGTTACTCAGTCTCTCCCACAGTCACGGCCCACTCAGGGGATTCACTTTGCTTACATTATTTTGGCAATTCATGAACTTCTCAGGAACTCAGTAAATATTGATAACTTTCAAATTTATAAAATAGACTTTAATATTTTTATATAATTTGTAAGTATCCTTTATAGAATGTTACTATATTTTACTTCTCATTTATGATTTTGGTTACTTATATGTATATGTCTTGGTTTTATTGTCTTGAAATGTATTTATTTTAATACTTTTCTCAAATATAATTTTTCAGCTTTGTTTATATTTTCTCCTCCCCCTGTGTGGTAATTTTTTTTGGATTTATTATTCTTTCTTTGATTTCCTTTGATATCTTAAAAAATCTCTTTAACTTAATAAATAATTTAGCTATAGTCTTTATTTTCAATAGCAGTTATATTTACATTTAAAGAATTTGCTGCTAAATTTTGCTTTAGCCTCCTCCCCTGCATTTGGACATGGAGGTGGAAGACTAGAGAAATAGATAGATGATAGATAAATAGATAGATGATAGAGGATAGATAGATAGGTGATAGATAGATGATAGATGATAGGTAGATAGATGATAGATAGATAGATTATAGTTGGATAGAAGATAGATAGACAATAGATAGAAAGATAGATTATAGATAAATAGGTTGATAGACAGATAAATGGATAGATAGATGATAGATGGTAGATAGATTTATAGATGATAGATAGATGATAGGTAGATAGATAGATAGATAGATAGATAGATAGATAGATAAATAGATAGATGATAGATGATAGGTGATAGATAGATGACAGATGAAAGATAGATAGATAGATAGATAGATGATAGATGATACATAGATAGATAGATAGATAGATAGATAGATGATAGATGATAGATGATAGATACATAGATAGATAGATACATAGATAGATAGATAGATAGATAGATGATAGATAGATATTAGATTATAGATAGATAGATAGATGATAGATAGATAGATGATAGATAGATAGATAGATAATAGATAGATAGATGATAGATAGATATTAGATTATAGATAGATAGATGATAGATAGATAGATAGATAGATAGATAGATAGATAGATAGATAGACAGACTTGGGAAACAGAAAAGGAGAGACAGGAAGCACACAGGACCCCTGGAGGGGGTGCCCAGGAGTGTGTGGTCCTTGTCAGCTCTGTGCTGTGGGATCCTGGTAGGTGGGGTCCTCGCTGGGCTCTTGTCAGGCAGGTGTGCTGAAGTCAAGCGATGGAGGCAACTAGAAAGAAAGAGATTGAAGTGACTCCCAGGGAACCTGCCTTTGGCTGCCTCTGCCCAGACTTCTCGTCGGGGAAGTCTGGGCAGGCAGAGTGGGCACTGGAGCTGGGGGCATAGCATCCCCCATCCACAGGGAGCAAGCAAGCGCCAGGGTCTGATATCAGGACCCGTGTTTAGTGGGGGGAGGGCTGACAGGGGCACGTGAGGGAGGCACTGGCAGACCATTCGGCAGCCGTAAAAAGGTTTGCACCTACAGTGCCCTCTGAGGTCAGCACTGTGTGTCCCGGGAGATTTTGTGGGTCAGGAAGCAGGGTATTGTTTTTAAGAATATTTAGGCTGTAAAGAGTAAATACATAAATGAATAAAAAATAGACAAAACTCATGAAAATGGGACACTTGCTGGAAGAGTCCTGTGAGAGCTGTACTCCTGTCTTCCCTCCAATCTTCAAGGACAAATTCTCAGCTGGCAAATGCTCCAGTTCAAGGACAGACTGTCTGACCCCATCCCCAAACTATACTCCCCAGCTGTGGCCTTGAGCAAGTAGCTTTATCTGTCTTTGCCTCAGTTTTCTCATTTGTAAGGTAGTAAAAACATAGTACCTATTGCCTAAGAACATAAGTAAGGTTTAAATAAGTATCAGTTTATATCTCTCTATTATCTATATCTATCTATCTATCTATCTATCTATCTATCTATCTATCTATCTATCTATCATCTATCATCTATCTATCATCTATCTATTATCTATCATCTATCTATCTATCTATCTATCTATCTATCTATCTATCTACTAGTATCTATCTCTCTATCATCTATCTATCTATCTATCTATCTATCTATCTATCATCTATCTATCATTTATCTATCTATCTACTAGTATCTATCTATCTATCTATCTATCTATCTATCTATCTATCTATCTATCTATCATCTATCATCTATCTATTATCTATCTATCATCTATCTATCTAGTCTTCCAGCCCCAGCAGGCATAGGTAAGCATGGTTCATTAATGTTAGCTACTATAATCTTTTTTCTTGGTTATATATCCAGTCACCAAATAACTCCAAATCTCTCCTCGAAGTGCTCTCACCCACGGACGGGTGAGTCTTCAGAATCCCCATTTGGGAAGAGAGAACTGCACCTTATGTCACTGTGTGCACCCTCATTGGACAGGGGCTGCCGGGAAGGGGAGGTCTGGGCAGCACCCTTCCTCAGCTGGTTCCCGAGGAGGCAGCTGGAGGAAGAGGAAGTTCACTTCTGAGCGATCTGGTGGCACCCAAGCGTCCAGAACACCACTGTGTACCGTCTTCTCTAGAACACCCTCCCAGAGCAATGCATTGCTGAGCTGCTGCCCTCACAGATGGAGGTCTGCACTCCCCACAGCAAGGGCGTGGCCTTCCCCAGAGAGCGGGCTGCCTCAGCAGGGCTGGCTGATCGCTCCCCATGGTCTCCTCCTGCTTCAGGGCTATTGTTTAGCTTGACTTGAATACCAGGCTCCCCAGACCTGCTGTGCTGGAGCAGAGCCTCACTCTCTGGCCCGCGAGCCTGCTGCACACTGTCCCTGCCCCTCCTGCAGGAAGTCCTGCCTCACTCCCCAGAGCAGCTGTGGGGATCAGGGAGCATGGTGACTTGAGCAAGCAAGAGCCTGGCCCCTCACAGCTGGAGGAAGCCTCCGGGAGCCTCCGCTGTGGGCCTGGGAAGGTGCCACACACCAGACGGCCAGCCAGGGCCTCTGCGGAAGTTACCACAGGAAGAGGCAGGAATGGGAGCCAGGGGTGTTGAATGAGTCCCATCCTCCCGCACAGGATGGGGCCACTGGTCACACCAGGCTGCGGGGGAGGCTGGCAGTCCTATTTTTAAGGTTAAGGCCAAATCCCTTCCTTGTCAAACCGTGGGCTCAGCTGACCGGAGGGTGAGCTGACCAGAGGAGCACTTGGAGAAGGCTGAGCCAGGACCCCTGCAGCTGCCCGGGGTTACAGGTGGCCCGCTGGTTTTGAAGGGCTGCGGCACAGGAGCCAGAGCAGCGCACCACGGACATGGTCAGACTCCAGGAAGCGGGAATGGGCTCCAGTCTGTGCTGCCTCCACTCCCCTGGGCTGGTGCCAGGGGCCCTGCTCTGCGGGCACAGCCTAGAGGTCAGGCAGCACCGTCCTTTGCCTTTGGAAGTGACCTTCAGAGTTATTACCTCATCTATCAAGAATGTTAGCTGAGTTTCTACTCTGTGCCAGTTACTGGCCCAGATCCATAGCTGACAAAGTCTCAGATGTCTTCTCTCTACCAACCAGAAGGTAGGAGGATAAACATACAAGCTCATTTGTTTGAGGGATTCTACACAGTTTTTTCATTACAGAGCATTTCAAACACAGAAGTAGAGTGAATAATAGAAGGATCTCCCATTTGTATAGTTCTCAACATAATGCCCAGAGGTGTTACCTGTCTCCCCCACCTAATGTCCACTCAGCACATCCCGACTTCCTGTCATCTCATCACTAACTAGTCTAGTACATCTCCAGATGACAATGACTTTCAGAACATAAAGGCAGTGCCAATAATTAACAGTAACTCCTTAGTGTCATCAAATATCCAGGTAATATTCTAATTCTCTTGATCATCCTATAAGCGCGTGTGCTTTTTGCACAGCTGGCTTGCTTGAATCAGTACCCAAGCACAGACAAACAGGTGGTTTTCCTACTTGCTGGTGTGGGCAGAGATGCGGGCATGTGAAGAGCTCAGGAGGGGCTCCCTGAGTTACTCCAGTGGGTCCACTGCGGCTCTGAGCACCGGCGTTGGAGTTCTAGCTCTGGGACCCTGAGCATATAAATCTTCCAAGTCTCAGCTCCTCATCTTCCTAACTCACAGAGTAGACATATTTGCTATGATACTTAGCATATAGGCTGGCCTACAGTACATGCGCAATAAATTCTAAATGCAATTATAAAACAATAATTGAAACAGAGAAGGCAATGTTTAATTTAGATCTGTAAATACAAAGCCCTGTGCACAGTAGAGGTAATGTGTACTCTCAGGCGGAGATAGTAAACAGCTTTATGTAAAGGCAAGAATCGGAACTCTGGCATATTTGACCAAAAGGCCCACAAGTTGGGGGTGTCAGGAGGTGAGACTGGAGGAGAAGGTTGTGACCAGACCGGATATCCAGGGTCTTGTGCATAGAGCTGAGGAGTCGTGGCTTAATCTTATAGGCACGAGGGTGGCAGAGGTTTGCGGGGAATTGACAGCATTGGGTTCCTCTGGAAGCAGGGTGGAGGGGCAGGTTCTGGAGCGGGGAGCCAGGCATGAAATTGCAGCGAATCCTACAAGGAGACGATGATGCCCTGAACCAACCAGTAACTATGGTGACGGAGAAACATTGCTGAGGCCATCTGGAAGATTACATGTTGGCAGGCGAGGAGAGAGGGACAGTTTAAGAACCTGTCCAGAATTTCTGGTTCAGCTACCAGCTAGAAGGGGATGCCATTGAATGAGTTGCAAACACAGCGTCTGAGCAAGGTTCAGTGGTGGGAGGACGGATTCCAGCTGGGATGTGTCCAGTCAGCGCTGCCTGTAGGACTCCTAGGGGACAAGTCTGCTCTTAATTCTGTGTCTTCAAACGACTTCAGAATCACTTGGAAGGAAACTAAGAAGTAGTGAAACTTGTGCCTGGGCGTCTCCTCTGCTGCTCAAGACCCTGCCGGGAATCGGACAGCTCCTTGTCCTGAGAGGACGCCAGAAGGGACTGATGGCCTTTTCAAGGCTCCAGACTCATATATTTAAAATGGATTTGGTCACTGGAACTGTGGTTTTTACAAAGACAAAAGACCCAGCAGTCCACCACCAAGTCTCCACTCTTATGACGATATCGCTGACACCGCCATCATTTCACCTCACCGCCCTCCATCTTCCCATGTCCCTTCCTCAGCTCAGATCAAGTGGCCTAACATAAGGCAAAATATGTTGCTTGAGATAAGGATTGCTTTTGTAAAGCAAACGTTGGAAAGTAAAAAGGCCATTTTAGGAAGAGAGGGAGCTCCTTGTCATTGAAGGCTGGTTGACCATCTAAGTAGGCACATGTGTGTGTGCTTTTTGTTTGTTTGTTTTTTAATATATTTTTATTTATTTCAGAGAGGAAGGGAAAGAGATAGATAGAAACATCAATGATGTGAGAGAATCAATGATTGGCTGCCTTCTGCAAGCCCCTACCGGGGATTGAGCCCGCACCCGGGCATGTGCCCTTGACCAGAATCGAACCCGGGACCCAGGCTCTATTCACTGAGCCACACCAGCCAGGGCTAAGTAGGTGTCTTTGTGAAGGGGTGCCGGGTGGTTGTTGCTGTGATGGACGGTGGGTGTGAACACTGGAGAGGATGCTCTCTGTTGGGCAACCAGCAGTCATTCCCCTTCTTCCGTGGCATTAGGCCCTTCTTTTGTTCAGATGCTGCCCACCTGCCAGGATTGGGTGTGGAGCCGATTTAAAGAATGAGGTCCGCCCTGGTAGCCCAGTTGGTGAGAGCATCATCAGCATACGCAAAGGTTGCAGGTTTGGTCTCTGGTCAGGGCACATACAGGAAGCAAACAATGAGTGCATAAATAAGTGGAACAGCAAGTCAATCAATCTCTCTTTCTTTTTGCCCTTTTTCTCTCTAAAAATCCATCAATAAAAAAGAAATAAAACAAAAAGTAAGTTAATTTCCTTCACATGTGTCTCACTGAGTGATAGGGTTTCAGTTCCCACCCCTTGTATTTGGAGAATTGTGATCACTCAACAGTAGAATGTGGAGGCAGCGGCACTGAGTGACTTCTGAGGACAGGTGATAAAAGACCATGCAATACCCATTTGATTCTCTTGCTAATATTTTACCTGCATGCTCCCTCTTGGAATTTCTCCACATGTCATGAGGAAGCTCAAGTCACATGTTGATGTGCTGGTCAACACTCCCAGCCAAACCTAAGCTTTGCATCTTCCCAGCCCCGATGTCAGATATGGGGGTGAAGAAGCTTCCGAGAGAGCCCCCTGATCTTCAAATCACCCCCCAGTACAGCCTTCTGAGCAGAGGGGCCATGCGTCATGGTGCAGTGCCCTGTCACAGCTCCGGGCCCACAGGACCTGGGAGTAAACTAAAATGACTGTTGTATGTCAGTTATGTTTTAGGGTATTGCATTATGCAGCAACCGAAATCAGAATAGTGCGTGGCCAGTTCTGAGCAATGAGGTAGAAGTTGTAGTTCCCTGGGGAGCTTGTGAGAAAGATTTTTTCTTTGATAAGAGGAGAAAGTGGTTTGAAGACAAATGCCCCTTTCTTCTCACTTCGTCATGCTGTTGGTAGAGCGTGATGTTGATAGGAGTGCAGCGATCCTGACCTGGAAGCAAAACCAAGAGGGCGGTAAGGAAGCTGCCCTCAGCCGAGACCGCCCTCCGCGAGCGCCCTCATGGGGTGTGGGCCAAATACCAGTGTGCGAAGCCTCTTGTATCAGGTGTTTATGACTCGCTGCCTGACACTTCCAATCCAGAGCTCTGGTTCTACTGTACTTTTGCTCTCTCTCTTTTATTCCAAAATGCTGGTTTGTCCCAGTTCTATCAGAATTCTTCACATTCTTCAAAAGCTTATCCCTTTGTAAAGACATTTGTAATCATCTCCCATCACAAGTAACCTCTGTTTATCTTTATCACCTGTAGCCCAATTCATGCAGCTGCCTGCGGACATCTTCCTATCCTGTCTATTCAACACTGAGTCACCCATAGTTCTCCATTTTCTCAAATCTCTCTTATTTTATGGTTTGTAGTTTTCTTTGTATATGTTATATTTTTCCTGGATTTTATACACATACATATTCTAAATTGCTTTGTTGCTTTTTTTGTCCTCATGGGTATCATTCCACCAAGACATGGAAATTTATTATTTTTACACCATTCACCATATTTAATGAGTGATTATATATGTTGGAGTTAAATTCTCTGTGTTTCCTATTACCACAAAAGCAATAATACTTTTTAATATTCTGAACATTTATCATATCAAATATTAGTCATATCCAAATAGCTGTGGATGAATTAGCTCCTTGAAGCCACATGACAAAATGAGCAGAGTACTGTTATTTGTTATGTATTTTGTACATAAGGGACCTAGACAGAGGGGATTTGAATACTTTGGCAAAGGTTGTATTGCCCGGAAGCAGCAGAGCTGGCTCAGCGCCTGGCTCGCATGCCCATTCTTCGTAAGCAATGCCCTCTGGCGCCTAACAGGACACATATGTCATTGGAAGCAAGAGAAAGGTCAAACAATGCAGAAGTAACTGCTTAAGGATTGCTGTGGTAAAGACAGTGAAGGGGAAGTGCAACGTGTACGAGTGTCTGACAGGCCTGCTGGCCTGGCCTGGGAGGGAAGGAAAGGCCTCCGGGGAGCGCACTCAGCTCTGAATGAAGGAGGAGCCGGCAATGACCAGGCAAAGGTGTCAGAACAGGAGCGTTCCAGGCAGGTCCCCAGGGTCCTGAGGGCCCTGAGGAAGTGGCACACCCACAGCGTCCAGAGGAGAACTGAACGGGCGGAAAACACGCCGTGGGCAGGAAGGCTGAGCCTCCCGGACGTGGGGGTTTGGGCCGTCCTCCTGGGGGCAGCAGGGACACCGACGGCGTGTTGCACAGAGGGTGGCGTGGAAGGTGGCCAGAGCGGAGGTGAGTTGGGAAACTACGCATTTTGGGCGTCTAGGCAAGATTCTGTTCATGCGTGTGTGTGGGCCAGCTGTACTCAGATGGTCCGTGTAATTTCCCAGGTAACGTGAAGGCCTTGCCTGTGGCTTAGGAGTGAGGGAGGAGGGACACAATGTACCAGGGCTGGCACTGCTGGCTTTTGCTCCCGTAACTGACCGGCCAATACCATGGCCCATACCACGTGGGCAGGTAAGAGTATGGCGAGACGTGGCACCAGCAGTCTTGTGTTCAGAGTGTAATTAATCTCTGTGAATGGCTCTCAGGGGCGTCAGTGTAAGAAAGTGTTTCGTTTCTTTAGGTCAAGGGCCTGCAGCCTTAGTGCATCCTTAGACCCATGCTCTGCCACCACCTTCCGTGCGGCTCGCTGCGGAGGATCCGACGCCGGGAGCAGCTGGGCAGCAGTGGGCCCCGCGGCCGCTCTGAGCGCCGCTGGGCTGTGGGCTCTGCAGGTCCCGATGCTCGCAGCCATGTGCTCCTTGCACTGCGGCTTCACACTTCACAGCTGTGCTTCCTGCTTCTGTTCTTGGGGCTCGGTCCTGTGCCTCTCAAAGCTGACGCCTCCCTGGCTGTTCCCAAGGCCCTGTGGTCTACTTTGGCTTCTTTCTCCGGATCTGTTACGGGGCCCTCCCGGCAAACCCCATGACCAGGCTCAGTGTGACTCTGACTCTTTGTCAAGGGAAGGAAACAGCCTCAGGCCCCTGCGCATGGGTTTGAGCCAGAACAAGGTCGCAGAATGGAGGGTCAGGCCTGCTCCCCCTCCACCAGCCTTGGGGCTCAGCTCTGGGAGACTAAACTCATTGGTCAGAGGCCCTGTAGGACAAACCCACCTAATTCTGGGGGTCCTGGGCTGCTCAGGCCAGCCTGTGTGTCCTTCCTCTCCTTTTGCACGGTGCGGGGTGCTGGCACATCCTGGGCCAGAAGAGCCTTTCTTCCCAAAGCCTCAGGTGAGCGAGTGGCTTTGCTCAAACCAAGCCAGCCTTTCCCCGCGCTCGGGCCTCGGCAGGCTTGTAGCCGGCACTGAAGCTCTTTGAGACCAGTTCCCGGCATTTAGCTTTAGCTCCCTTCTTTAGCGAGGGCAGCAGAGTGTGACTTTAAGGACAGAGAAGCAGGAAATCCTTTGAGACCTGAGGCCCTTTCCAGTGCTGAGGTGGTGCCAGTAGAGCCCCCCCACCCCTCCCTACCCCCTCCGATCCCCCCCAGGACAGGAGAGCCCCGTGCGCCCCAGGCACCCTCATGCAGGGGCTCAGGCTCCAGACCCACCTGGCCAGCCCCAAGGCCTCAGACAGGCCCTTGCCCTTCCGGGTTGGCCCCTCCCTGGGCTGAGCAGACTTTCCACACTCCATCCTCTTCTAGGGGCCAGGTGGTGCGCCCCGAGGCTTCCACGTGCATCTACTGAGTCCCGAAGCAGGGTGTTTGGCCCGAAGTCCCGGACCCATCTTCCTGGAATCCAGTTTCTATGGCTTTGGGTCCCGGACCCCTGGCTCTGGGGAGCCCAGGCCATGGAGCCGGTGCCAGGGCGCGCTCAGCCCCGAGCGCTCCCTTGTCAGAAGGGCCACCCAGCAGTCCTGTCTCTGCTTTTAGCGCAAATTCAAAACCTCCCCTAAAGCAATGCACTCGTCCACGTCCACTCCTGTAATGGGGGTGTTCCCTGAACTCCTGAGAGGCCCCGTTCATCGCCTGGAGACGCAGGACTGCGGAAAGCACTGAGGCTCCAGCCCCCAGGGACTCGCGTTCTAGTGGAAACGCAAGACATCAAGCCTGACCCCACCGAGGCGCGCCGGGCCCTTCTCTGCTCCAGAGGCCTCAGGACTTGGAGCGGGCTCATCGCAACACGTCCCTGGCCTCTGCGTCCCTGACGCCCGTGGCATTCACTGCATCCGGACTCGGAGCAGCTCGAGCGGCATCACAGCGTGGGTTCCATACAGCAAGCGGGGACAGAGTGGCCATGGAGGATGCGGGCTCAGAGCTCCGGGACCTGCGGTTGGCCTGTTCCTGCAGGGTGAGGGGCTCCCTCTGGCCTGGGGAATGGCCATGGAGCAGCAGAACTACCCCGGCAGTCGGAAAAGTCCAACCACAAATTCCATCCCTCCTACCGCTCCCTTTCCATTCCCCTGGGTTCCGGTCTCCGTGGGGTAATAGGAGAGCCCCATCTTTGTAGCATCCAGGAAAAAACTGGAGTTGAATATACTACCCAGAGAAGACACGCTTTTCTCAAAAGTCTGACGCTCTGGGCAGCCCTGGAGAACGATTCTGAGCAATTAGGAGAAAACAGCTAAACCCAAAATGAGACGAGCCCATCGGTTTCTAGGTGGTGGCTCATGTCATCTGATTGGTGTTCCCAAGCGTCATACTTGAGCCAATTCAGCAGAGACCGGGTTGAATCATACATGAGCGGGTATTCCAGTCCTCCCGGCAGCGTGGGAGAGCGGCAGGTCATCCATGCAAATCTGCTCTAGGCCCCCATAAGCCGCTGCTTGTATTGATTGGGTAGAAGGACAAGATTACGTGGGAAGCGGGCAAAAGGGCAAATGGGCTGTTTACAGGTAATGGGGGCTGAATATTTGCAAAGACCTGTGGTGTGCAAAGCGTCTCCAAAGGGCTGGTGATATACAAGGGCTGGCAGCTCTGGTCTCTGCAACAAGGTCGTTAATCTTTCATGATAACAGGGCAGCTCCCTGGTGGGGAGGATGGGCTGCATTTCCAGGTGAGCTCCCAGGTTCCGCGTGCAACTCCCAGCCAGGTTAGCATGTGCCTTCTGTAATCAGAACAAAGCAATCATGGTTAATAGAGCGTGATTAATATTCCTTAAAATTCTAGCTGGTCCCCAATATTCTATTTCTGCCCTGGTCAAACTGAGCATGTGATCTGGGCCTGGTCTTTGGGTAGAGTGAGTGGGAGTTTAGGGTTATGACATGGTGATGTGTGAAAGTTGTATTGATGGCAGGAACAAGGTATAGATGCCACCTCGTGGGAGAAGCTTCAGGGCTGTGGGTGGAAGGCTAGCAAAGACCTGGGGGAGGAGGGGGAGTAATGACCAGGATACAAGCAGGGAGCCAGTAGGTGTTGTCAGAGGCAGCAGTGCCCTGGCGCAGGCTGAGCTGCAGCACCTGACGGCAAGTGTGAGGGATGGGAAGACCTGTCTGGGCATAATGGGCGAGGAGAGAGGAGGTGGGACAGGACACGGGTCAGACGGGGCTGGAGGGGGGTCGTGATGCCTCGTGAAGGGTTTGCATTTCACGTTCAGCTACTGTGTGCTTTCCTCCTGCCTCCTCGCTGAGTCCCAGCTCCCTTTAGCCAAGCCCAGAAGTCCTGGGAGGAGCCTCAGGTCCTCTTGTGTCTCAGACTTGAGTCCAATCTCATTACCACCATCTTTCCTGCAGGCAGTGGCTTCAGACTCTGGGCTCTTCTTTGAAAGCAGTGAGGTGCTTTCGGGCATGTGAGCATTTTGGCATCTGCCTGGCCTGGGCTGCAATCCTTTCTCCGCCCTCATTAGCCGCATGAATGTGATCAGTGGCTTCACTGCGCAGGCTCAGTTTGCTCATCCTTAAAACGGGGAAGTGAGCGCCTGCCTGCTGCATATCACCACGGGCCGTGCATGTGAGTGCCTGGCAACCGGGCCCTCCCCCTCACACCTGCTGATCTCCACTTGGTGTGAAGTCAACAGCTAACTGACCTTGAACTCTGCATTTATGTCTTTTCATTTTCCTAGTCTGTTGCCTGGGGTCCCAATAAGAAGAAGGCGAAGCCTAAACAGGGAAATTATCTAGAAACTTTGGACCTGCAGAGGGCAAATAATGCAAATAGCTGTGCCGTTATGGAGTATGAATTCATAGGGCGTGTTGCACATCTTAGGAATCTGTCACCACAAATACAGTCCAAGTGTCACACAATGTGCTCTGTTTCCTGAGATCTCAAATATCTCTTCCAGACTGTCAAATATATTTTAAAAATGAGTGTTTGTTAGTGGCTGTGGTGGGTAACCTCAGCAGGATCGGGGGCATTCACGATTTTCCCAGCGCTAAGTGGCCTGGACAGCAGCGGCAGCCAGGGAGGATGAAAACAAGACCAATCTTCCCAGCCCAGGGCCTGAGAGGGTCTGGGAGGTAGATGTGCATGGACCCTGCATACGTGGCCTGCTGGGAGGTAGATGCGCGTGGGCCCTGCATACGTGGCCTGCTGGGAGGTAGATGCGCGTGGGCCCTGCATACGTGGCCTGCTGGGAGGTAGATGCGCGTGGGCCCCGCATACAGGCCTGGCTGCGAGGTAGATGCGCGTGGGCCCTGCATACGTGGCCTGCTGGGAGGTAGATGCGCGTGGGCCCTGCCTACAGGCCTGGCTGAGAGTGGAAAGCTGTGCTAAGTAATGCGAAGGAGGCGGGCAGGGCCTGAGATGCTGCTCACAATTGGGGCTCCATGGACCTTCAGGAGGGGAAGGAAGGGACTGTTTCCACGGTCACAGGGTGGGAGGGAGTGCAGAGGGGGCGTGAACCTGCTGGAGTGACACTTTATCCAGGCTATTCCATTCATCTACTTATGGTCTTTAATGGGTGGTGGCATTTTTATCTCTTTTGCTGACAAAGGAACAGGCTCACAGTGGAGTAATGAGCTCAGGTCATGCTGCTTGGTCCCCGGACACGGGTCTGGGGACGGACTCCAAGTGCTGCTGCCCTGGCAGAGGCTGAGGCTGGCCCCTCTGCACGTGCTGGGCCTGGCCTCCTGGCTGTGCTGCCTCAAGGGGTCGAAGGGGTCGTGGCCAGATGACCCTCAGGAACCCTGGCTCCAGCCCCTCCTCACCAGCCTCCCAGGGCTCCAGGCCAGAGTAGGTTCCCCTAAACACATCAGGAGGGTAGTGCCAGGGCCCCAGGGTCCTTTTCTCTTTGGCAAACTCCATGCCCCACCCAATAGACAGGGCTGTCAATCAGCAGACCAAGGGGAGGGGCAGAGGGGCAGCTGGACCCAGGTACCGAGGCGACTCTGCCCAGCGGACACTGTTGCCCAGTGCTTAGCGGGTAACCCCGGCAGGGAGCTGGTCTGCACTGTTGGCCTGGGAAGGCGGAGCCCACGAAGACATTGGGGAGTTTCTGGCCTCACAGCAACCTAATGTGAGGACTGGACAGTGTGCCCGCCCGCCCTCGCGGGGAGCTGCAGAGTGTGAGAGGGTCCCCGTGAGGTGAGGGGGCCCGGGAGTGAGTGGGATTGAAGTGCAGAGGGAGGGAGGTCTGAACGGCGATGTCTGAGGTTCCCATGCAGTGAGCTTCCCTGGAGCAGAGCGAGGCTCATTAACTGGAGGAGGAAGAAAGGACAGTGGGCAACCTGTCCTGGCCGAGCTGGGCCAGTGCCCACTGTGCAGGTCCACAGCCCCAGGGGGCTTCTGCGAGGCCTGTTCCTCTGTGGCTTTCCCACCCCTCCTCGCAGCCCCAGCACAGCCCGGCGCTGCCCAGGCGGATAACACAGACCGAGCCAGGCAGACCCAAGCCCCCAGTCGGGCTCCCTCCATCTGATGTGGCCCCGCCGGGCTCTGGAAAGGTGCCCGGGTCCTGTCTTCTCAGGTTTCCTTCCTTTCCTTGGCCAGAGTGTCTGTCCAGGGCATCGCTCCCAGGACTGGGCCCTGCTTCGACTCCCAGGCCTGCCCCTCCCCAGGGGGCTGGCTCCCAGCTCCAGAGGCCTCAGGAGCCCCTCCCCAGCCTCTCCGTCCTCAGGGCCCCCAGTGCCTTCTGTGGCTTCAGGGCTCAAGTTCAGCCTGACCTTAGGGCTGGCGAGCTGGTTGTTAACGTTGAGGTCTGCTCAGAGCGGTCACTGCGTGTCCTGTGCCCGACAGGAAGGACTTTTGGTATTAGCTTCGCGCACACGGCTGCACAGTTCCTTCACGGTTGACGTTGCCACACCTGGTTATGTGCTGGGCAGCGGGCTGCTCCTCTGCCCTGAGCGACAGGTGGAGCGCAGCCTGAGTCCAGGGCTCCCGAATGCCCAGCCTCTCTTTCCCCAATATTTACATCTTTCATTATTTACTTATTTCTATTATTTTTTCTTTTACTTTCAAATCTTTATTGTTGAAAGTATTCCATGCGTCCCCCTTCTCTCCCCATTGACTTCTTCTAGCCTGCCTTCACCCCCACCCCGGCCTTCACCACCCTATTGTCTGTGTCCATGGGTGATGCATATATGCTGTACATATTCCATCATGTAGATGTACCACAACTTTTTATCCACTCATCTACTGATGGCCACTTGGTCTGTTTCCAGATCTTAGCTATTATGAATTGTGCTGCTATAAGCACAGGGATGAATATATTCTTTCTGATTGATGTTTCAGGTTTCTTAGGACATATTCTTAGAAGTGGGATCACTGGGTCAAATAGGAGTTCCATATTTAATTTTTTGAGGAAACTCCATACTGTCTTCCACAGTGGCCACACCCGTCTGCATTCCCACCAACAGTGCACTAGCGTTCCCTTTTCTCCACATCCTCCCCAGCACTTGACATTTGTTGATTTGTTGATGGTAGCCATTCTGACATGTGTGAATGGTACCTCATTGTCATTTTAATTTTCATCTCCCTGATGATTAGTGACTTTGAGCATTTTATCACATCTCTTGGCCATCTGTATGTCCTCTTTAGAGAAGTGTCTATTTAGGTCCTTTGCCCATTTTTTGATTGGATTGTCTGTCTTCCTTTTGTTAAGTTGTGTGAGTTCCTTGTATATTTTGGATATTAACCCTTTGTCAGATGTATCATTGCTAAATATGTTCTCCCATACAGTGGGCTCCCTTTTCGTTTTGTTCATGGTTTCCTTTGCTATGCAAAAGCTTTTTATTTCGATGTAGTCCCATTTGTTTATTTTCTCCTTAGTTTCCTTTGGCCTAGGAGCTGTGTCTGTAAACACATTTCCACGCGAGATGTCTCAGATTTTGCTCCTATGGTTTCTTCTAGGATGTTTATGGCTTCCCGACTTACATGTAAGTCTTTTATCCATTTGAGTTTATCTTGCGTGTGGTGTGAGCTGGTCCCAGAACTCTTTAAGCACTCTCTGGCATCTAACTTATTTATAAGCAATGCTCTGTGGCAGGACTATGATAACCCAACTCTACAGATTAGAAAACTGCCCAAGACAGGCACTCTATCCAATCCCTGGCAATTGCACTCCAAAGCCCACATTTTCGGTCGCTTCAGCACCCTGCACATCTGGCCCACATGCCGGCAGGGTCATGGGCTGGGAAGGGGGCTTTCCTGGAGTTCGGATGGAAATCCAGGCCAAGAGCAGCCTTTCAAAGACAAGGAGGCCTGAGGCTCACACAGGCTCTGGAGAGGCAGGCAAGCTTCGGAGTCACCAGCCGTGAGACTTTGGTCAGGTTGCTGTACGTGAGCCTCATCTTACCGATCTATAAAATGGATGGAGTAACTGCTCCTCTCTGGTTGTGTGGTTAATGAAATAACAAACACTGGGCAGGGCCCTCTGTGCTGGGCGTGCTCCACGCTCTTCTCCGGGCGCACGGAAAGCCACGCTGGCCAGACGGATGCAGCAAGTCGTTGGCCAGGTTGCTTGTGCGTGAGCGCAGGTGCCATGGACACGTCTCTGCTGGTGCTTGTAATGCCCACTGGTGGCCGGGACAGAGGACTCATGAAGCTCATTACCAAGAACCTCTGCTGCACGGCCCCTTGGACAACACTCTGGCCTCTTGCAGCAGACAAACTAAGTGCTGGGGGATCAGGAGGAAGCAGGTCAGCCTGTTCTAGGGGTTCCCAGGCACCACATGGCTGTGGTAGCTGTTATATGATGAACCCCAAGAACCACCTTGCTATGCCCATGACCTTGTATAGACTCCTTCACACCGACTCTGGGTGAGGCCATCACTTTGCTTTGCTCAATGGGATGTGAGTATAGGCCTGAGCAACACCTGCCCACAGGGCTGGCCCTCCTGGGACCCAGCTTGTGAAGAAAGCCAGGCTGGTCACGAGGAGAGAGAACCGAGTGCCAACAGCCCTGGGCACACTGGTCGGACACGGAGTGAGGCCATCAGAAGCAAAGCAGCCCCCAAGGACCCGCCACGACCACAAATGCATGGTACTTTGTCTCTAAAATTAGACAAGTACTGGGCTTCCCTCATGTGCCCTGGGGCCTGGCTGTTTTCTTCCCATCATAGCTTCCAAAGATAGGAGTCCTCTAGTCTATTTTTTGTGAGGTGTCTCTGCCTCAACTTATCTGCACATGGCAGAGGGTGGTTTGCAAGCCACGCACATTTGTGCAATAGCCTGTTATGTTAAACATGCACTCTTCAAATATTTCTATTGATTTCAGAGAGGAAGGGCGAGGGAGAGAGAGAGAGAAACATCAATGATGAGAGAGAATCATTGATGGGCTGCCTCCTGCACGCCCCCTACTGGGGATCAAATCTGCAACCCAGGCATGTGTCCTGACTGGGAATCAAACCACAGCCTCCTGGTTCCTAGGTCGATGCTCAACCACTGAGCCACCTGGCCGAGCAAGCATCTAAGACTCTAGGGTGTGTCTTCAGGAGGGTCCCTGTCACCCTGCACTCCCTGCTCCTCAGGGCCCATCACACTGAGAGTCACACCTGCCCCTCACTCCTGCTTCTAGACACAGAGTAAGTTCCATGTACTTACACACACTTGTAAAAAGACACCAGGCCCTGCCCAGACGTGCAGCAGCGCCTTTTCTGTGTGCGGCAGAGGCTGCACTTGTCATCGGCGGCCATGCATCCCTGGGCAGTGGAGGCAGAACGGCCCGGCCTCCTCTCTGCCCAGGTGCTACACACTCACACCTCAGCCCACCAGGGGCAGGTAGCGGGGCGGGAGAGGAGCCGCAGCTGCCCTGATGGCTGTTCAGGAAGATTGGTCTTCCCGCGGGGCTGTATAACACTGGTCACGTTCAAAGTGGTGCCGCACTTGTTTTTAAGGAAAGGATTGACAAATTTGACCCACAGTAGTTTTCAAAATGTTCCTTTTTAAGACAACTCCTGGGAAATGCAAGAAGCCCACACATGTTGGACTTGGGGTGCACAGAGCTGTGGCTATGACAACCCAGGACAGACCTGGGGCGGGCCGGTCCCGCGGTGACGTCAGAGGCGGGGCAGACCTGGGGCGGGCCGGTCCCGCGGTGACGTCAGAGGCGGGACAGGCACAAGCAAGCGCTTCCAGAAGGACAGCTTGGCTGAGTCCGGAGTAACCGCGTTTTCTCCCCGCGCAGGCGCATTTACCGTGTTGGCTCAGCAAACAGGACTCCAGGGAGGTAACAGCGTTGGACAAAGGGGCCACTTCAGGGGTCCCTTTAAACGCCCCGAATCCCCCGCCATCGGTCAGCGCGCAGAGGCCTAAGGAATGTCCAGGGCTCTGCCTGGGCCTGACTGAACTTGGACTCTGTAGGTTCCGGCGTCTGCTCTGCAGTCTCTTCTGGTGTCGGGCAGATGCAGGGAGAGCATCAGCCAGCGCCCAGGGGAGAGTGTCACCTTTATTTCGCAGATCTGCTGCTAGTCCAGGGGGTTCCGGATCCAAAGCCCGAACCGAACTCTGACCTAGTACCTCCTCGTGTGGCGGCCCCTGCGGGTCCCGCAGCTCCCCCTCAGCCAGCGGGGGAGGAAGACGGCAGTTTCTCCAGGTACTGAACTGGGTGGCGAGCGCCCGCCCCCGTTTTCCTTTCCCGTGGGTGGTCCCTGCGCTGGCCCCAGGAAGGAGTCTGCTCCCGTCCGCAGCGGGCCTCTGTGCCCGTTCTCTGTGATTTCCCTTCCCCCTGGGCCTCTCCACCCGCCCCCCCCCCATGCCAGACCTGCGCCCCACTCCTCCCGGATGTGAGGGGCAGATGCTTCAGTGACTTTTAAAGCACAGCCTCGGGGCGTTGGCTCTCCTAAGCCTGAAATATTGAAGACATTTTGTTAGAGGTTTAAGCATAAAAGGAGGAGAGGGCGTGGTTGTCTCTGCTCCTCCCCCAAACAAAGAGGGCAGAGGGCAGGCAGGAGCAGAAGGCTGGGGCCAGCAGGCCACCCGCCCCTCCTGAAGCCACCCACCCCCTCCTGGAGCCCCATGCCCCCCTTGGAGCCCCGCCCCCTCCTGGAGACCCTCCCCCTCCTAGAGACCCTCCCCCTCCTAGAGACCCTCCCCCTCCTAGAGACCCTCCCCCTCCTGGAGACCCGCCCCCTCCTGGAGCCCCGCCCCCTCCTGGAGACCCGCCCCCTCCTGGAGCCCTGCACCCAGTCCAGGAGCTCTGCAAGGGGGCGGCTGGGGCAGGAGCTGCAGTGCCCTCCAGGACCAGCGGGCAGCGGCCTTCGCGTTTGCCCAGGATCGTCAGCAGCAGGAACCCTGCCCACCGCAGGCCCTGTCACGGGGGCCACGGGACGGAGGCCTCCTGGCTGATTCCCGACGGTTCAGAGGCCCGATTGTTGTTACCTCTAGGGAAGGCCCTGGAAGGAGTGAGGGTACTTTTCCTCTTTTCTTCAAATGTTTCAGTATTTTATCAAAGCTACGAAAGTGAGTGTGAGGACAGGACCACTCCTCCCCCAGGGAGGCCTCCAGCGGAGAGCAGGCGGTTCCCGTCCGTGTCCCTGAGGCTCAGAAGGACTTTCTGTGCGGGGCTCCGCCCGCCAGGAACAGCCGAGGATGGACTGCGCTCACTTTCCTGCCCGCGTCCAGGGTGGGGCAAAGCGCACACGTCAGGGGGCGCAGTTAGTGTTCCCATTCCCATGGAGAACTCCATGGCCGCGTGGTCCCGTCAGGCACAGCGGAGGCCCTGGGTTAGGCTCACCAAAGCATCATGGATGAAAGATATCCTAGGCGGAGAATGGCAGAAGGCACATCAGTGCTGACACCCAGAGGCTCCCCTGTGGCCTGATGCTCTGTGCCTGGGACTCCTCCTGTGTATCAGCCAGGCCTCAGGGCTGAGTTGCTGTGGTAACAACCCGGAGTCTCAGTGTCAAAACAATGACCTTTGTTTCTCTCTCACATTACATCTTCCTTGAAAGTAGCCGGGACTGCGCCTTCCTCCGCCAGGTTCCCGGGAGCAAGGTCTCTGTCCCAGGCCCTAGCTTCAGAGGCCAGCTGTCCTTGAGTATGTCTGTGTCCCTCCTGCGTGGCTGTGACCAGCCAGGACTGGCAGGCATCCTGAGCCCCGACTAGTCCCGTGTGGGTGCCAGTGATTGCATCCCTAAACATTCCCTAAGTTCCCTCCTGCGCCTGGGGCTCGCTGGGCCATAACTGTGGATGGAACTTGGTGGTGTGCTGTGGACCACTCACGGAAGCCCCACCCCCACCTCCTCCTTTTGGGGTACTTGTCTACCTTCTATCAAGTCTGTGGGGTCAACCAAGGAGTGTCTCAGCTCCACTTTCCTAGGGGGTATCCTGGACGCAGAGACCAGACTCAGGTTCCAGAGGATTTTCTGGAAAGTGGTTTACCCCTCTCACTGCTGTGCTGTTTTCCCAGTGGGATTATGTGAGATTGGGCCACAAGAATGGTGTCACTATTCTGATTTGGTGACCCCCCTCATGTTAGAAACAGATTGAATTCAAGGTTCGGAACTGGCTGGTCTACTGCTGATGGACACGCCTGCCTGCATGTGGGGTCTGTGGTCACCAGGTGCACGCTAACCTGGAGACTCTGACCACCTGCAGCCAAGGGAAGAAGTGGTGGCTGGTGGACCCAGGGGTCCTTAACACTTGCACCTCCTCGTCCCTGGATACCATGGAGTCATTCCTTCCCTCCACAGCCTGTATAACAACTTTCTAGTGTCCCTGGGTTGGCTCATCTCCACTGGGACGTCCAAGGCTATCACTTGGCAATGCCCTTCTGACCGACGCCCTTCTGACCGACGCCCTTCCTCGGTGTTGCTCCATGTGGTGATGTGCGCTTTCCCAGGTGATTTTACGAGAGGGACAGAAATTAGTTGTGCAAATGAGATGACTCTTTTCTCTCTGCCCATTGGCCTCTTGCCTATGTCCCCATTGGAGGGCATGTCTGGGAGGCAGATATGTGGTCAGCATGGATGGAGATCCCACTCTAGGAATGCAGGGATTTGGGGCTACGGAGTTCTAGAGAAGGTATGTTTGGAAAAAGGGTGCTCTACTTTTACGCTATAACATACCAAACAGTAATTTTCTGTGCACTCTGGGCTACAACTTGCATTTGTGGTCATCGTCAGTGAAACGCAATCATGACTTAAAAGAATCTCATTGCGGTGGCTCATCATGGCGACCAGGCAGAGGCCTTTCCTGGTGGGGTCAGTGCCCCAGGCTTCAGGGGCTGGTTTGTGAATGAAGAGGTGGCCGGTAGCAGCTGGGTCCAGAAGGAGACCCCCGCCTGCCCTGGGCATGGCTGGCTGCTTCCGGGAGAAGCTGCAGTGTGTGGAGAAGCTGCCCAAAGCTGGGAAAGCTGATCTACCTCCTGAAGTTGGAGTAATAATTGTGGCATCACCAGCCCAGCTCATTTGATGAGATGTCCTCAATGTGTAGAACCATCTCAATTGGAGGACCAACCCAGAGTAAAAGCATGCACTGAAAACAGAACTAGTTGTAGTGACATCTCTGGAGAGTCTCAGCTTCTGGAACTAAGGTACCGGAAGTATCAGGAGAAATCTGCAGAAAAAAGGGGTTCCTATCACTGGAAGGAGTGGCTTTCACTCTATTCCGGCGGGGATGGGAGCAGCACGTACCAGAAATAAAATGAATGGTACTTTATGCTCTGTCCTCCCCATCCTGACCATGCATTCAGGACCCAAGCGGCTTGCACTGATGATGGAACCTGGAAGTTAAGTCAGCAGTTTATGGATTTGGAGATCAGAGTAATTTGAAAAAACGATGAAATGAGTCAAATCTGAAACCTGTCTCCATTGTTGGTCCAAAATTGAAGAGAAGGAGACCAATTTCTTACTGCAGAGAACGAAACAGGTTCTATTCCTTTCTTGGGAGGGTTGTGTTGCTGAAGTGGACAAAGTTTTACTTGCATGAGTATCTATATTGCCCTATATAATAAAAGGCTAATATGTAAATTGTCCCCTCCACTGAGAGTTTGACTGGGAGTTTGATTAGGGGGCAGGGCCAGTCAGCCAACTGCCTGTGGCCCCTCCCCCTAGCCAGCCTCACCCCCTGGATCATGTGCCTTCCCATCCCAATCAGGGCCAGCCAACCAGACCCCACACATGCACGAATACATGCACTGGGCCTCTAGTCCTATATAATAAAAGAGAAATATGCAAATTAGCCATCCCTCTGCTACACTCAAGCCACACCCACCAGCCATACAGAGTGACTATGCAAATTAACCCGACAAAGATGGCGGTTAATTTGCATACACCGGTGTCAGGCGCCCCAGGAGGTGAGGGTGGCTGAGGCCGCAGGCTCCCTGGACCATTGCTGGCAAGGGAGGTGAGGCCACTCGCGCCTAGCCAAGCCCGCAGACTACTGGGACCTTGCTGGCGGAGACTGGGAGGTTTGGATGACTTGGCAGAGCAGGAGGCTGCTGGACATAGAGCAGAGCAAGAGAGAGGGCGGCTTGGAGAACACGGCCCCCTCTGTCACCCCAGCTTCCTCATCACAGCTGTGGACACTGACAGCAGGAAGGAGGAAGTCCCACCCCCACAGAATCAGCCAGAATCAGCCATTGGTCAGACAGCTCTCAGCAGCCTGACAGCCAGGACTCTCATTCACCTGCATCTCAGACCTTACAGTAGAGAGGTGGGGCTATGTCTAAAGAACAACTGCTGATACAACAACATAGCTCTGCAGCCGAAAGATGCCGGCGTTATCCGTTATTGACAGAAAGTGTCTGCAGAGCAGCCTGTGTCTGATCTTGAAAGAAGGCGGTGCCTGTGACAGGATGTATCTGAACACCAGCTACTGGAAAAACGCTGCTCTGATGCCAAAAAACACTGGCATTATCGACAGAAAATGTCTAAAGACCAATGTGCCTTTGAAGTTGAAAGAAGGCAGTGGCGAGGACAGAATATGTCTAGAGAACAGTCATCAACAAGTACTACCAATACCGATAGGAACTGCCTTCTCAGCGAAAATGGAGTACATGAGGATGCAATCCTCGAACATAGTTGTGGTGGAATGACTGTTCGATGTGAATTTTGCCTATTACTAAATTTCTCTGATGAAAAACCATCTGATGGGAAATTTACTCGATGTTGTAGCAAAGGGAAAATCTATCCAAATGATATATATTTTCCAGATTACCAAGCATATTTAAAAATATTAATAACAAACACAGATTCTGACAGTAACAATTTCATGGAAAATATTCGTTCCATAAATAGTTCTTTTGCTTTTGCTTCCATGGGTGCAAATATTGCATGGCCATCAGGATATAGGCCATACTGTTTTAGAATCCACGGACAAGTTTATCACCGTACTGGAACTTTACACCCTTCAGATGGTGTTTCTTGGAAGTTTGCTCAACTCTATATTTTGGATACAGCCGAAGCTACAAGTAAAAGATTAGCAATGCCAGAAAACCAGGTCTGCTCAGAAAGACTCATGATCAACATCAACAACCTCGTGCATGAAATAAATGAATTAACAAAATCGTACCAGATGCTACATGAGGTAGAAAAGGAAGCCCAATCTGAAGCAGCAGCAAAAGGTATTGCTCCCACAGAAGTAACAATGGCGATTAAATACGAGCGTAACAGTGACCCGGGTAGATATAATTCTCCCCATGTAACTGAGGTTGCTGTCATATTCAGAAACAAAGATGGAGAACCTCCTTTTGAAAGGGACTTGCTCATTCATTGTAAACCAGATCCCAATAATCTAATTGCCACTAAAATGAAACAAATCAATATCCTGTTTCCTACATTAGATGCAATGACACATTCTATTTTTTTTCCACATGGTGAAAAAGGCTGCGGAACAGATATTGCATTAAGACTCAGAGACCACAATGTAATCAACAATAATACTAGACAAAATGTAAGGACACGAGTCACACAAATGCAGTATTATAGATTTCATCTCTCTGTGCAGGACACATTCAATCCTATTTTAAATGCAGGAAAATTAACTCAGTTTATCGTGGACTCGTATTAGAAAATGGAGGCCAATTGGATAAATTTCATCAAAGCAAACCAATCTAAGTTGCGAGTTGAAAAATATAGTGGTTTGATGGATTATCTCAAATCTAGATCTGAAAATGACAATGTACCAATTGGTAAAATGAAAATACTTCCATCTTCTGAGGGTAGTCCCAGAAATATGCAGCAGTGATATCAGGATGCTATGGCAATTATAATGAAGTATGGCAAGCCCGATTTATTCATAACAATGACATGCAACCCCAAATGCACAGATTATTGCTAACAATTTACAATGCTGGCAAAAAGTTGCAAACAGACTGGACTTGGTAGCCAGAGTTTTTAATATTAAGCTGAATGCTCTTTTAAATGATATCTGTAAATTCCATTTATTTGGCAAAGTAATAGCTAAAATTCCGTCATTGAATTTCAGAAACGCGGACTGCCTCAAGCTCACATATTATTGATATTAGATAGCGAGTCCAAATTACATTCCTCTAATTAATTCCCCTCTCAATGTGCACGAATTTCGTGCACCAGGCTATTAGTTTCAATATAATTAGCTGCCAAAGGGCCTTGGCCTGGCCTTCTGAGCAATGACAATGTTGCTATCTGTCCTGTGTGTGTTGCAGGAGATATGAAATTAACCAGGAGTGGTGCGTTTGACAATAAAGAACATGAAGAGATACTTTCTGGATATTAACAAGAAGAGATGGTTTGCTAACTGGACAAAAAACAAATAACCATGCACACAATCATACTCATGAAACTATAACTACATGCATGATAATGAACATGTGTATTACTCCCAAAAGTTTTCTTGTGTTACTTGTAAGTAATCCTTCTTTTTGCTCCTCCACAACAGCCACACTCCACAGACAACTGCTGATCCACTTCTTATCATTACAAGCTTGTTTTGATTTTTAAAAATTTTATAGAAATAAAATCATCAGTATATGCAAGTCTCTGTATAAATACATACTGCTTTCAATTCTCTTAGGTAAATACCTCAGAGTAGCATGGCTGCCTCATTTGGTAGCTTTAGCTGTATTCCATAACTTTTGGTTTGTAGTGTTTTCAGCTTCATTCAGTCAAAACGACATTGTTTTATTGATTTCTTCTTTGATCCAAGGTTTATTTAGTAAGTATTACTATATTTCAAAAATACTTAGTGATTTTACAGATATTTTTCTGTTTTTGATTGCTAATTTAATGCCATTGCAATCAGAGAAGAGACTTTGCATAACTTAAATCCTTTAAAATTTACTGAAACTGATTTTATTGCCCAGAACATGACCTATCTTAGTAAATGCTCTGCTGCTGGAGGCTAAAGCAAACAGCAGTTAGCATCAAAAAGAGACAATGGAAGGCCAATGGACTTTGATATTCAGCACAGCTGAATATCAGCACAAGTTTTGCCCCCCTCCCCCTTTGATTGCAGTGGCTTGAGGCAATTTCCTGACCTGATAATCCTTACATTGTTTACCAATCTTTACCTTTGATCTGCCTGTATGCATTGGTAAAGGGCAAATGTGTATTCAAAGTGAATAAAAAGGAGACAGACCAGGCTCAGTGTGCTTCCTCAAGAAAGAGACTCCACCTGGTCCCCCATACCTTCCAAAATTCATATTTCTTGTATAGCATTTTTCATTTGTGCGTCAGCCCCTCCTGTAGATCCTGAACCTCACTGTGCAGGTTGTGACACTTTGCACTTACTTGAAAAAAATGTGCAATCTGATGTTGTTGGATGAACTATTTGATAAATGCCAATTACTTCCAATTGGTTGCTGGCATTGTTCAGTTTACTATATCCTTACTGATTTTCTTGTCCTTGTTTTATCAATTATTGAGAGAAATGCATTGAAATCTCTGAATAAAGTTGTGGATTTATAAATTTTTCCTTGCAATTCTATCAATTTTTGCTGCATTTTTAATAAAGTTCTACTATTAGGTGGATAAACATTTAGCAGAATTATGTCCTCTTAATCACCTCTTATCATTATGAAATGTCTTTCTTTACCCCTGGTAATATTCTTTGCTGTGCAATCTTTTAAACGGTGTTAGCATGATATGTATTTTTTGATCTTCTCACATTTAGCCTGTTTGTGTCCTAACATTATAAGTGAACTAGAGGCCTGGTGAACAAAATTCATGCATGGGTGGTGGTGGTGGGGGGTCTCCTCAGCCCAGCCGGCATCCTCTCCAATCCAGGACCCCTCAGGGGATGTCCGACTGCCTGTTTAGGTCCGATCCCGGGCCTAAATCAGCAGTCAGACATCCCTCTCACAATCCTGGACTGCTGGCTCCTAATCGCTCAACTGCCTGCCTGCCTGGTCACCCCTAACTGCCCCCCCATGCCAGCCTGATCGCCCCTCACTGCCTCTACCTGCTGGTCTGATCGCCCCTAATTGCACCCCCCTTCTTGCTGGCCTGGTCACCCCCAACTGTCCCCCTCTGCCAGCCTGGTTGCCCCCAACTGTCCCCCCGATGGCCTGGTCGCCCCACGCAGCCTGCTTGTTCAGTCGTTTGGTATTTTGTTGTTCCTCACTAACCTCCCTGCCAGCCTGGTTGTAGGCAGCCATCTTGTGAGGGTGTGAGGGTTCATTTGCATATCACCTCTTTATTATATAGGATTTCTCTTAGGCAGCATATATTTGGTTTTGCTTTTAAAAGATCCAATTTGACAAACTCTGCATTTTATTGAGGATGTTTGTATATCATTTATATTTAGTGTGCTTAATAATATAATTGGATGTAAATTTACTCATTTTCTATTTTTTATTTTTCTCATCTGTTCTGTATCCCTTTTTTTATTTTATGCCTTTTTAAAAATTGAGAACATTTTACTCCATTTTAATATCTTCTATTAGCTCTATCTCCTTGTGGTATTATTTTAGTGCTTACTTTAGATTTATAGTCCACCTTTATAACCTATAACATTCTGTAAAACATATGCCATTGCATGTATACTATAAGAAACTTATAACAGTACTATGGGCCCAGTGCACAAATTTGTGCACCTTGAAAGGAACTGTGGGCTGTGAGGCTGCTGTGGTCACAGGGGTGGGTCCCCACCTGGCCCCTCCCACCTCAGCCCCTGGCTCCCCTGTCTGCCGGCAGCCCTGCTCCTGCTGCCGCCACTCCCATGCTCTGAAGTGCTGGCCCTGCTTGCACCCGCTGATGACGTGGAGCGACTGGGGCTGTCACCAGCATTGGGTGTGAGCAGAGCTGGCATCGTCAGCAGGTGTGAGTGGCGACTGCTGCCCTGATGACCCCTCAGGAGCAGGGGGAGATGGAGAACCCCTCAGGGGTGATTGAGGCTGGCAGCCACCGCTTGCACCTGCTGACAGTGCTGAGCAATTGGGACTGACACTGGGTGATGGCAGTGGGTGTGAGCCGGGCTGGCACCAGCAGCAGGTGCAAATGCTGAGCGGGATCGCGGCACGTGGGAGCAAAGAATGTTCAGTAACCACCAGAGCTCACCCCAATGACAGCGACCGGTGTCCCGCCTTGGGTTGGCGCCCCCACTCACCCGCAACACCATCCTGCCATGGGCAATGCCTGCCATGTTTCATGCTCTGTTGCCTGCTGCTGATGCCTGCCATGTTCCACACGTGCCCCCGGGTGGTCAGCCACATCATAGCGACTGGTTGTTCAGTTATTTGGTTCTTTGGTTGTTCTGCTGTTTGGTCTATTTGCATATTAGCCTTTTATTATATAGGATACTTTCATTTTCCCTCACAGCCTTGGCACTTTGTTGTCAAATATTTAATTTTACCGGTTACACATGACCTAAGATATTGCTACTATTTTAAAATTTAAAAATTAATAATCTGTTAGACAGATTTAAATAATAAATTTTTGTATTTTCTTATATGATTATCTTTCCAGTGCTCTTCAATCTTTTGTGTAGACCCAGATTTATATCTGAAATTATTTTTCTTCTGCCTGAAAGAAATATCTTTAGTTTTTATTGCAATGCAAGTCTGCTGATAATGGATTATTTAAGCCTTTGAGTGTCAAACATTTACTTATTTTTTTTTGCCTTTATTTTTGAGGGGTGGTTTTATTGGTTATAGAATTTTAGATTGCCCTTTTTGTTTTCATTCCCCCCTCCCCCCGCAGATATTGTTCCACTGTCTTCCTGGTTATTTCTGACTTGCTAGTAGAAATTCACTGCCACCTTATATTTATTTTACTTTATTTAATGTATTTACTTTTCTTGGTGCTTTTAGGATTTCATGTTTATCATTGCTTTTCAGGAGTCATGTGCTATGGTGCAGTTTTCTACATGTTTCTTGTGTGTGGAGTTTATTGAGTTTCTTGAATCTGTTGTTGTAATTGTATCATTTTGGAACAATTTTGACTGTTATTTCTTGAAATATATTTGTGTCCACCTGTCCACCCTCTCCTTTGAGGACACAGCTGCAGGAGTAGCACTCTGTGGAATGGCACACAGCTCACAGGTACTCTGCTCACCGTTTCCAGCCCTGTTTCCATTTGGGTTTTAGTTTGGACCTTTCTTATTGCTATGTCTTCAAATTATTAATCTTCTTCTTCTCCCAGTAGCTAACCTGGTCAGCCCACTTGATGGTTTTTTCATCAATATGAGTATTCAGTTTATAATGTCCTAACATTATAAGTGAACTAGAGGCCCGGTGCATGAAATTCGTGTGTGGGGGGGGGGTCCCCTCAGCCCAGCCTGCACCCTCTCCAATCCGGGACTCCTCGGGGGATGTCCGATTGCCATTTTAGGCCCAATCCTGGGCCTAAATCAGCAGTCAGACATCCCTCTCACAATCCTGGACTGCTGGCTCCTAATCGCTCAACTGCCTGCCTGCCTGGTCACCCCTAACTGCCCACCCCCATGCCAGCCTGATCGCCCCTCACTGCCTCTGCGTGCTGGTCTGATCACCCCTAACTGCCCCCCCCGCTTGCTGGCCTGGTCACCCCCAACTGCCCCCCTCTGCCGGCCTGGGTCCATTATAGAAATTTGATTTGGCTCGTTTATATGTCTAGATTTCTACTTAATACGATCAATATTTTTTCTAGTTTATTGTACATATTTGTTATAACTCTAACACCAGTTTTTGTTGTTGTTGTTGTTAATCCTCACCTGAGGATATTTCTTCCATTGGTTTTTAGAGAGAATGGAAAGGAGGGGGAGAGACACAGAGAGAAACATCCAAATGAGAGAGACACATCAGTTGGTCACCTCTCACACATGCCCCCAGAGATTGAGCCTGAAACTTAGGTACGTGCCCTGGACCACAATGGAGCCAGCGACCCTTCAGTCTGCAGGCTGACACTCTAACCACTGAGCTAAACTGGTCAGGGATATAATACCGGTTTTCATGCATTTGACTGCTAATTCTATCATCTCTGTCATTTTCCAGTTGGTATATTTTCATTGATCTTTCTCCTCATTTTCAGTCATATTTTCCTGCATCATTGCATGCTTGTTAATTTTTTGTTATATGTCAGGCATTGTGAATTTTGTCTGCAGAGTGCTGGATATTTTTGTATACCTAATGTTTTGGAGTTTTGTTTTGAGAAGCAGTTAAATTACTTGGAAACAGTTTGATACTTTTGGTTCTTGCTTCATGTTGTTAGGCATAGATACACTGAGGGGCCAGATTATTATGACCACCCCATCAGTGAATTAGTTATGCAAATAATAATAATAAAACCTTGAGAATATTTGCTTAGTAAGTTTTCAATATTCTGTATTTTTGGAAGTGTCAATGAAGTACTGATGGGGTGGTCATAATAATGTGGCCACTCAGTGTGGATAATCATCTGTTTTAGGGCTCATTTCTCCCACTACTGAGATGGCATTCTCCGAGTGCTGGGTTCTGTGAGTTTTGGTGGTGGGGCACATCCTCCAGTAGTTTACAAAGAAGGTAAATTATTTAGGAATTTAAATATCTTAAAAATATGCTGTTCTTACCCTTATATTGGCTGATAGTTTTTCTGGGTATGAATTCTAGTATCAATTGGAAAAATGTTCTTTCAGGATCTGAAAGCATCTCTCTACTGCTTCAGGCATCTAGTGCTGCTGTTGAGAATCCAAATTTCTCTGAGTTTTAATCCCTTATAATGACCCACTGTGTCTTTCTGAAAACTAGAGAATCATCTTTGTTCTCACTTTTCTAAAATGCTGTTATGCTGAATCTGGGGGTGCATCTATTTTTGTCCATTCTTCTGGACATCTGGCAAGCCCTTTCAGTCTGAACTTTATGCCCTTTAGTTATTGAAAACTTGCTTGAGTTATTTTTCTGATCATTTTCATTGAAATCATATTATTTGGATGTTAGACCTTCTGATGTAATAATTGTATCTTTTAAAAAATATGTTCCATCTCTTTTATTTTTCTCATTCTCAATGATATTTTAAAATGTTATCTTTTAAACTTGCTATTGAGTTTCTTTGTTTCTGTAATAATGTTGTCAGTTTCCAAAAAAATTCTTTTCTTTTCTGATTGTCTCTTCTTCTTATGTCCTATTAGTTTTCTCTTGATGAATGCAATGCCTTATCATTTCCACTGGTTCCCTCTCTGTTTGCTGGATGTCCTTCCGTGTCTGGTGGTCACTAGTTATTTGCTCCAGTTTAACAGTCAAGTGGCACCCTGGCCGGTGTGGCTCAGGTGGTCAGGTGTCCTCTCATGCAGGGAAAGGTTGCTGGTTCAATTCCTGGTCAGGGTACATGCGTTAGGGCAGGGGTGGGCAAACTTTTTGACTCGAGGGCCACAATGGGTTCTTAAACTGGACCGGAGGGCCGGAACAAAAGCATGGATGGAGTGTTTGTGTGAACTAATATAAATTCAAAGTAAACATCATTACATAAAAGGGTACGGTCTTTTTTTTTTTTTAGTATTATTCATTTCAAAAGGGCTGGATCCGGCCCGCGGGCCGTAGTTTGCCCACGGCTGCATGCAGGAGGCAGTCAATAGAAGTTTTGGTGTTTCTCTTTCTCCCTTTCTCTCTGTCTAAAAATAAATAAATAAATATTTTTAAAAATGAGTCAAATGGCTCATGAACTCATCCCAAGCTCCGCATCTTTGGGCGTGGTTTCTGGACAGCCACTTCACGGTAGGATCGATGGCCTGAGACATTTCCTGGGAGCTGGGATCTGCTGCCCGTTCTTTCCTCTGGGGCTGGTCAGGTTCTCCGGAAAGACCACTCCGGCTCCTGCTGGAAGGTGTGGCCTGGGGCCAGGGTTGGGTTAGCCCAGGAGGAAGGGCGGTCGATATTTGGTGTGTGAGGTTTCCTGGCCCCCTGGCTTCTGTGCGCTGCTCTGCCCAACTGTGCAGGGAGCTCCTCCAGTCGCACGCGGCTCTTTTACTCTCTCCAAAGAGAAATTGTTCCCACCAGCTGAGACGAGAAGAGGCAACTGCCCAGTGGTGTGAAATGAGAATGGGATCTATTTTTCTAGAATTTACTATGCACCAGCTATGTTATGTGCACTTTACAATTCTTAGCTTACAAAGAAAGGCATGCCAATGCCCCATCTTTCGGATGCAGAAGCTAAAGCATAACGGCTGAAACGGTGTCACCAGCGCCCAGGACTCCCTGGCTGGCAGGGCACATGCTTCCTGTATGGCTGTGAGCTCTTCGCCGGTGACGGACTCATCTGCCTGAGACGCCGCAGGGCGACTGGCCAGCTGAGCCTTGGGACCAGGCCACCGGTTGTTTAGTGTCTTCTTGGCAACATTGCACTGTCAGGAGGGAGGTGACAGCTACGCAGCTTGCCCCTCACCTGCCTTTTCCTCGCCCTCCGCCATCCCCAGTGCCACTCCCAGAAGCCATGCCTGGTGCTGCCAGTTTGTGAGCCGGTTGAGGGTTCTACGTTTTTATTTGGATCATTTCGCGGCTTTCTCCGCTGTTGGGTTAGGATGCCAATCGGGTGCCAGTCCCCCGTCTGCTTTCCAACACCCCACATTAGGTGAGTGCTGTCCCCCCTGCTCCTCTCCTGGTCCCTTTGCGTTTCTTCTCTTTAAACCCAGTGTCTGCTGTGCCTCCTGGGCTGGGAGAGGCGCTGACCTGCTGGGTCCGCCATCGCTGCCGCTGCCGGGAGCTTCAGGAGAAGTGCCCACCCCCTGGGGCACGCGGATTTAATCGGATTTACAGGTTCTGGAAAGACTATGTGTCCTTAAGTTGGTGGACAGAACTTATGCCATATTCCTGTATTCCTGTGCTCTGATGTGGCGACATTCTACAGCCTTCGGCAGATGCGCATGTGTCTGTGCTGCAGGCCTTGGGGGCATGCCGGTGTTTCTGGAGCAGAAGTGGGTTTAGCACCCCCCAACGCCCCCCACCCCCTCCCCGCCCCGGGCCCTGAGCCGCCTGGCCCTGGGGAGGAGACGAGCCCACAGGCTCAGCTGCCCAGCGCCAAGGCCTCTTCGCTTTGGGGGATCTGGGCAGGAGGCGACCCTCTGCCTCTGCACGTTCGGTTTCAGGAAGCTGTGAAGTCAGATGGGGCTGGTGTTTCCCAGCGGCGCCCTGTGTTTCCTGGTCCATCACAGGTCCTGCCAGCTCCCAGCTCCTTGTCCGTCCGGGTTTCAGGGCGGAGCCCGGCAGGTTTGTGGCTGATTTGTCCTCAGGGGCAGCCCTTCCCGCCTCCTGCTCTTGGCAGAGGTCACCGGAGGAGCGATGCCAGGGGAGCTCCTGGAGGGGCCCGGGAGGGGCGGCGGGCTTTGCTGGAGGGCTGAGGGGCGGTCCTCCTACTGATACCGCGTCAGCTCCCAGCAGAAAGTAGAGGCTTTAGGCCATGGAAACCCTGTGGGCAAAGCGGTGGCCAAGGAGGAGAGCAGGCAGGGAGCAGGCCCGGAGCTTGGCGAGGGCGTGGTCGCGGGGGAGGGTCGGGAGGGGTGGGCCTTGGCGCTCTCCGGGGAGCTGAGCGAGGTTGGCTGAGCAAAGCCCGGGGCCAGCGCAGCCCGCCCGCAGATCCGACCAGCGCTTCCCGCCAGCGCCACCACAGTGTGCACCGAAGCGCCCGGCCCTCCGGGGCGGCCAGCACAGGCCACCGTGCGAATGAGTGAGCGTCATCCCGGGGAGGTCAGGTCAGCAGGCAATGTGCTCCCTGTGCGCCCGAGAGGGGGCGGGTGGGAGGTGCTGCCCCAGAACTGGTCGCTGGTTTCCGAACTGGGACCATCGCTCACCCCTGTGCCTCAGTCTCCCTGCAAAACGGGGGTAATTTCTCCCACTCCACCAACCGACACGTGTAAACGCTTCTGCACAGCGTGTGGCCCTAGAGGCAGTGCCCACTGCTGGCCCTGGTTCAGGGGCCGCGCGTCCCTCTGTCCGTCCGCTCACAGCATCCCTCCTCTGAGCCGGGCTCTTCCCGGCTGCGGGCAGCTCGCAAGGAGGGGCGATGAGTTCCATTTAGACACAGGACGCATCTGCTCTGCCAGTGGGACATCCGAGGGGGATGCCAAACAGGATTTTAAAATGTTGTAAATGCTTCGCGGAGAGGTCAGCATTGGAGACGCGGACGTGCGAGTCACAGGGAAAGCGGGGAGGCGGAGAGATGGGGGGACCGAGGCTTAGCAGGGAGGACTGCACTGCCAGGGCAACAGGGGTGGGGGTGGGGTGAGGGGCTTGAACAGCGGGTCTACTGGTTACAGTGCTGGAGGCTGAGTCCAGACCAGCGCTGCCCAGGCTGGTTTCTGGTGAGAACCCATCTCGTCCGCAGAAGCCTCCTGGCGGTGCCCTCACAGGCCTGGCCTCGGAGAGAGAGCTCTGGGATCTCTTCCCATCAAGATACGAATCCTGCTGGACCAGGTCACCTGTGTGACCTCACTTACCTCCCCTGCACCAGGAAGGGAAGGGAAAGGGGCTGAGTGGAAGGAAGGGAGATCCTTTTTTGATGCCATTGCTTCCTTTTGTGGAATTAGGAGCCCTTGAAAACAGAAATACCCTGGAATATTTCAGTAAAAGTAGTCAATCCACCTCCCTTTCTACTTTGTACTAATATATAACATCAGAGGCCCGATGCACAAAAATTTGTGCACTCGGGGGGGGGGAAGGGGGGTCCCTCAGCCTGGCCTGTGCCCTCTCGCAGTCTGGGACCCCTCGGGAGATAACGACCTGCTGGCTTAGGCCTGCTCCTGGGTGGCAGAGGGGAGGCCCAATCCCTAGGTGCAGCCCCTGGTTGGGCTCAGAGCAGGGCCAATTGGGGAGTTGGGGTGCCTTCCCCTGTCATGCACAGAGCAGGGCAGATTGGGAGGTTGCGATGCCACCCTCAGTCACGCTCAGGGTAGGGCCGATTGGGGGGTTGGGACACCGCCCCGTCACACTCAAGGCAGGGTCCATGGGGAGGTTGTGGCACCACCCCCTGTCACGCACAGAGCAGGGCCCATCAGGGGGTTGAGGAGCTCCCCCCTGTCACTCACAGAGTAGAGCCAATAGGATAGTTGGGGCACCGCCCCCTGTCACACTCAGGGCAGGGCAGATCAGGGGGTTGGGGCGCCGCCCTCTATCACCCACAGAGCAGGGTCAATCAGGGGGTTGGGGCGCCGCCACTGTCACACTCAGGGCAGGGCCGATGGGGAGGTTATGGCTCTACCCTGTCACACACAGAGCAGGGCCCATGGGGGGAGGGTAGGGTTGGGGCGTTGCACCCCGTCACACACAGAGCTGTAGGGTGATCAGGGGGTTGGGGAGCTCCCCCCTATCAGGCACAGAGCAGGGCTGATCAGGGGGTTGGGGTGCCTTCCCCTGTCATGAACAGAGCAGGGCGGATAGGGAGGTTGTGGCCCTGCCCCCTGTCACACACAGAGCCACAGGGCGATCAGGGGGTTTGGGCGCTGCCCCCTGTCACGCTGATCCGGTTGCCGGGAGGCCTCTCGGCTCTGCTGATCCCAGTGCTGGGAGGCATATTACCCTTTTACTATATAGGGTAGTGGCTGCACGGGTGGGGCTGGCTGGTTTGCCCTGAATGGTGTCCCGGATCAGGGTGGGGGTTCCCACTGGGGTGCCTGGCCAGCCTGGGTGAGGGGATGATGGCTGTTTGCAGCTGGTCACACATCCTTCAGGGTGGGGGTCCCCACTGGGGTGCCTGGCCAGCCTGGGTGAGGGGATGATGGCTGTTTGCAGCTGGTCACACACCCTTCAGGGTGGGGGTCCCCACTGGGGTGCCTGGCCAGTCTGGGTGAGGGGTTGAGGGCTGTTTTCAGGCTTGGACTGAAGCTCCAAACTGCTCCTTTTTTTCTTTTTTTTTTATTCTGGGCCAGCTTTAGCTCTGAGGCTCCAGCTCTTAGGCCTCCACTGCTGAAAGCAGGTATCTGGTTTGTTTCGGTTCTATAATCGAAACAATGTATAACTCCAGCTCTGAGATCCCGGCTCGCTGAAAGCAGGTTTCTGGGGTTTTGTTTAGCTTCTATATTTGTTACAATGTTTCTTAAACTGCAGGCTCAGAGGCCGGCAAAGCAGGCGGGGAACGTTGGTTTCCTCCGTCACTGAAGCAAGCAAGCCTCATGTTAGTTTCAAGCTGCCTGGCTGCCGGCTGCCATCTTGGCTGGCAGTTAATTTGCATATCTCACTGATTAGCCAATGGGAAGGGTAACGGTCGTACACCAATTACCATGTTTCTCTTTTATTAGATAGGATACGTACCAAAATACATACAGAGGAAGTGTATAATTTGATGAATTTTCCCTAAACTCAACATGTATGTTATCAGCACTAAGATAACAGAAATAGCAGAAACTTGCTAAAACCCAAGAAACTCTCCTGTTCTCTGTTCTAGACACTGTTCCAACATCTGATGTCCAACGACATGCGTTAGGTTGCTACTTATTGTGCTTCCTATGAATAGAAGCCCTGCAGTGCGTCTGATTTTTGTGCTTCAACGTTGCACTGGTGATGTCACTGCATTCCTCTGGTGGCTGTGGGCAGCTCGTGCTTCCTGCCGCACCACTGTCCAGGTGCGCTCTGCTGCTGATGCAGGTGCGCGTTTCTGCTGCCAACATTCTAGTGTGTACCCTCTGTGAATGTAGATGGACTAGAATGTCGGAAGCAACTCTGTCTGTATGTCTCCAACCCTCCATGCCTAGAACTAGAACAGCTCTGCCACTGGGTGTGGCCTGTTCTGGACAGTGAGGAGCCAGGGCACCGCCCACGGGCAGCGTGTGAGTTCTGATTGCTCCACACCCACAGAACAGTGCTGATGTCCAGCTTCTTCATTAGCCGTTCTGGAGCACTGTCACGGTATTGCATGTGTGTGCTGTGCTTTTCTTCCTTTTGGAAAATTGTGGTGTAAGTAAAATGTACAAATATGAAGTGTACAGTTTGATGAGCTCTAGCAAATGCATGCAGCCATGAGGCAAACACATGTTAAGATATAGAATATTTTGCCAGGCTAGCATGGCTCAGTGGTTGAGCCCTGACCCATGAACCTGGAGGTCACAGTTTGAGTCCCAGTAGGATCAGAGTACGTGCCTGGGTTGATGGCCTGGTCCCCAGGAGGGTCCATGCAGGAGGCAGCTGATCAATGATTCTCTCTTATCATTGACTAGAGGCCTGTTGCATGAAGAGATTCATGCAATAGGCCTTCCCTTCTCCTGGCTGCGGGCACCGGTTTTCCTCCGGCACCGGGACCCAGGCCTGCACTCTGGCTGGAGCTGCCTTCCATCGTTTGAATTCGTGGCCCCAGTTGGAGCTGCCTTCCATCTTCCATCTTTGCTGCTCTGGCTCGCCTTCAGTCTTTGCACCGCTGCTTGGAGCCTATGTATGCAAATTAACCACCATCTTTGTTGGTGGTTAATTTGCATATCACGCTGATTAGCCAATGGGAGGCATAGCGAAGGTACGGTCAATTACCCTGTTTGTCTATTATTAGATAGGATATTTCCATCCCTCTCTCCCTTTCTCTCTCTGAAATAAATAAAAACATATTTTAAAAAGATATATAATATTTGGTCACCCCAGACAATTCCCTCTTGTCCCTTCCCAGCCAATACCCTGTACCCCAGACAGAAGCATCTCTGATTATTTCATAGTTGAGTAGTTTTGCCTGTTCTGAAATTTCGTGGCAATGAAATGACACAATCTGTGCTCTTGTGTTTGGGTTCTTTGCTCAGTACAGTGTTGGGAGACCCACCATGTTGTGGCATATAACAGCCTCACTCCTTCTCATGGTGTGAATAAGGCCACTGTTCATCCTCATTTTGATGGGCACTTGGATGGTTTCCAGTGCTTAGCCATCTACACTAATAGAAGAGAAACATGCAAATTGGTGTCACTCCTCTACCCTTCCCATTGGCTAATCAGGGTGATATGCAAATTAACTGCCAGCCAAGATGGTAGCTTGAAGTGAACATGAGGCTTGCTTGCTTCAGTGATGGAGGAAGCCAAGGTTCCCCGCCTGCCGCTGCCAGCCTCTGAGCTTGCAGTTTGAAACATTTGTTACAAATATAGAAGCTAAACAAAACCCCAGAAACCTGCTTTCAGCCAGCCAGGACCTCAGAGCTGGAGTTGAATTAGTGTTTCGATTATAGAACTCAAACAAACCAGATACCTGCTTTCAGCAACAGAGGCCTCAGAGATGGAGACAAGCCTCAGAGATAAAGCTGGCCCAGAATAAAAAGAAAAAAAAAAGAAAAAAAGGAGCGGTTGGGAGCTTCAGTCACCCGCCAGCCTGAAAACATCCCTCAGCTCCTCACCCAGACTGGCCAGGCACCCCAGTGAGGACCCCCACTCTGAAGGGTGTGTGACCAGCTGCAAACAGCCATCATACCCTCATTCAGGCTGGCCAGGCACCCCAGTGGGGACCCCCACCCTGATCCAGGACACCCTTCAGGGCAAACCGGCCGGCCCTCACCCATGCACCAGGCCTCTATCCTATATAGTAAAAGGCTAATATGCCTCCCAGCACCAGGATCAGTGGAGCCGCAAGGCCTCCCGAACCCAGGATTAGTGTGACGGGGGCAGCGCCCAAACCCCCTGATCGCCCTGCGGCTCTGTGTGTGACAGGGGGCAGGGCCACAACCTCCCTATCCGCCCTGCTCTGTTCATGACAGGGGAAGGCACCCCAACCCCCTGATCAGCCCTGCTCTGTGCCTGATAGGGGGGAGCTCCCCAACGCCCTGATCGCCCTGCGGCTCTGTGTGTGACAGGGTGCGGTGCCCCAACCCTCTGATCAACCCTGCTCTGTGTGTGACAGGGTGCGGTGCCCCAACCCGCCCCCCCCCCCCAAGAGCCCTGCTCTGTGTGTGACGGGGTAGAGCCATAACTTCCCCATCAGCCCTGCCCTGAGTGTGACAGTGGCAGCACCCTAAACCCCTGATCCGCCCTGCTCTGTGTGTGACAGGGGGCGGTGCCCCAACTCCTCTATCGGCCCTACTCTGTGCATGACACGGGGGAGCTCCTCAACCCCCGGATGGGCCCTGCTCTGTACGTGACGGGGGGGAGCTCCCCAACCCCCTGATCGACCCTGCTCTGTGCGTGACAGGGTATGGAGCCCCAACCCCCTGATGGGCCCTGCTTTGTGAGTGACAGAGGGCAGTGCCCCAACCCCCTCATTGGCCCTGCTCTGTGCTTGACAGGGGGTGGCACTGCAACCTCCCCATCGACCTTGCCTTGAGTGTGATGGGGCGGTGCCCCAACCCCCAAATCGGCCCTACCCTGAGTGTGACTGAGGGTGGCATCACAACCTCCCGATTGCCCTGCTCTGTGCATGACAGGGGGCGGCACCCCAACTCCCCAATCGGCCCTGCTCTGAGCCCGACCAGGGGCTGCACCTAGAGATTGGGCCTGCCCTCTGCCACCCGGGAGCAGGCCTAAGCCAGCAGGTCGTTATCTCCCGAGGGGTCCCAGACTGCGAGAGGGCACAGGCCATGCTGAGGGACCCCCCTCCCCCCCAAGTGCACAAATTTTTGTGCACCGGTCCTCTAGTCCCGTATAACAAAAGCCTACGTGGTGTCACGCCCTCACCCAATGCCCTCACGTGACATCATCACAAGCTGTCCACCACAAGATGGTTGACAGGAGAGGGCAGTTGAGGGGTCCAAGCCTGCAGGGAAGGGAAGTTGGGGGTGACCAGTCCTACAGGGGAGGACAGTTGGGGGGAACCAGGCCTGCAGGGGAGGGCAGTTAGGGGTGATCAGGCCTTCAGGGGAGCACAATTAGGGCTGACCAGGCCTGCAGGGGAGAGCAGTTGGGGGCATTCAGAGCAGCAGGGGAGCAGTTATGTGCCAACCAGGCCAGCAGGGGAGCAGTTAGGGGGTGATAAGGCTGGCAGGCAGAAGCAGTTAGGGAAAATCAGGCCAGGAGGCAGAGGAGTGGTTAGGAGCCAGTGGTCCCAGATTGCAAGAGGGATGTCCAACTGCCGGTTTAGGCCTGATCCCCCAGGGGGGTCCCAGATTGAAGAGGGTGCAGGCCAGGCTGAGGGACACTCCCCTTCCCCATGCAAAAATTTCATGCACAGGGCCTCTAGCTGTAAATAAAGCTGCTGTTAAATACAGTCTTGTACAAATCTGAATGTGAACATATGTTTTCATTTTTCTTGAGTTAATATATCTGTCCAGTCAAATTAGCATATTATGTTTTTATTATCTACACTAATAAAAGACAAAGATGTTAATCGACTGTACCTTCGTTATGCCAGAGCCACGCCCACTAGCCAATCATAGTGACTATATGCAAATTAACCCAACCAAGATGGCAGCTGGCTACCATGGAGCTGGAGCAAGCAGGAGGCTTGGTTGCCCTGGTGATGGAGGAAGCCAAGCTTCCTGCCAGCCCTGAGCCGGCTGTGGCCTCCACAAAAGGCAACAAAGTTTCAATTATAAAAGCTAAATAAATCCCAGATACCTGCTTCCAGCCAGCCTCCACTGGGAGCTTGGGTGGTTGGGAGCTGTGGCCAGCCTGCAAACAGCCATCAGCCACTCACACAGGATGGCCACACACTCGTGGGGTGAGGGTCCCCGCTGGGGGGCTTGGCCAGCCGGCAAATGGCCCTCAGCCCCTCACCCAGGCTGGGCAGGCACCCCAGCAGGACCCCCACCCTGATCCAGGATACCCTTCAGGGCAAACCAGCCGGCCCCCACCCATGCACCAGGCCTCTATCCTATATAATAAAATGGTAATATGAAAGTTGACCCTAACGGCAGAATGACTGGGAATGACTGGTCACTATGACACACACTGAGCACCAGGGGGCAGATGCTCAATGCAGGAGCTGTCTCCTGGTGGTCAGTGTGCTCCCACAGGGGGAGCTCTGCTCAGCCACAAGCCAGGCTGACGGCTGCCAGTACAGCGGTGGTGGTGGGAGCCTCTCCCGCCTCCTTAGCAGCACTAAGGATGTCTGACTGCACCTGGGCCTGCTCCCCGCTGGCAAGTAGACATCCCTTGAGGGCTCCCAGGCTGCCAGAAGGATGTCTGACTGCCAGCTTAGGCCCAATCCCCTGGGGAGCAGGCCTAAGCCAGCAGGTGGACATCCGCCGAGGGGCCCCAGACTGCGAGAGGGCACAGGCCGGGCTGAGGGACCCTCCCGAGTGCACAAATTTTTGTGCACCAGCCTCTAGTTATATATATTATAACTACAAATACCTATTAATTTTATTTTGTGCATATGATACATATAATATATCAACACTAATAAAAGAGAAAAATGCTAATTGGCGTACGAGCTACCCTTTTCATTGGCTAATCAGGGCTATATGCAAATTAACTGCCAACTAAGGTTGGCAGTTAACTGCCAACAAGATGGCGGTTAATTTGCATATGTAGGCACAATGCAGGGAGGCGAAAGGGAAAGCAGGAAGAAGCCCCCTGCCACTGACAGTGATTGGAAACCCAGGGGGGAGCTAAGAGCTGGGGAGCAGGGCAAAGGCGGCCCTGGGGCCGCCTTTGCCCTGCCCCCCAGCCATGATCAGAGAATCAGGCGCCTTTTCCGCCCTGGCCAGTGATAGCAGGAAGTAGGGGTGGAGCCAGCGATGGGAGCTGGGCACGGTCGAAGCTGGCAGTCCCAGGAGCTAGGGGTCCCTTGCCTGGGCCTAAAGTGAAGCCCACGATAGTGGGGCCACTGCAGCTGCGGGTCCCTGCTGCCCGGGCCGGAAGCCTAGGCCAGAGGCGTTAGGCCTGGGCAGGGGCGGAGCCTGCAACCGCGGAGAGCTGGGGGTCCCCTTCCCAGGCCTGACACCTCTGCCAGAGGTCTCAGGCCTGGTCAAGGGGCCGATCCGGTGATTGGTGATCGGAGGGTGATGAGGGTCAACTCCTCTGGCCGAGGCATCAGGCCTGGGTGGGGGGGCGGAGCCGGGGATTGGGGGGATATGATGGTCCCCTTGCCCAGGCCTGAAGCCTGGGTCAGAGGCGTCAGGCTTGGGCGGGGGGTGGAGCAAGCGATCAGAGGGAGATGGGGGTCCCCTGCCCAGGCATGATTCCTGGGCCAGAGGCCTCAGGCCTGGGCAGGGGCCAGAGCCAGTGATCGGGGGGTGATGGGGGTCCCCTGTCCAAGCCTGACACCTCTGGCGGAGGCGTCAGGCCTGGGCAAGGGGCCGATCAGGCGATTGGAGGGTGATGGGGGTCAACGCCTGAGGGCTCCCAGTATGTGAGAGGGGGCAGGCTGGGCTGAGGGACACTCCCCTCCCCACACACACCCAGTGCACGAATTTCGTGCACCGGGCCCCTAGTACATAAAATAAAATGAATATATGTGTAGACATAATATACAATTTGTAAAAGTAGATACTTATATATGTACACACATACACATACTGGCTATAAAATATTTATAAAGCATATTTCTCTTTTTACTTCTTTCTTTCCAAGTATAACTCTATGTTGTAAGGTACTCGGTGTTCTAAGCCCTCCAGGATGATTCATCCGGGTGCTCAGATGCCTCTGAGAGGACTTGCCGCCTGGCTGCGAGGATGTGGTTAGTGGACAGCCTCAGCTATTAGCTCCTGCAGGTCAGTCTTCTCAGGGCAGCCCCAGCCAAGGACAGACGAAGCCAGTGGTAGCTGAGGTCATGCTCTTCTTGGGCAAGCCTTCAGCCAGCGACTGAGAAAAGCAGTTGTACGGGCCTACAAGTTTCTGCTCAATGTGCCAATTCTCCAACGCACAGCCTTTGTTTCAGAGCCCCCTTTTGAGCTGGTAGAGACTCTCCCACATTGGCATTGCCATCTGACTGTTCCCCTAGCCCTGTGGTAGGCAAACCATGGCTCGCGAGCCACATGCGGCTCTTTGGCCCCTTGAGTGTGGCTCTTCCACAAAATACCACGTGTGGGTGTGCACGTACAGTGTGATTGAAACCTCGTGGCCCATGCACAGAAGTTGGTATTTTGTGGAAGAGCTGGTATTTTGTGGAAGAGCCACACTCAAGGGGCCAAAGAGCCGCATGTGGCTCGCGAGCCGCGGTTTGCCGTGCCGTGGTTTCCCGACCACTGCCCTAGCCCAATTCTGCTCATTCACTTTGCCTTTTCCACACGTGTTACTTCCCAACATATCTTTTGAACTTCTTCCAACTCCGTGTCTACTTTCCAGAGAACTCTAACTGGCCCAGTGGTTCCAAGAGAGCATTCAGTAAGGTACAGTTTTGTGGCCAGGTCACTGCCCAGCAGGCAATGGCACCACATCCCAGTGGTCAATGGCACATGGATAGACTCTAGCACAAAGTATTGGCCCAGTTGTCAAAACTTCACTGTGGTAACTTGGGCTGTGTTAGAGAATGCATGGGTCAGGAGTGTGATACATGGGGAGAATGATAAATATTAGGATAATGGAAGAGTGGTTGTTATTAAGTTTCAATGACACCCTATAAATAGATAATGAAAGGGTGAGATCAATTAACTAGCAATTAAATATTGAGTGTTAGATGCAGACAATTTATTTGGTTGGGAACAAAAAGTCCTTATCTCATGCAGTGAACAAAGGAAATTCTGAATGTCAACACCAGACCTAATAGAGCAGCTATATTTCAAAGATGGTCGAATGCTCAACCAAGTCAGGTCTTTCACGCTGAAGTCAGGTCTTGACCGTGAATGATTCTCTTAAAGAGTTTGCTTCCCCAGTTTCTGCAAGTCTTCTGAGCATGTAGAATTTCCCTAGCACTCTACTAAGAGCTATAGCATACCCCCATGTGAGGCGGAATAGAGAGCGTTTTCCCCACAAGGCCATGTCACCCTCTCAGGAGACGACCTGCTTCCTCTCCAGCTGCCAGGCTCATAATAACGTTGACGTGCACATCACTCAGCAGGGGATGTGCTGAGCCTTGGAAAGGAGGAAAGCCTCTCTGCGTAAGGGACACACCAGGGGTTGGGCAAGTGTCTGTGAGACTGGGTTCTGGATGTGCTCAATCGAAGGGGCCAGGGCATGAGATTGAATAGGGGATACAGGGCCCAATACCCTGGAAGAAATATAGGAATTGGTGCAAATTTTCTGTTAAGCTGATTCTTAAAAGTCTGGAAAAAGTGATAGCCCACATTGAGTAACCTTGAAATGCCCGCATTTCTGTGGCAGGTGGTACAGGAAGGGAATTAAAGGACCAGGCAATGGGCATGCTGGAGTGGATTTATTGTCCAAGGCTGAAAGACCACCAGGGTCTCATATTCTATCAGAAGGCCTTAGGGACATATTCATCAAGGGAACCAGGGCTACACTTACTGGAAGTGCAGATGTAGCTCTCCACTGTGCGCTGGGCTGGGAGTTGGAGGCTGTCACAGATTTCAGCTCACTAACAGCCATGGAGCGACAGCCCTTTTCCTCCCACAGAGCCATGAGACCACGTGGGTGCTTAGCTCTGGGAAGCAGGTGTCTGTGGGTGGAGTGGGGGGAGCTGCAGTTAACCTATGGCTGACAAGTTTAGGGGGCAGTGAGAGGATTTGGCTGCACAAAGATGTGGATGTGGCTAATACAACAGGGCATCTCGAGGACAGAAATAGCGGGGCAGCCAAGGAGGGTGCTGCTTCAGTTCTATAAGGAGAGCACTGGGCTCTTCACTGACAGCCACGCTTTCCTGGGCACGAAGCGTGTAATTTTACCTTCAGTCTGCTTCCCTGGCTTCTCCTGAGAGGCCGATGTTTCTCTCCGCAGGATGCCTGGGCTCGTCCCCAGGAGCCCAGTCCTGAGCATGTGGGTGCGCTGAAACAAGCCCAAGACTCCTCACTGTGCTCCCGCTCTCTGGGCGCCTGCCTCCTCACGTGTAAAAGGTGGACATGCGATACCAGTGGCTGCTGGGAAATTGAATATGATTCTGCTACTTGAAAATTGGAGTAACGTTTGTCCACTTTTAGTCTACCAGAAAATTTCCATTTTCCATTAGGTCCTTAAAGATTACCGATAGAAACTTGATTATTTCATTTGAACATTCTCTTTATAACATGAACTCTAATGTGTTGGCCAAGAGACTTGAAAACAAACGTGGCAGGATAGTAAGAAGTGAGGAACATTCCTGGGCAGGTGGCATGGGAAACAGACCAGAAAATTAAGCAAAGCCAAACAGTGCAGGCAGCTTGCAGCCCGCTTGTGCATCACAAGACTTTATCTTTCCCAACCAAGGACGCTTGGGAGCAAATGGTTTATACCCTCCTCCTTAACTGGAGAACACATAGTTTAAAATTCAGTGCTCGCCAACTGGTGGTCCATGAGGTCTGAAAGGTTGGTGACCGCTGGTTAAATCGCTCTGGCCTGGGAAAATAGAGAACAAAGAAGTTAGCCATCTTGGGGAAGGGGGAAGAAGGGAGAGTTTTACTCACCCACTAAACAAAAAGTCACCTGCCTTAGACTTGCCAAACAAGATAACCAGATGTACTAGTATATACAAACATTCTGAGACAAGCCACAGCAATGTAGAAAGGGACTTTGAAATTTAGTCTGTTACTCAAGATATCCGGCGGGGGAACTTTGAAACCTATAGGGAGAAGGGTATAAAACCCCTTGAGCCCCAGCAGGTGGGGTGCTCAGACTAGCTGAGTTGCCTACTTATGCTTTATACCAAGTGTATTTTTAATATATTTGTTTGCTTTGGTCCTTAATCAATTCGCTTGCTTTGCTTTAATACCACTGTCTGTCACTCCTCTGAAATCTTTCTTGTGATATTGACAAGAGCCAAGGAGAGACAGCCCACCCCCCTCTGACTCTCGAGGGGCGGGTACTGTCTGGTAACAAAAACGCTAAGAGAACAGGGGAGCCTTTATAATGTAATGCATTCCGGGCTCTACTTTTCTCATGGTGGGTGGATGCTATTCTTTTCAGTCCAAAAACCTTGCTCTTAGAGCAGAGAGATGTAAATGGAATTTAAGCAAATTCACTTTCCTTCATCCACCCATATTCCATAATTGATCCCAAATTTACCCCTTCCTTGGTCTTTCCAGACTCTCAGAGTAACTGAGAAAGCCTATTGAGAGTCTTAGCATTTTGCAAACTGCAGCTCACCTGGGTCCCTGTTTTCCACACTCTATTCATGAACTTTATCTTATTTCTCCTTCCATTTTTTGAATGTGTTCTTTTATAATTGAATTAGTTACAGCTGAGTAGGCAGCTCCGATATGTTGTTTAGATAACAGTTTGATTAGTTGACTGAAAAAATAACTAACTATTCCACATTTAATTCTTGGGAGGGTTTCAGTCGGGCAACTATAGCTATTGTAATAATTACCCATTGCATTTGTTATTAAAAGTAGAAGACAGTTGCTTGAGGGCAGGGAACAAGCCTCACTCTATTTATGCCTCCCTTGCCTAGAACGGCACCTGAAGATAACAATAGCTCGCGTTTGCTGTGCTTTACCAGGTGCCACACAATTTAAATATATTATTCAATCATTAAAGTAATCCCATGGAAAATGCTGTTACATACTCAGGTTTACAGAGAGGTTAAGCAATAGGCCCAAGGTCCCTGCTATAAAGTGGGGAGTCACCAGGGGCAGGATCCAGGCCACTGTGTCCTCTGTCTTGCCCAAGGGGCACCCCAAACATGACTGTTGAATTGAGCACTACACCTCTTCATTCTCACCAGGATCATTTACAAATGTAAGGTGAAATCACATTTTGAGAATTATGTTTCTTAAAGTATCACGATTTATAATCCTGCTTACCTTTTCTCCTAAGTTTACAAATCTGCCTTCCAAAATCCAATACATGCATTCAACTTTACCCAATTGTTGTTGTTTTGCTACCACCAGGGAATATAATAGTTTTCTCCAAAGTTTCTATAATTTTTTTCTTTATGAACCATTTTTTTCTGGGTAGTCAGAAGAAAGTCTAAGGTGACTGTTCTGATAACTTCATCATATGCCTCCTCTCTCTCCAAGTCAATATCTTTTAAGTAAGACAAACTCCTCCATTAGTATTTTACTAACTTGACCTCATTCCTGTTAAAACTTGGTGATGCCACATGGTGTGTTTCCCACGCTATTTTAATTTATCTTGAAACATTATGTGTTTTGTTTGATGGCTATTGAAAACACTAACCATTGTTTGTTGCCTGAATGGTGAGTAAAACATGACTGCTGCTATGTAATAGTCACAGCTGCTCCTTTTTAGATAGGTGTTAGATTTGATCAAATCATTGAATCCATACCCCTCCCTTGGGAACTGACCTTTAAACTACTTCACAGTGAACATTCCCTTTTGCTTCAACCACATTCCACTTGCTAAGACCATTATCCTCCCCCTGGACACCTCCCCAGGATCCGGACTGCAGAGAATTCTCCGCCCAGAAAAAGCCAGCCTGGAGTCCTTTAAAACCTCTGACTCCCTGTCCCTGGGTGCTGGCGCCATTTGGAGCTCAGCCCATCTGGTATCCAAATGACCTGATAAATTCATAATCCCTCACCACACTGGCCTTGTATGTTCCTCCTTCGACCCTAACATTTGGTGCATTTGGGGTTCGTGAGAGTGGTGGCTGGGAGCTGAAAAGCCTCCTCTGGGCCCCAGCCTTGACCTGATCTCACTTTGTTTTTGGATGTGGGTCTCCTTGTCTCTGTTATTGCAGACCTTACAGGCCAGGCTAACACAGTCTTTCTGAGGGGTTTGTGGACTTGTATCGGTTTTCAGAGTTTGTGGTGTGTGGCGGGGCTGGCCGGGCTACATAATGGGCGTCCCGAAGAAGGGCTCCCCTGGGGAGGCGGGGTCTAAGGCGGTGAATGGCTGTGAGGCCCCCGTGAGGCCGGAGAGGGAGAGAGCTGGGTTTCCGTCAGGGCCCTGAGTGATTTTATTGTTTGACACAGTTGATGGCCATATGGGCAGCCTTTTTGAGTCCGGCAATGAGACCGGTGATTATATGGCTACAGAGCTGGCACCCTGGAGAATTAACCTGATAGTCCCATCTTGGGTCAGTTCTGGGGACCATGTCAGTGCCAACTGGGTTGGCCGTCGTGTCCTGACTATGGAGGACATTGGCATGGCCCTGAACTGCTAGCCAAACGCACTCCTTCTCCTCTGAGGTGACAGAGGAGGACAGGATGGCGTAGATGTCATTCCAGGTCAGGCAATTTCTTGGTAAAGGTAGTCGGGTCGGTGGAGAAAGATGCAAGTTGCCTCTCAATCTGTGTGAGGTCGGACATAGAGAATGGGACATGGGCTCAGACTATGCCCTCAGTTCCCTCCCCTAGGGGTAGAGTTGGCGTGGGAGTAGAAGTGGCTATTGAGGAGGGTGGTCTTTGGGTGGCCTGAAAGAGAGTATTAGGTGGGAAAAATCTGTATTGGAGCTCGAGTTCGCAGGATTTGGGCTCTCAGGGGCCAGGGAGAAGGTGGTTGCTGGTTAGGAGGGTCTGGGTCTTGGAATCTACTGCAGGTGAGGGAGGGGGCATGTAAGGGAGTGGAGGTCGGTGGTCTGCTGGGTCAAAAGTAGGTTCAGAATCAGAAGTGTTAGGGGGTGCTGCTTTGTGTGAAGGAGAAGCATCTGCTAGATATCACAGGACTGACAGAGAGAGGGTTGAGACCAGAGGGTGAAAAAGGCCTGGACATAGGGAATCTCTGACCATTTTCCATTGTGGTGACAATTATCTAAATTGCACAATGTGTTAAAATTGATAGTGCTGTTTTCAGGCCATTAAGACTTATCATCTAGTTTATAATATGATCAAACAGTGTTACAAAGGAAAATGAGGTGCTTGGGCCTGATCTCTCCTGTGAGTGAGAAGAGTGTGATATGGCCCACAAAAGAGGCAAAAGTAGCCCAGTTATTGCCTCATTCCTGCCCAATTACACTTGGCGCTCTTAATGGCATGTTCCTTCGCTCTGGTCTGTGTGAGGGAAATGGAATCTGATCGTTGGAAAGATGGCCAAGGAAGGCCCCAAATGTGTGAGACATCGCCTGTGTGTCTGCTCAGACCAGCGGGAGGGAGCTGAGAGGTCCTGTGAACCATAAGCCTCAGGGCCAATTCTCCATGCAGGTGGGTTTTGGTGTTGCCCAGACACTGAGGACGAGCTGTGCTGCTGGAGCTGTGCGGGTTCCACGTGCAAGCGCCCGAGGAGGTGCACCTGGGCAGAGAGAGGCCCAGTGACCCGCCTCCGTGTGGGTCTGGCGAGTCTCGGCTCCAGCAGCACCAGGGTGGGTGTGGTAACACCTTTAGAATCTTTGTGTATTTCTGTAAACATAACTTTGTGTGTGTGTTTTAAATGTAGCAGAAAATGATATGGTGAACGATATTGTGTTAGAGCAGACACTGCGACGAGCATGATTAAGGCTGAGTGAGGCAGGGATTATGGGTTAGTGGTTCAGGAAACGGGTAATTCTATTGCACAGCTACTGTGGTTCAGGGGGGAAATCAGCTGTTTGGGTGCTGGATGGGTCTGTACCTGTGTCAACCTGGTTGGGATAAATATGTGTGTAAATTTCACTTTAAACCTGCGATTGTCTCACTGGGTCTTCCCTACAGAGAATGTCTGAGCTGTGCATTCTCAGGCTGCAGTATATCTATCAAAGGACCAACAACATTAGAACTCTCACACATGATTCAAATACAAACAGTCTTATAGATTGAAACCTTTATAGGATTAGGTGTTCAAGTCCCAAGTTTACATTTTATTTAATTACTAGAGGCCAGGTGCAAAAAAATTTGTGCACTTGGGGGGGAGGGGGGTCCCTCAGCCCGGCCTGTGCCCTCTCGCAGTCTGGGACCCCTCAGGAGATAACGACCTGCTGGCTTAGACCTGCTCCCGGGTGGCAGAGGGCAGGCCCAATCCCTAGGTGCAGCCCCTGGTCAGGCTCAGAGCAGGGCCGATTGTGGAGTTGGGGCGCCACCCCCTGTCATGCACAGAGCAGGGAGGATTGGGAGGTTGCAATGCCACCCTCAGTCATGCTCAGGGTAGGGCCAATTGGGGGGTTGGGGCACCGGCCCCTGTCACACTCAAGGCAGGGTCGATGGGGAGGTTGAGGGCGCCACCCCCTGTCATGCACAGAGCAGGGCCCATCAGGGGGTTGGGGCACCGCCCTCTATCACCCACAGAGCAGGGCCGATTAGCGGGTTGGGGTGCCACCACTCTCACACTCAGGGCAGGGCCGATGGGGAGGTTATGGCTCTACCCCGTCACACACAGAGCAGGGCCCGTAGGGGGGCGCGGTGGGGCACCACACCCTGTCACACACAGAGCCGCAGGGTGATCAGGGGGTTTGGGCGCTGCCTCCTGTCACGCTGATCCCAGTGCTGGGAGGCATATTACCCTTTTACTATATAGGGTAGAGGCCTGGTGCATGGGTGGATGCCAGCTGGTTTGCCCTGAAGGGTGTCCTGGATCAGGGTGGGGGTCCCCACTGGGGTGCCTGGCCAGCCTGAATGAGGGGATGATGGCTGTTTGCAGCTGGTCACACATCCTTCAGGGTGGGGGTCCCCACTGGGGTGCCTGGCCAGCCTGGGTGAGGGGATGATGGCTGTTTGCAGCTGGTCACACACCCTTCAGGATGGGGGTCCCCACTGGGGTGCCTGGACAGTCTGGGTGAGGAGCTGAGGGCTGTTTTCAGGCTGGGGGTGACTGAAGCTCCCAACCGCTCCTTTTTTTCTTTTTTATTCTGGGCCAGCTTTAGCTTTGAGGCTTGGTTCCAGCTTGTAGGCCTCCGCTGCTGAAAGTAGGTTTCTGGCCTTTGCTTACAATGTTGCGATCCTGCTGGCTGAAGCCCGGCAGGTTTCTGGGGTTTTGTTTAGCTTCTATGTTTGTTACATAGTTGCTTGCAGCTCAGAAGCCTGCAGCGGCAGGCGGGGAACGTTGGAGTCCTCCGTCACTGAAGCAAGCAAGCCTCATGTTAGTTTCAAGCTGCCTGGCTGCCGGCCGCCATCTTGGCTGACAGTTAATTTGCATATTGCCCTGATTAGCCAATGGGAAGGGTAGCAGTCGTACGCTAATTACCATGTTTCTCTTTTATTAGATAGGATATTTCTCAGTTGCTCAGCAATATTGAGGGCTTACTCTGTTTCAGGTTTAATGCTGAGAGATGGAGGAAGAATAACCAAATGTCTGCCTTCAAGAAACCATGGACCGCTTTGGTGAGAAAATACACATGCAGATAACTGCAAACATATGTCCAGAGCACATAGGTCCGATAGTGTGGGGTTAAAGGTCGGTGCTGTGACAGTTGGCTGGGGGGATGGGCAGCTTTAACTCAGAACATCACAGGCCATTGCGCTGAAGAATGACACTTGAATAGAAGAGTTGTTTGGGGACCTGGTTGAGGAGCAACCCAAGAAGACCCTGGTGGGGAGCGGGCATTGTGGGGGCACAGAGGCTGCCTGCTCTGAGCGGTGAGCACAGGCACAGGGGGAGGGGGTCTGGAGGGCCGATGGGGATGCAGTTGCACTGGGCCCTTGGCCACGGTGAGGAGTGGGTTTCACTCTCATGGCAATGAGGGCCCTGCAGAGTGTTTGGCATGAAGGGTGCTCTCTGGTTTGTGGTTCAGGAGGGTCGTTCTGGGCGTGTGAGGAGCAGATGGGACAATTCTCAGAGAGAAGGGGGAGGGGGAGAGGTTCACCAAAGAACTTACATGCATATTTGCATAACCCATGGTCACAGGCAATCCTGTGGTGAAGTCCTGGTGAGGGGGCAGCAGCAGGGCGGAGGAGTGGAGCAGGGGGAGGGACATCTATAATACGCGCAACAATAAAGATACATTTTGAAAAAGAGAGAGGGAAGGGACTGACACTCGCACAGCGCCTTGGCTGGGGATGCCGGAAGGAGCACAGCGCTTACACTCCATGGAGCTGCTGTCCCACGGAGCCGGGGTGCCCGGGAGAGGTGCCACAAAGAGCACACGGGGCACTGGGCGTCACACTTAGTGTGAGGACAGAATGTGAAATGCTCTATTTGAAACTTTTCTATTACTTACATGTTGAAGTGTTACTACTTTGAACATATTGGGTTAAATAAAATATATTACAATTAAAAAAAAAGAAAAGAAGAAATACATTGATTTTTGTACTCTGATCTTTTACCTGCAACCTTTCTGAGCTCATTTATTAATTTTAAGTGTGTGTGTGTGTGTGTGTGTGTGTGTGTGTGAATTCCTTAGGAATTTCTGTATGCAAAATTATGCCATCTGGAAACAGATAATTTTACTTTATTTTTCCCAAACTGGAAAACTTAGTTTTTTTCTTTTGATTAATTACCCTGCCTAAAACCTCCAATACAGTGGTGGGTGGAAGTGATAAGAACAAAGCTGCTTGCCTTGATCCTGACATTTAGGAGCAAAGCTTTCAGTCTTTTACCTTTATGTGCAGTGTTGGCTGTGGGTTTTTATGGATGCCCTTTATCATGTTGAAGAGTGTCATTCTAGTCATAATTTGTTGAGTGTTTTTCATCATGAAAGGCTTTTAAGTTTCCTCAAACGCTGTTTTGGTGTCTATAGAGATAATCTGTGTTTTTTGTCTTTATTCTATTAATGTATTCATATGATTTTATTACATTGGTTCATTTTTGTATGTTAACCAATCTTGCATTCCTGGCATGAATCCCCGTTGCTCATAGCACGTGATCTTGGTAATGCATTGTTGAGGATTTTTGCATCTATAATCATAAGGGGTATTTAGCTGCAGTTTTCTTCATTTGTGATGTATTTATTTATCTGATTTTGGCATTAGGGTAATAATGGTATATGGGATATTTTTCCTCCTCATCTATTTTTTTCAAAGAGTTTGTGAAAGACTGATTTTAATTATCCTTTTAACGTTTGAAAAAATTATCAATGAAGCCATCTGGTCCTCGGCTTTTCATCATGGGAAATTTGATTATGAATTCAATCTTTTTATTAGTTATATGTATATTCAAATTTTCTCTTTTGTTTTGAATTAATTTCAGTAATTTGTGTCTTTCTAGGGATTTTTCCTTTTATCTAGGTTGCATAATTTTTTACAGAGTTCCCTGTTAATCCTTATAATTTCTGTGGAGTTGATAGTAATAGCCCCTCTTTCATTTTTTACTTTAGCAATTCAAATGTCATTTTTGTTCATTCTAGCTAAAAGTGTCAATTTTGTTGATCATATCAAGAAACTAACTTTTGGTTTCATTGTCTTTCTGTAATGTTTTTCTATTCTGTTTAATTTATTTCCCTAATTTTACTTTTTCTTTCATTCCACTTACTTTAGATTTACTAAACTTTTAAAAGGTTTTTCTCTTCCTCTATTTTCTTAAAGATAGAAGTTTCATGTACTGATTTTATATTTTCCTTGCATTTAAATATAAACACATATATAAGTATAAAATTTCCTCTGAGCACTGCTTTGGCTGCATCCCATTAGTTTTGGTATATTGTGTTTTTATTTTCATTTATGTTTATGTCTAACTATTTTCTAATTTCTCTTTTGATTTCTCCTTTGACCCATTGGTTATTTAGAAGTATTTAATAAAATTTCTATATATTTGTGAATTTCCCAAATTCCTGTCTAAATTTGGTTTGGAGAACATGGTTTGTATGATTTTAACACTTTTATTTATTGCTTTCCACAATACTTTATTAGTATTATTTTTAAAATGTATCTTTATTGTAGAAAATATTATCGATGTCCCCTTTCCTCCCCATCGGCACTCCACCCCACCCACTCCTGCCCTCCTCAGGGCTTCACCTTGAGGAACAGGTGAGGATCCCCTGCCTCCCCGAGGGTGAGATCCTGTGACACTGATCTTTCTCTGACTGGCTTATTTCGCTCAGCATAACACTCCCCAGGTCCCGACATGATTTCAGTACTTTTAAACCTCAGCCCTATTTTGTCATCCAACACAGACTCTGTCCTTGAGCCTGTGTCCTATGCTGTTGGATGGAAGCTCTACAGATAAGTTAGGTCTAGTTGGTATTTAGTGTTGTTCACGTCTTGTATTTCCCTGTTGATTTTCTGTCGTTTTTCTATTTATTGTGGGAAGTGGGGGGGTGGGCCCAGCGGAGGTGGGGCTGAGCCCTGGGCATGACTGAGTTGATCTAAATGTTTGTGGTCAAACATAAAGTGATTAGGTCTCAACACCTGCAGAGTATAATTTTAATTGTAGGCCAATAATAGGGTAAAAAACTGAATGGGTTAAGGCGAGAGTGGTCAGTGTAGCACAGGCAAAGTTAAAAGCAAAAACCTGAGAATAGTTGGGTTTCACAGGGTCCAAGATAAAGAGAGTAGGGGCCAAAGTGGAGGTCAGGAGACCCAACAAATTTAAGGCAAAGGCTTGTCTCTGAGAGTCCCTGCACCGGGCAGAATCTCTCTGACACCGTATTTCTGGCTTCTCTCTTTGCTTTGTCCTCAGGTGGTGTTCCAACCTCTTTGAGGCACCCAGGACTTCTGACAGCTGTGATTCCCCGAGTGCCTCCAGAAAGACGGCACCGATGTTTGGCAAACAGCCTGGTGAGGGGCCAGGCCAGGCTGACCTTGGGGAGGGTTGGGCACTGCTGCCAGCCCAAGGTAAGATGCACTAGAGGCAGCCCCCTATCTGTCCTTCCAGGCGGGGGTGTATCTCCTACACCAGCCACAGCTCATTGAAATTTATTTATTTATGTGTGGCTTGCCTCTGGGCAGTCCCTGACATTTTACTTGGGAGGAACATGTTGTAATGAAAAGAAAGCTTTGAAGCTGTGAACCTGGAGCAGGCCTAGCTCTGACAGCGACTAGTTTAGGCAAGTTGTTAAACCTTTATCACAAAAACATGTATGCACAGCCATGCAGAGGTGTGCACCTACACATAGATGCATGTATTGGCACATGCATGTGCCAGTACAGATAACACAAATATTAAATAAGTTATTTTTAAAGCCCTAGTGCAGCATTTAGTGATCAAAGAAAGGGAGTTTGTGGCATTGTTTGCTTCTTCCCCTTTCCTTCTGCCCGTGTGTGTGTGTGTGTGTGTGTGTGTGTGTGTCTGAGGGAGAGAGAGAACATGTAGCATCTCACTCAGTTGGTGCAAACACACAGGAATCAATTGCCAAGAGAGAGATATCCTGGCTTTAGGCAAGCCAACCAATGGTTTTAACAGATTTTTCTTGAAATTGACCATTTCTTTCAGCTAAACTAACTGGATGCAGCCGACATTTTGACATCAGGTGGAAGAATAGGTGGAATAGCATCACTGCTGGGAAAGGACCACTTCACCTTGTGGAATAGGTGTGAGGGTGCCCTGCCTCCCCAAGCAGGTGACAGGGCACCGAGGCAGAGCCTGGACAGAGCCCAGGCTGCACGTGAACACCTCAGCACCTCTCCTGCCTTCTGCCCTCTGTGCCCTCCATCCTCATGGAAACGCTGGTTGTGCTGCTGCACCTGGATTTTGTTACCATGGTTACAGATGCATTCCCTGTGGAGGAGGGGGGAGCTGTTTTTATAAGGGCAAATTGTACTGACATTTAAATTAGAGGCGTTACAGTAGACTGCGGCTGCCCAGGTATGGGAGAGTGTGCTCCCCTTGGCAACTGGGTTATTTGGAAGGCTCTTGCTTCCACTTTCTTGGTGCCTGTGTATGTGTGTGTGTGTGTGTGTATGGGGGAGGGAGGTAACATGCCCAGAAGACTGAGATTCTGGGTGGGGACAGGGGCGAGCCTTTTTCAGGGGTGTTCTGCAGGTCAGGGCTAAACTAGGGGTTTCTGAACAGATGCTACAAATGATATCAAAGTGCAGGGTCAGCAATAAGCTGGAGGCCAAAGCCGTGGCGCCTAAGAGATGGCAAGGTGGCCCCGTGGGAAGAGCTGGCCATGCTGTGACAGACAGGTGCCAGCTGCCTGAGGATGGGGCGGGCAGCGGGAGGGAGCAGGCCCAGCCTGCCGTGGGAAGGCGCTCAGGGGACAGTCAGCTCCTGGGATAGTGGCTGTGGGTTCAGTTCGCCAGGTGGGTCCCGCTCGAGGAGCCCTGATATGTGGAAGTGGGAGAGCTAACGAGGCGGCTGCCAGGCCTGTCCCAGCATTCGGGAAGGTGATAGGTTTACGGCTAAATCAGTGGCCATGTTTTCTTCTGAGAAGCCGCAGAATATAAACCATGTTCACACACAGGCGTGAATGTGCAGCTGGAGCTGTCGCCCTGTGGGTCAGCCAGTGGGTCAGCCAGTGGGTCAGCCAGTGGGTCAGCCAGTGGGTCAGCCAGTGGGCCAGCCAGTCAACCCCACTCTGCTGGGCTAAGGTGCCTGGAGGCCAAGCGCTGCTCTTGTTCTCCGCGCACCCTCTCGCAGCTCAGCACCCACGCTCCGAGGCCATCCCCTCGGGAGGACGCCGCGCAGTGACCACCGGGAGCCCGGGAGAGGTCTGGTCTAACCTTGGCCCTCAAGCGGCCGCGATTCAGTCTCCTCGGGGTCCCTGAGCCAGCTGTCAGCCGGCAGCCCGGGGCCGGAAAGGCCCGAGGCCTGCTCTGCCGCTTTCCACGTGGTTTCTGATGTCGGGTAAACTAGGTGCACCCTTTACTGATAGGAACTTCCAGAGGGGAAGCGCTGAGCCTTCCAGGCTCCCGTTGGTCAGTGCAGACAAACGCACGCTGCCTGACTGGGCCTTGCACACAGAGCTCCCGCACTTTTGTTTGGTGCCGCCTCTGTGTGCACGCCTAGGTGAGGCCTTGCGTGTGCCCCTGTGTGCAAATATGTACATGTCTGTGCACACACTTGGGGAAGAGACCTCTTGCTGTAGGTACCTGGAAATCACAGAGCTATGGATTTGAGGGTTGAATACTTCTTTTATTATCTATGTGCTTTTGAGCAGGCAACATTAGACCTTTCAGCCACGGTTTCTCATCTGAAAATGGAAACAATTAATTCCATGTTATAGGCATCTTTGTGAGGATTATATGAAGTAATTAGTATAAAGCCTCTGGCATAGTGTCTGGCCTAAAAAAGCAATTAACAAATAGTTCAGCTCCCGTTACTTTATATACCTTCCCTCTCTCTGCCGGGGAAGACATGCCTCAAATTTTGTGTCATTATCTTAATTGGTGGGGGAGCTAATGACCCTCAAAGCAGGCATATCAATAGCTTGACTGGTAGGCAATTTGTAGAATTTGTGAAAGTGCATTTGCACACCTGATGTTCCCATGATGTCCCTCAGCTAAAGTGAAGCAGGCACAGTCCCCTGGTTGGTGATGTGCAGGAGAAGGATTGAGCAGGCACAGTCGGAGGAGCCAGCCTTGCCCTCAGCAGGCGGGTGGGGCTGCCCATAGCAGTCAAGTGCTGGGGAAAGTGACCTGTGCAGAACAGGGGTCCCGTGGCAGCTGCCAGAGGCTGAGGGCACTGCTCACCTTGGCCTAGAAGTGAGCTCCAGGCCCCACTGACAGCCCCTACCCTGGGAGTATTGGCTCCGTCTGGGCAGGCACCTCGAGTTGGCTCCTTCTGGGAGGCAGCTCCCACTGCTCCTGCAAGGTCTGGGCCCCGAGTTTGGGGCTCACGGCCCAGCGGCACAGGGGGGTCATGTGCATGTGTGGTGCTCCTGCCTCCACAACCCTGAGCAGGACCCCGGGGGCGGGAGTCGCCCTGCTCTGTTGGACCCAAGTGCACAGGAGTGAGGAGGAAAGCTGTGGCGTGAACTGTGAAGAGCAGGGCTGGGTTTTTTTCGAAGAATCTCCACATGTGCTGCATGGGGACTGCACCAGCTTACAGTCCCTTGGGGAGGGGACTAGGGCTCCCTCTCTTCAGATCCTCGCCAGCACGTTATTTGTTGGTTTTGGGTGATAGCTATTGTGACTGGGGTGAGGTGGTATCTCAGTGTGGCTTTGATTGTGTTCGTGCTGATGATTAGTGATGTTGAGCAACCTTTTACATGTTTGCTGTCTTCTTTGGAGAAAAGTCTTTTCATGTCCTCTCCTCATTTTTGATTGGATTATTTTTGTTGAGTTGTATGAGTTTCTTACATATGTGTATGCACCCTGTGCTCATTGCAGCATTATTTACAATAGCCAAGATATGAAGCAGCATAGCTGTCTCCCAATAAATGAGTGGATAAAGATGTGCTATATATACAATGGGATATTAGGAAGTAAATAAAAATAATGAAATCTTGCCATTTATGACAATGTAGCTGGATCTAGAGAGTATTATGCTAAGTGAAATAAGGCAGAGAAAGACAATACCATATGGTTTCACTTATGTAATGAATCTAAAAACAAAACCAAGCAAACAAAATACAACAAAAACAGTCTCATTGAAACAGAGACCAAAGGGATGGTTGCCAGAGGGGAGGGTATGCGTGAAAAAGGCGAAGGGGACTGTAGTCAATCATGTTGTGACAGATGGTCACTAGAGTCAGTGGGATGATCACACTGTCAGGTATAAAATGTGGAATCACTATATTGCACACCTAAAACGAATAAAACCAACATAAGATTATGCACAAACTACATGCAAATACAAAACAATTTAATAGAAAAAGAATAGGATTGAGGGTGGACATAGGGTAATTTGTTTCTCAGACATTCTGGAGTGTTAGTTCGTCCCTTTACGGCATTTTCTGTAGCAGTGTGTGTGCTGGTGTGGAGGTGGGCAGGGGAGGGAGGAGGGGATGATGGCTCAGCACTGCTACAAACAGAGTGCTGAGACAGTTACTACAGTGATGGTGATGGCGGTGTCTTTTTTTTTAAATCCTCATCTGAAGATATGTTTAGAGAGATGAAGGAAGAGATAGATAGATAGAGAGAGAGAGAGAGAGAGAGAGAGAGAGAGAGAGAGGGAGAGAGGTGAGAGAAACATTGATCAGTTACCTCCTGTATGCCCCTGACCGAGGATTGAATCCACAAACCTAGGTATGTGCCCTGACAGGGAATCGAACCCACAACCTTTTGGTGCATGGGACAAGGCTCCAACCCAACTGAGCCACCTGACCAGGACCCAAACTGATGTCTTCATCTCTGTCCACACATGGCTACACTTATTAACAGGAGCAAGAAGCCAAAGGCCCTTATTAATGACCACCTCCTCCCCCAAGCCACCTTCTGAAGCAAGCAGTAGTCTCTGACCTATCTCATCCTTGACCTGGGAGTGAGCTTGCCCCACCACACCATGCAGAATAAGAGTGAGGGAAAGGAGGATTTTCAAAGAAAACTCCAGGAGACGGAAGATGGCGGCGATATAGGCAGACGCGTCCCAGGTCGTGTCCGGGAGCAAATGGAATGAGCAGCTGAAACTAGTAACACCCACACCGAATTGGCGAAATTGCTCAGCTGGTGAGACAGTTTGCAGCCGGGAAGAGCAGAACTCCCCTGGAAAGGTAAAAAAACCAGGGATTTGGGCAGGAAAGTTTGCCAGACCTCTGAGCCCAGAGGGTCGGAGGGAGACCTCATGGCAGACAGCCGTGTCCCTTGGGACAGGCACAGCCCCTGATGGGGGAAAGGAGAACCACGGGATTCCAGGCGCCGCCGGGGGAATTGAGAGGTGGGTTCTGTGATCACAGAGGACTGAGCCTAAAGGGGGCAGCCTGAAGAGCTGACCAGACCATGCAGTCCCGGTAAGAGAAGAAGCTGACAGAAACCAAGCCTTCCCCGTTTCCGCGGCCGGTGTTTGTTTGTTTATTTTCACTGAATCCTGTTCATGGGACATTTCAGATACAGACACTCACCTGTGCTGAAGAGAGGGAGAGGGTGCTGAGGAGTGGAATCTGGGGAGAGACGGAGGAGAGAGGGGGAGCCGGGAGAGGTGGCAGCGAATTGAGTGCTGAGACACCCCTGAGCCCAGGACTGGGGCAGCCATTCTCTCCAGAGAGTGAGACTCCTCCTCCCCAGCCCCCAGGCAAGGAGCACAGCCACACCCAGATTTCACCCTGTACAAGATCAAGGATTAAAATAACCTGATCAGTCCCTGGGAGTTAACAGGGTCTGGCCTATAGAGGGATTTTCAATCCCAGCAACAACACAGCGCCAGTAACTAACTATTATGCAGTCAGCTCTGGGCAGTGAACTTCCACTGGACAGAGAGGCCCTATAGCCTCAGAGGCCAACCCCAGAACACTGCCACCCAGAGGCTGACCCACAAACTGACTCTTTGCTAAACACAACATAAGGCAGTCTGGGAAATAAATGCGGCCTGCTTTACAATAAGGACTGTGGTTTACAACACAGAGGAACAGTATATCGCAGGGAAACTCAACACTCTCCTGAATATCTGGCAGGTCTAAGGCGAGCCACACTGAAGAATAGAAGAACCGAAGGACCTTCACTACTGCAATTTTTTTTTTCTTTTTTCACCTTTTAACTAAGAAACCAATTTTTTTCTTTTTTTTTCTTTTCTTTTTTTTTCTTCTTTTTCCATCAACTGATTTTACCCTTTTAATTACTACCTTCTTATTTTTAACCAGTATTATTACTGCTACCATTTTACCATTTTTTAAAGTGCCATTTTATTTTCTCTTTATTTTATTTTGGGATTAGTGTTCTCCATTCTATTTTCATCGTTATATTATTGGTTGTTTCTAGTTTGCATTCATCTCCAGGGAACTGTAGCTGGAATTTGTTGGGATTAATGGCTGTTCTATAGGAGTATTCTCCTCTTATAAAAAGTCTCTTCCCCTCTTCCACTTCATTCTCTCTATTTTTTTTTCTTTTCTTTTCTTTTCTCGCTTTTATTTCCCCCCCTCCTTTTCCCCAATTTTATTTTTGCACTCCTTTTTTTGGTCCCTACTTTTCTTTTCTTTTTTCTCTTTTCTCTTTTTCTCTTCCTTCTTCCTTATCCCCTAATTCTCTTAATTCGGGTGGTCACCTTTATTTGGGGTTATTAATATTGTGACTAGATTTGTGTATAGTGCCTGGTACGTGGTGCCTGGTTGTGTTGTATTTTGTGCCTTTAAATCAACGCAGCAGATCCAAGCTACAGCAACCTCCTGAGCATCAATCACATCCTCTGCTGAGGAACAGCAGCTGTACGTGAAACTTCACCCCACCAGCCAGAAGAGCCACCACAGCTGTGAACAGCACCCACCAGAGGAGCTGCTGCCAACTGAAGAGCAGCTGCTACCACAACCGCCCGAAGAGCAACCACAGACCAAGGAGTCACTGCCACCAAGGGAGCAACCACTGAACAACTCAACGTCTAGATATGTCAGTGAGATCAAACATGGGTAGACAAAGAAACCCCCAAAGGAAAGAGAAGGAGGACTCTCCAGAAAAGCAGCTAAGTAATACAGAGGCATGCAACATGACAGATAAAGAATTCAGAATAAGGATCCTAGAGTGCATAAACCGGATGGAGGAAAAAATCGACAACCTCTGCAAGAAGCAAGAAGAAACAGATGAAAAAATCGATAACATATGGAAGAAGCTAGAAGAAACAGATGAAAAAATCGATAACATATGGAAGAAGCTAGAAGAAACAGATGAAAAAATCAACAACCTAAGTAAGACCCAAGAAGAAATGAAGAGTGATATAGCTGCAATGAAAAACTCCATTGAAAGTATCAACAGTAGACTAGGAGAAGCGGAGGACCGAATAAGTGAATTAGAAGACAAGGAAGCAAAACACACCCAAAATGTACTGCAATTGGAGAAAAAAATTAAAAGACAGGAGGAGAGCCTAAGGGAGCTTTGGGACAACATGAAACGAAACAACATATGAATAATAGGAGTACCAGAACAACAGAAAGATGAACAAGGATTAGAAAACCTACTCGAAGAAATAATATCAGAAAACTTTCCTGAGGTGGGGAAGAAAAAAGTCACACAAGCCCAGAGAGTCCCAAACAAGGTGAACCCGAAAAGACCCACACCAAGACACATCATAATCACCATGGCAAATGTTCAGGACAAAGAGAGAATCTTACAGGCTGCAAGAGAGAGACGGAAAGTTACATACAAGGGATCTCCCATTAGATTGTCAAATGACTTCTCAACAGAAACACATCAGGCCAGAAAAGAATGGACTGAAATTTACAAAGTGATGCAAAGCAAAGGACTGAATCCAAGAATACTCTATCCAGCAAGGCTATCATTCAAACTTGAAGGGGAAATAAGAAGCTTCACAGACAAAAAAAGACTAAGGGAGTTTGTCACCACCAAGCCAGCAATGCAAGGAATGCTAAAGGGACTGGTATAAAAAGAAGAAATAAAAAGCTCAGAAAGAAAACAGCCACACGCACACAAAAAAGAAATGGCTACAAACAAGTACCTTTCAATAATAACTTTGAATGTAAATGGACTAAATGCTCCAACCAAAAGACATCGAGTGGCTGAATGGATAAAAAAACATGACCCATACATCTGCTGTCTACAAGAAACCCACCTCATTAGAAGGGACTCACACAGACTGAAAGTGAAAGGATGGAAAAATATCTTTCAGGCAAATGGAAAGGAAAAGAAAGCTGGGGTAACAATACTTATATCGGACAAAATAGACCTCAAAGTGAAGGCCATAACAAGAGATAAGGAAGGCCACTTCATAATACTAAAGGGTTCAATACAACAAGAAGATATAACCCTGGTAAACATATATGCACCCAATGCAGGAGCACCCAAATTCATAAAAAAAACTCCTGGAAGATATCAAAGGAGAGATCGACAACAATACAATCATAGTAGGAGACTTTAATACACCACTGACAGCACAGGATAAGCCCTCTAAACAAACAATCAGCAAAGATACAGCAATCCTAAATGACTCACTAGATCAGATGGACTTAATAGACATCTTCAGAACACTTCACCCCAAAGCCAGGGAATATACATTCTACTCAAATGCTCATAAGACATATTCAAAAATAGACCATATATTGGGTCACAAGCAAAGTATCCCCAAATTCAAGAAGATTGAAATCATAAAAAGCGTCTTCGCAGACCACGATGGCATAATATTAGAAATAAACTACAATAAAAACAACCCAAAATACTCAAATACCTGGAAGCTGAATAGCATGCTATTAAATATTGATTGGGTTACCAATGAGATCAAAGAAGAAATTAAAAACATCCTGGAAACTAATGACAATGAAAACACAACAATCCAAAACCTATGGGATGCAATGAAAGCAGTCCTGAGAGGGAAGTTTATAGCACTACAGGCCTATCTCAAAAAACAAGAAAAAATGGTAGTAAATCATCTAACTCTACAACTCAAAGAATTAGAAAGAGAGCAACAAGAAAACCCCAGAGTGAGCAGAAGGAAGGAGATAATAAAGCTTAGAGCAGAAATAAATGACATAGAGACCAAAAAAACAATACAGAAAATCAATGAAACCAAGAGCTGGTTCTTTGAAAGGATAAACAAGATTGACAAACCTCTAGCCAGACTCACCAAGAAGCAAAGAGAGAGGACCCAAATAAACAAAATCAGAAACGATAGAGGCGAAATAACAAGCGACCCCACAGAAATACAAATGATTGTTAAAAAAAATACTATGGACAGCTCTACTCCAAAAAACTAGACAACCTGGAGGAAATGGACAAATTCCTAGAAAAATAAAAGATTCCAAAACTCAATCAGGAAGAATCTAAAAATCTCAACAGGCCAATAACCATGGAAGAAATTGAAGCAGTCATCCAAAAGCTTCCAGCAAACAAAAGCCCAGGACCAGACGGCTTCACAGGGGAGTTTTACAAACATTCAAGGAAGAACTAAAACCTATCCTCCTCAGACTACTACAAAAAATTCAAGAGGAAGGAACACTTCCAAGCTCATTCTATGAAGCCAGCATCACCCTAATACCAAAACCTGGTAAAGACAACACAATGAAAGAGAATTACAGACCAATATCCCTCATGAACATAGATGCCAAAATCCTCAACAAAATCTTAGCAAATCGGATCCAGCAGTACATCAGAAAGATCATACACCATGACCAAGTAGGATTTATCCCAGGGATGCAAGGATGGTACAATATCCGCAAATCAATAAACGTGATACATCACATAAACAAATTGAAAGAAAAAAACCACATGGTCATATCAATTGATGCAGAAAAAGCATTTGACAAAATTCAACACCCATTTTTGATAAAAACTTTTAGTAAGGTGGAGTAGAAGGATCATACCTCAACATAATAAAAGCCATATATGACAGGCCCACAGCCAACATCATACTCAATGGACAAAAACTAACACCATTTCCCCTAAGAACAGGAACAAGACAGGGATGCCCCCTCTCACCACTCCTGTTCAACATAGTACTGGAAGTGTTAGCCATTGCAATTCGGCAAGAAGAAGAAATAAAAGGCATCCAAATTGGAAAAGAGGAAGTAAAACTGTCCTTATTTGCAGATGACATGATATTATACATACAAAACCCTAGAGATTCCATCAAAAAGCTACTAGACTTAATACATGAATTTGGCAATGTAGCAGGATACAAAATTAACCCCAAGAAATCTGAGGCATTTCTATACACCAATAATGAACTTTCATAAAGAGAGATTATAAAAACAATCCCATTTACCATTGCACCAAAAAAATTAAGCTACCTAGGAATAAACTTAACTAAAGAGGTAAAAGACCTCTACTCAGAAAACTACAGGACGTTGAAAAAAGATATAGAGGAAGACATAAACAGATGGAAGAACATACCGTGTTCATGGATTGGTAGAATCAACATCATTAAAATGTCCATACTACCCAAAGCAATCTATAAATTCAACGCACTTCCCATTAAAATACCAACAGCATACTTCAGAGATCTAGAACGAACTTTCCAAAAATTCATCTGGAATAAAAAAAGACCCCGAATAGCTGCAGCAATCCTGAAAAAGAACAAAGTAGGTGGGATCTCAATACCAGATATCAAGTTGTATTACAAAGCCACTGTTCTCAAAACTGCCTGGTACTGGCACAAGAATAGGCATATAGATCAATGGAATAGAATAGAGAGCCCAGAAATCGGCCCGAACCAATATGCTCAATTAATATTTGACAAAGGAGGCAAGAACATACAATGGAGCCAAGATAGTCTCTTCAACAAATGGTGTTGGGAAAATTGGACAGATATATGCAAGAAAATGAAACTAGACCACCAACTTACACCATACACAAAAATAAACTCAAAATGGATAAAGGACTTAAATGTACGACAGGAAACCATAAAAATTCTAGAAGAATCCAAAGGCAACAAAATCTCAGACATATGCCGAAGCAATTTCTTCACTGATACAGCTCCGATGGCATTGGAAACTAAAGAGAAAATGAACAAATGGGACTACATCGAAATAAAAAGCTTCTGCACAGCAAAATAAACCATCAACAAAACAACGAGAAAACCCACTGTCTGGGAAAACATTTGCCAATGTCATATCTGATAAGGGCCTAATCTCCAACACTTATAGGGAACTCATACAACTTAACAAAAGGAAGATAAACAATCCAATCAAAAAATGGGCAAAGGACCTAAATAGACAACTTTCAAAAGAGGACATTCAGAAAGCCAAGAGACATATGAAAACATGCTCAAAGTCACTAATCATCCGAGAGATGCAAATCAAAACAACAATGAGGTATCATCTCACACCTGTCAGACTGGCTATCATCAACAAATCAACAAACGACAAGTGCTGGAGAGGATGTGGAGAAAAAGGAACACTTGTGCACTGCTGGTGGGAATGCAGACTGGTGCAGCCACTATGGAAGACAGTATGGAGTTTCCTTAAAAAACTGAAAATGGAACTCCCATTTGACCCTGTGATCCCACTTCTAGGAATATATCCCAAGAAACCGGAAACAACAATCAGAAAGGATATATGCACCCCTATGTTCATAGCAGCACAATTCACCATAGCTAAGATCTGGAAACAGCCTAAGTGCACATCAGTAGACGAATGGATTAGAAAACTGTGGTACATCTACACGATGGACTACTATGCTGCTCTAAAAAGGAAGGAACTCTTACCATTTGCAACGTCATGGATGGAACTGGAGAGCATTATGCTAAGTGAAATAAGCCAGTCAATAAAGGAAAAATACCACATGATCTCACTCATTCATGGACAATAGAGACCATTATAAACTTTTGAACAATAATAGATACAGAGGCAGAGCTGCCTCAAACAGATTGTCAAACTGCAGCGGGAAAGCCGGGGAGGATTTAGGGGCAGGAGGTAGGGGGGTAAGAGATCAACTAAAGGACTTGTATGCATGCATATAAGCATAACCAATGGACATAAGACACTGGGGAATAGGGGTGGCTAGGGGACTGTCTAGGGCGGGGGGATAAAATGGACACATATGTAATACCCTTTGTAATACTTTAAGCAATAAAAAAAAAAAAGAAAACTCCAGGCTCTGATATCAAAAAAAAGGGGCTACGTGCTTGGCAGACAACGCAACAGGTGACCCTTGTCATGACTATCCAGCTCTTACTAATTTGTCTTTTTCTGTAACATTTGGGGTCATTTGGGCTCCAGACTTAATTCCGGTCTTTTTTTCTTGTGTTTTTTTTTTTCTTGTTTCCTCTATTTAAGCTTCTTTTTCTCTCCTCGACTAGACATTGGGAAAAAATGCAAAGCATTTAGAAAGAATAATACTTGTTTGAAACCAAATGTAAATTTCCAAATGCTCCATCTATATTGTCAGCATCATCAATGATCACCACCATCACCACCATCACCATCACCACCACCACCACCATTACCACCATCACCATCACCCCATTACCATCACCCCATTACTGCAATTGCCATTATCACCATCGCTGCCATCAACATCACCTATCACCACCATCGCCATCATCACCATCACTGCCACCACCACCACCACCACCATCACCATCACCATCACCATCACCACCATCATCATCACCATCATCAACACCACCATCACCATCATCACCACCACCATCATCATCACCACCACCATCACTATCAGCATCATCATCACCAACATCACCATCACCCCATCACCATCACCCATCACTGCCATCACCATCATCACCATCACTGCCACCATCACCATCATCACCATCACTGCCACCATCACCATCACCACCATCACCACCATCACCACATCATCTCCAACAACATCAAACACCTATTTCTTGAGTACTTAACATGTGCCAGCCCTAAATGTCTTCAATAATCTCACAATTTAAAAATTACTTATAATCCCATCAGGGAGGTTTCTTTATTTCCTCTATTTTACAAATAACAATAATGAGATTGAGAACACAGTAAGTAGAGCCGAGACTGGAGTTGGAACTGCCTGACCCTACATTCCTCATAACCACTGTTATATACTATTTATACTATTCTGCATCTCCCAAAAGCACTTTAGTAGTAACTATTTACCAAATATTGGATCTTAACATTAATTTTTTTCTCATTCTAGAGCACTATTTCTTAACATATGGTACAAGAATCACCTATATCAAAATCACTTGGAGTTAGGTGTTAAAAATCCAGATTCCTGAGCCCTATCCAGAAATATTTTTTAAAGTGAGATGTAATTAACATATCCTGATATGTAAAAACCCAGGGTCTGTAATGACCAACCGAAGGCTCTACCGAACACCAGAGGTCAGTTGTGCAGTCAGTGCTGGGTTGCCGTGGTGACCCAGCACTGACTGCCCTGGCTGTGGGTGCGGTGACCCAGCACTGACTGCCGAGGGGGCTGTGGATCAGGCCAGAGAGAGGTCTGGAGAGAGAGGCAGGGTGTGATCCACAGCCTCCGTGGCAGCTGTTGATAAGCCGTTGCCTCTCTCTTTCTCTCCAGGCTTCGACAGCAGCTGCGCTGGGTATCCACAGGGGCTGCTGATCAGCCCTGCCTCTCTGATCAGGCCTGGAGATAGGCCCAGAGACGCTGAATGGCATAGAAACTGACCAATCAGAACCAAATCTGGGTGAACTGTGAGGAGCCAATGGCTGCCTAGGAGGCAGAACTTTTGATGCTGACTGGCATAGAAACTGACCAATCAGAACCAAATCTGGGTGAACTGGGAAGGCAGAACCTAAGGTGGGGGCTGAGGAGGGGTTTTAAGGGCAACAGCTGTTTGGTGTAAGGCAGCCATGGGCAAACTACGGCCTGCGGGCCGGATCCGGCCCGTTTGAAATGAATAAAACTATCGAAAAAAAAGACCGTACCCTTTTATGTAATGATGTTTACTTTGAATTTATATTAGTTCACACAAACACTCCATCCATGCTTTTGTTCCGGCCCTCCGGTCCAGTTTAAGAACCCATTGTGGCCCTCGAGTCAAAAAGTTTGCCCACCCCTGGTGTAAGGTGTAAGAAAGTGGTTCAATTTTTTAATGACCAGTTTGGCAGTATTGTGCATATGGCTGGCTATCAGTCCAAATATAGGGATTATGTATTTTTGTCTGCCAAGAGCATCTACTCCTGTGGAAAAAGGCTCTCCCCTCATTTAAGCAATTCTATTCTATATAATCTATCTATACTAATAAAAGGGTAATATGCTAATGAAACCATGTTGACCGTCCATCTTCCAGACATCCAACTTTCGGACAAAGCCATGGTGGTGGGGGCCAAGGAAGAGGCAGTTAGGGGAGATCAGGCTGGCCAGGGGAGGGCAGTTGGGGGCAAGATCAGGCCAGCAGGGGAGGGCCATTGGGGGCAAGATCAGGCCAGCAGGGGAGGGAAGTTGGGGGCAACCAGGCCAGCAGGGGAGGGCCATTGGGGATGAGATCAGGCTGGCAGGGGAGGGCAGTTGGGGGCGAGATCAGGCTGGCAGAGAGGGCCATTGGGGATGAGATCAGGTCGGCAGGGGAGGGCCATTGTGGGGGAGATCAGGCCAGCAGGGGAGGGGCATTGGGGACAAGATCAGGCCAACAGGGGAGGACCATTGGGATGAGATCAGGACAGCAGGGGAGGACAGTTAGGGGCTATCAGGCAGGCAGGCAGGTGAGCAGTTAAGAGCCAGTGTTCCCAGATTTCAAGATGGTGCAGGCTGGGCTGAGGGAACTCCCCCTCCCTCTGTGCACAAATTTCGTGCACCGGGGCACTAGTAACATTATATTAGTTTCAGGTGTACAACATAATGATTCCATATTGTGAAATGGTCACTGAAAGGTTCAGAGTGGGGGGAGGAAGAGAGCTGAAAACTGCCCTGGAGCAGGTGCGAGACGAGGTGGTAGCAGTGGGATCTGCTGGGTAGGGTGGCAGGCTCTCAGGCTACTGAGATGGGGGAGCTGTAGGCTGGGGGACTGGGAGATCAGAAGTGGTGAAGGAGGAGGGGGATTGAGATCCTGGGGGGCTTAGAGTGAGGAAGGAAAATCTGTGAGGGAGAGCAGCTGTCACAGAGAGAAGGACGGACGTGTCCTGAGTGTGAAAAAAGCCTGGACATAGGGGACCAAGGGGCCTCAGACCATGTGCCCTGCCTGCCGGAAGTGCCGTTTCTGGGCCATTGGGACCCATTGTGCAGTATTGTAATGGAAAATAAGTCGCTTAGGGCTTTAGTCCTGTGAGAACCCTAGAGTCTGAAGGCTTTTGAGTAGTCAGCCCCGGGTGTGGTGCGGGGAATGGCCCACTGTGAATTCTCCCCGGGGACACAGTCCCCACAGCCACGGGCTGGGGCGTAAGGTGTCCTCTGTGAAACGTTAGGTGGAGAAAGACTTCCCGTCTCCCCTAACATTCACCAGAAATGGATGGAGCCCCCCTCCGTGACAGCAACCCCGGCAGGAGAGGGGGCAAGGGGACCTGGTCCCCGGGGACATGTCTCGACAGCTCTGGGTTTCCACGGGGCTGGCCAGACAGTATCAGCCCGGAGCCTGGCTCCAAACCCAAATGACAGCACAGTCTGGACGGAGCAAAACAGACTGAAGCCACTGACCCGTGAATCTAGGCCTGGCCTTGATGCAGGAGGAGGCAGGCGAGGCGAGGCCCACTCTCCCGTCACGGCAGGAACCAGACCCGTCTGGGGGCAGGCTAGGGCCCAAGCCAGTGTCTCGAGTCCAGCAGAAGCTCAGCCCGCGGGAGCGTGGCGGGGGCCTTCCCAAGACACAAGGGGAGCTCGGGGCCGGACTCAGCCCACCTGCACGCAGGCGCTTGAAATAAAAGTTCTTTTGGTACATTATGGCCTCATGTCATAGGTGAGCGACCCAGCTCACTCAGAACCTTCCAGTCATAATAACTCAAGTTAACACTTACCACCACACATAGTTACATGTTTCTTATGATGAGGACTTTTAAGATCTATTCTCACAACTTTCAAATATACAAGAAAGTATTATTATCTATGGTCACCGTGCCATGCCCCACACCTCAGGCCTCAGATATTTATACCTGGAAGTCTGCCCCTTTACTCACATTCACCCATCGCACCCCCCCCCCCCACCGCCCCCATTCCTTGCCTCTGGCAACCACCAATTTGTTTTTTATTCCACATGCAGTGACCTCATGTAGTATTTGTCTTTCTCTTGTCTGATTTATTTCCCTAGTGCCCTCAAGGTGCTTCCATACTGTTGCTAATGGCAGGGTTTCCTTTATTGTGGCTGAGTAACATGCCAGTGTGTGTGTGTGTGTGTGTGTATCACATTTTCTTTATCCATTCATCTACTGATTCACGCTTGGGTTGTTTCCATGCTGTGGGTGTTGTGACTAATTCTGCAATGGACATTTGGGGAAGAGCAGCTATCTCTTTGCCATAGTATCTTCACTTCCTTCAGATAAATACCTGGAAGTGGAGTTGACGGATCATAGAGCACCTTTTTTTTTAATTTTTATTTTTTTTGAGGAGTGGCCACACTGATTTTCAGTGATGGCTTACATTCCCACCAGCAATGAACAGTGTCCCTTTCTCTCCACATCCTCAGCAGCATTGGTTATTTCTTGTCCTTTTTATGACGGCTGTTCTGACAGGTGTGTAGGGATGTCTCACTGTGGTTTGATTTGCACTGCTCTGGTCACCAGCGATGTTGAGCCTCTTTTCAGGTACCTGTTGGCCATCTGAATAACTTCTTTGGAAAAATGTCTATTTAGATCTTCTGCCAATTTTAAATCAGATTGGGGTTTTATTTGGTATTGAGTTGTATGAGATCTTTATATATTTTGGATATTAGTTCTTTTTCAGATATATGGTTTGCAAATATTTTCTCCCATTCTTAGGTTGCCATTTTATTTTGTTGGTGGTTTTCTTTGCTGTGTATAAGCTTTTTAGTTAGATGTAGTCCCACTTTTTTTTAGCCTTTCTTGCCCGGAAATATTGAATCAGAATCCCCGGGAGTGGAGTGGAGTAATGACATGGCTTTCACACAATTCTTGCTAAAGTTTGAGAACTATTGCTGAGGGAATAAGAGAATGTTCTATCTTAATCGTTGTCCTCAACTCTTTAGTCAACTCCTCTTAATAATACTCAGGATAGCCATAACTTTCATAGCTACAAGGCATGCTGTGAACTCAAAGGGCACGGGAGAAGCCGAGAGCAGGCCAAGGCCAGTATCAACAATCTGACTGTAGGTTCAAACTGGCGCCCACAGGGCGTAAGGAACTCCAGCTTCATCTGAAAAGCTCCGAATTAGCCCAGCAACTTCCATGACTGGTTCCGCCCATCCTTCAGCTCAGATGTAATTTTTTCTGCTCTCTCATCACACCTATTATTTTCTTCATAGTATTTATGCAAGTCTTTAATCTTTTTATCTTACATTATTTATTTGATGATTTGTTCATTTTCTATGTATTTAATTATTCCTCTTTCTTGAAAACAAGGGCCTAGTTACTAGTACTTGCCTTTATGTTGTACATACCCACAGATATTTGCCAAAATAATGCCTCAGGGATGTAGGGGGGAATGTGTGGTAGTCGTGACTTCCTAGCATGACCTGGAACTGAGCCAGGCAATGCTGCATCGTGCGACGCTGCATGTTATTTGAAATTGAACCTCAGCAACCGGGGAGAATATTAGAAGAATGAGGAATAACCCAGGGTACTGTACACCTGGAATAATATTCACTGTCAGCTGTATTTGACAGACAAAATAATACAATAAAATATTTAAAGAAGAACGCAACCCACCCAGCAGAAAATAAAAGTACTCAGTGGTAAGAGCGAGAGCAGGTCTCTCGTGCAAGCAGCAGTCTGAACTAAGTAAGAGACTAGACTGAGAAAGTAGAATAGGATTATGTGAAAATAACCCCCTGGATTGAGATAAGAGGTCCTTGTGTCTGAGATGGGGGTGTGCTGTGACTGCACCTTCTGCTGGGCTGTCATGACCACTGAGGACTGGGCGGGGGGAGCTGACAGAGCCGCGGTCAGTGTTTGGCCAGTGTTTGACCTCTCCCACCTGGAAGCCTTCTCAGAGTCACCCTTCGCCTGGGAGTAGAGTCCCAGGAAACACCAAGTAGACCATTTGGCCCCAAGCAACTAAAAATCTACTCTGTGTCGTGGGTAGTAAGTGTAGCAATAAAGATCAACAGAAGACCAATGATACAAAGACACTTAAGATAAATTCATGATTGCTCTCCCTCATAAATGCCAAGGTGGGGGGGCTTGGGAGTCTTTCCAACATAACCACCCCATAGCGAGTGGGAGGAGGCCGTGCCGCACCCCCTCAGGGACTGTCCTCGGAGATGCGGGGTCTGACGCCTGGCACGCAGGCATCAGTCATATTCCTTTCCTCTTGGTGGCAGGCTCTTCTCCTGCCTTCCTTAGAGCTTTGCCTGTCCCTGCCTCCTGCACTTAATGGAAGTTTCTGGAGCAGGTGGTGTAAATCATTGCCTTGGCCCAGATACAAAGATCTTTATAAACACTGAAACACACCATCAGGTGCTTTAATGTCTTCATGTCTCAGCAACGGCATTTTGAAGAGGTTTAATTCTGCTTCTAATTTCTAACTCTTCTCTGCTTCTAAAAATTTGTTGGTAAAGATTTCAATGTAAAATGAATGCATGCTCATTAAAATATTTGGAAAAGATTGTAAATAGAGAGGCAAAAATAAACATTAGTAAACTTACCCATCCCAAAACAACTGCGCTAATACTAGGTGTACCAATTAATAATGCGGATTTTGTAATCAAAGAAAACACGATAATTTCAAGAGAAACATCAAAGTAATGTCCATCGCTAGCTACACATTCCCCTCATCTTTCAGGTAATTTGTGGATACCGTCCCAATAGAACTTTTCTTCTTTTGAGGCAAACCATTCAGAGATCCAATTTTTCACTTCTTCATATGTTTTGAAGTGCTGCTCAGCAAGTGCATGTGCCATCGGTCAGGACAAGTGGTCATCTGAAGGAGCAAGGTCTGGTGAATACGGCGGGTGGGTTAATACTTCCCAGGCAAGATCTTTTAATGTGTCTTTACCTGGTTTTGAAGTGTGTGATGGTGTGTTATCATGAAGCAAAATTACTTTGCCGTGTCTTCTGGCACATTCTGGTCATTTGACAATCAAAGAGTGGTTTAAATTGATTATTTGTTGTCGGTAGCGATCAGTATTAGTGGTTTCACCTGGTTTTAGAAGCTCATAATCCACCACACCTTCCTGATCCCACCAAACGCAGAGCATTGTCTTCTTTCCGAAGCGATTTGGCCTTGCAGTCGATGGTGATGGTTGACCTGGGTCAACCCATGATTTTGTGCTTTTGGGGTTCTCAAAATAAATCCTCTTTTCATCGCCAGTCACAATTTGATGCAAAAACAGACTTTCTTTCGTGCTGTAGAAGTAACATTTTACTAATGACTTTTAGGTTTTCCATTTGTCTTTCGTTCAGTTGATGTGGCACCCATCACAGCTATGATTGGTGTGCCTGACATAAACACTTTCAGCATCCAAATTCTTTGCCACAATTGTTGCAGCAACTTATTCTTCTAATAGTCATGCCATTTCTTCTAACTTTAGTTAGTATAAAGAATTATTTTCTCTTGAAAGATGGCTGCCCACAGGAAGGCAGACTGCAAGATAGTGTGAGAGGGAGGGAATGAAAGGAGAGTTTGTGGATATATGGGGAGTGTATATTTGTGGGTGAGGGACAGCTATACTCCAAGGGACTGTTGGGGACTGCCGGACCAGGCTCCCGTGACTGGGCAGCTGCCACTGCTGCTGAAATCTCTCCTGGAGCGACCAGCTTACCATTTTGAAGGGGAGAGTGGCTGTTATAGGAAGGCTATACATCCCGGGACTATACAACCACAAAACCCAGCAACCGGCTGCGAACCCAGGAACACCGGATCTCCAGCAGCAGGAATACGCGGACTTGGAGGAGCTCTGCACCTTCTCAGAAAGGTCAGATTTCACATAGGAAAAGGCGAGGTCTGCGATCCAGGCAGGAGAGAGAAATGCACGAACTGCATCTAGAGGTTCGGGGAAGTCTGTGCCCCACAAAAACCCGCGGCCGTTGGGGCTAGCGTGATCCTCAAATGTGGAAGGGGATCCGCAGGGCTGCTGGCAGAAGGGAACTCTAAAACTCAGCCCATAGCGGGACTGGGTGCAAAAAAGCACCCTGAAATTTTACCAGTAACCCGGCTGCTTAGTGCCAGGGGAAAAAAGCGCACAGTCCAGAGGGTAAAAGTCGTGAATTCGCGCACTTACTCTAGCTCTTTTTTTCTCTTTAAATCCTTGCTGTTGATTACTAAGCCCAGTACATAGGATCACCCAATTGAGGACACTCTTAGAGACTGCAGGAGAAAGTTGTTTCTGTGGAACCTGGGGATCGGAGTGGGGAGTAATTATCAGAGAACCAGCCCTGGGGCAATCCATTCCCCCAAACCAGTATAAGTGCAACAGGGAAAACAAAAGCTAAATACTGGCTAGAGAGGACTTATAGCCACAGAGGTCAATCCAGAAACACTGCCACCCAGGGGTTGAATCACAAATTGACCCTTGTGTAAACACAAAGGAATCTAAGAAACACAGAAACACAGCCGGCTTGGAAATCAGGACTGTGGCTTACAATAAGAGGATCAGTGGAACACAGGGAACTTCAATACTGTCCTGACCACTTACAGGAAACAGGCATGACAAACAGTACAGTAAAGGAAGTGAATGACTTTCACTACTACTCATTTTTATTTTTTCATTTTTTACTTAAGAAACTATTTTTTTTTCTTTTTCCTCAGTTGATTTTACCTTTTTAATTATTATATTTTTATTTTTAATCAGTATTATTACTATCACTGTTTTACCTTTTTTTTTTAAAAAAAGTATCATTTTATTTTCTCTTTATTTTATTTTGGGATTAGTGTTCTATATTCTATTTTCATTTTCCCTTTAGCATAATTTTACTCTATCTCAACTTTACCTTTATGCCAACACTCTCTTCCTCACTTTTCCCATTTTGTTGTTCTGTTTCTTTTACCCTCTTCCTGCTTTAGATTTTACCTATTCCTTCTGTCTACCCCCTGTTAAAAATTCATCCTATTTATATATCTAATTTCTGATCCCCTGCTGTAAGTCCATACACACCGCTCTCTTCTCTTTCTTCACTACCCAAAATTTTTTTCTTTTTTCTCTCTCCCCTTCATTTGTTGTTGCTATTGTGTTCTTGTTTTGTTTTATTTTTGTTATAGGTTTTTGTGTTTTATTTTGTTTTGTTTTACCTCGCTTTCTCTCTGTCTGATGGTTATTTGCTTGATTGTTGGTTAGATTTTTTTTGTGTGTGTGCTTGTTTGTGAGATTGTTTCTCTTTGTTTTTGTTTCTGTTTTTTTTTCTTCTGTTTTCTGTCTCCTCACTTGTTATTAGTTGTTGTTTGTAGTTTGAATTCATCTCTGGGTGTTTGTTATTTTCATTTTTGGGACTAATTATTGTTCTATTGGAGTTTTCTCCCCATATAGATAGTTTTGCACCCCTTCTTTTTTACTCTCTTACTTGTATCTCTTACTCTTTTTTTCCTTTTCTCAATATCAGTTTTGCACTCCTTTTTTTTTCCTTATCCCCTAATTCTCTTTTCTCTGGTAGTCTCCGTTATTTGGGGTTATTAGTATTGTGAATCCCTTTGTGTTCATTGCATTGTGCATTTTGCCTTGTTGTGTTGTATTTTGTGCCTTTCAATCAATGCAGGAGAGAGAGAGCTACTAACCAGACACCTGGAGAAGAGAGATCAGGGGGAGACAAAGAAACAGCCCACATATGAAAGAAAAGGAGGAATCACCATAAAAGAAAGTAAAAAAAATGGAGGCAAGCATTATATCTGAGAAAAAATTCAGAGAAATGGTCATAAGGTGGCTGAAAAGAATGGAAGACAAATTCAACAATATGTGTAAAAACCAAGAGGAAATGAGGAAAAACCAAGAAGAAATGAAAAATTACATCGTTGCTATAAGGAACTCAATAGAAAGCATCAACCGTAGACTAGAAGAAGCAGAGGACCACATCAGTGAACTAGAACACAAGGTGGGAAAAAATACCCAAGCAGAGCAACATCTAGAAAAAAAAAACACATAAAAAACAGGAGGAGAGCCTAAGGGAACTTTAGGGCAACATGAAATGAAACAACATCTGCATAATAGGGGTGCCAGAAGGAGAGGAAAGTGAGCAAGGAATAGAACACTTGTTTGAAGAAATTATGATAGAAAACATCCCTGATATAAGGAAGAAAAACCCCACAAAAATCCAAGAAGCTCACAGAGTCCCAAACAAAATGAGCCCCAAAATACCGACACCAAGACACATTATAATTAAATTGACAAACACCAACAACAAAATAAGAATCTTATAAGTGGCCAGGAAGAGACAGAAAGTTACCTACAAAGGATTCCCTATCAGACTAGCAACTGATTTCTCAACAGAAACACATCAGGGCAGGAGGGAATGGAATGAAATATAGAAAATCATGCAAAGGAAGGGTCTGAATCCAAGAATACTGTGCCCAGTAAGGCTATCAATCAAAATTGAGGGTGAAATCAGTATCTTAACAGACAAAAAAGGACTAAGGGAGTTTATTACCACCAAACCAGCAATGCAAGAAATTCTAAAGGGTCTGCTATAAAAAGAAAAAAATAGGAAAAGAAGAAGGAACACAGGCATAAAAAATAAAAATGGTGACAAACAAGCACCTATCAATAATAACTTTAAATGTAAATGGATTACATGCCCCAATCAAAAGACATATTGGGTAGCTGAGTGGATAAGAAAACATGACCCATATAACTGCTGTCTACAGGAAACTCACTTCAGAAAAAGGGACTCACACAGACTGATGATGAAGGGATGGAAAAGGTTTTTCAGGTGAATGGAAATGAAAAGGGAAAAGCTGGGGTAGCAATACTTATATCTGACAAATTAGATCTCAAAGTGAAGCACATAGCAAGAGATAAGGAAGGCCACTTCATAATACTAAAGGGAGCAATCCGAAGATGGCGGCGATATAGACAGACGTGTCCCAGGTTGTGTCCCGGAGCAAATGGAACGAGCAGCTGAAGCTAGTAACACTCACACCGAATTGGCGAAATTGCTCAGCTGGTGAGAGGGTTTACAGCCGGGAAGAGCAGAACTCCCCTGGTAAGGTAAAAAAAAACCAGGGATTTGGGCAGGAAAGTTTGCCAGACCTCTGAGCCCAGAGAGTCGGAGGGAGACCGCGTGGCAGACAGCCGTGTCCCTTGGGACAGGCACAGCCCCTGACGGGGGAAAGGAGAACCACGGGATTCCTGGCGCCGCCAGGGAAATTGAGAGCTGGGTTCTGTGATCACGGAGGACTGAGCCTAAAGGGGGCAGCCTGAAGAGCTGACCTGACCATGCAGTCCCGGTAAGAGAAGAAGCTTACAGAAACCAAGCCTTCCCCGTTTCCGCGGCCGGCATTTGTTTGTTTGTTTTCACTGAATCCTGTTCATGGGACATTTCGGATACAGTCACTCACCTGTGCTGAAGAGAGGGAGAGTGTGCTGGGGAGTGGAATCTGGGGAGAGACTGGGGAAAGAGGGGGAGCCGGGAGAGGTGGTAGTGAATTGAGTGCTGAGACACCCCAGAGCCCAGGACTGGGGCAGCCACCCGCTCCTGAGAGGGAGTCTCCTCCCCCCAGCCCCCAGGCAAGGAGCACAGCCACACCCAGATTCCACCCTGTATGAGATCAAGGATTAAGATAACCTGATCAGTCCCTGGGAGTTAACAGGGTCTGGCCTATAGGGGGATTTTCAATCCCAGCAACAACATAGCGCCGGTAACTAACTATTACGCAGTCAGCTCTGGGCAGTGAACTTCCACTGGACAGAGAGGCCCTATAGCCTCAGAGGCCAACCCCAGAACACTGCCACCCAGAGGCTGACCCACAAACTGACTCTTTGCTAAACACAAAATAAGGCAGTCTGGGAAATAAATGCGGCATGCTTTAAAATAAGGACTGTGGTTTACAACACAGAGGAACAGTATATCACAGGGAAACTCAACACTCTCCTGAATACCTGGAAGGTCTAAGGCGAGCCACACTGAAGAATAGAAGAAACGAAGGACCTTCACTACTGCAATTTTTTTTTCTTTTTTCACTTTTTAACTAAGAAACCAATTTTTTTTTCATTCTTTTTTTTTCCTGTTTTTTTTTTCTTTCTTTTCTTCTTTTTCCAGCACCTGATTTTACCCTTTTAATTACTACCTTCTTATTTTTAACCAGTATTATTACTGCTACCATTTTACCATTTTTTAAAGTGCCATTTTATTTTTTCTTTATTTTATTTTGGGATTAGTGTTCACCATTCTATTTTCATCGTTATATTATTGGTTGTTTCTAGTTTGCATTCATATCCAGGGAGCTGTTGCTGGAATTTGTTGGGATTAATGGCTGTTCTATAGGAGTATTCTCCTCATATAAAAAGTCTCTTCCCTCTTCCACTTCATTCTCTCTTTTCGCTCTTTTTTTTTTTTCTTTTCTTTTCTCGCTTTTATTTTCCCCCTTCCTTTTTCCCAATTTCATTTTTGCACTCCCTTTTTTTGGTCCCTACTTTTCTTTTCCTTTTTCTCTTTTATCTTTTTCTCTTCCTTCTTCCTTATCCCCTAATTCTCTTAATTCAGGTGGTCACCTTTAATTGGGGTTATTAATATCGTGAATATATTTGTGTATAGTGCCTGGTACGTGGTGCCTTGTTGTGTTGTATTTTGTGCCTTTAAATCAACGCAGCAGATCCAAGCAACAGCAACCTCCTGAGCACCTCATCCTCTGCTGAGGAACAGCAGCTGTACGTGAAACCTCGCCCCACCAGCCGGAAGAGCCACCACAGCTGTGAACAGCACCCACCAGAGGAGCTGCTGCCAACTGAAGAGCAGCTGCTACCACAACCGCCCGAAGAGCAACCACAGACCAAGGAGTCACTGCCACCAAGGGAGCAACCACTGAACAACTCAACGTCTAGATATGTCAGTGAGATCAAACATGGGTAGACAAAGAAACCCCCAAAGGAAAGAGAAGGAGGACTCTCCAGAAAAGCAGCTAAGTAATACAGAGGCATGCAACATGACAGATAAAGAATTCAGAATAAGGATCCTAGAGTGCATAAACCGGATGGAGGAAAAAATCGACAACCTCTGCAAGAAGCAAGAAGAAACAGATGAAAAAATCGATAACATATGGAAGAAGCTAGAAGAAACAGATGAAAAAATCGATAACATATGGAAGAAGCTAGAAGAAACAGATGAAAAAATCAACAACCTAAGTAAGACCCAAGAAGAAATGAAGAGTGATATAGCTGCAATGAAAAACTCCATTGAAAGTATCAACAGTAGACTAGGAGAAGCGGAGGACCGAATAAGTGAATTAGAAGACAAGGAAGCAAAACACACCCAAAATGTACTGCAATTGGAGAAAAAAATTAAAAGACAGGAGGAGAGCCTAAGGGAGCTTTGGGACAACATGAAACGAAACAACATACGAATAATAGGAGTACCAGAACAACAGAAAGATGAACAAGGATTAGAAAACCTACTCGAAGAAATAATATCAGAAAACTTTCCTGAGGTGGGGAAGAAAAAAGTCACACAAGCCCAGAGAGTCCCAAACAAGGTGAACCCGAAAAGACCCACACCAAGACACATCATAATCACCATGGCAAATGTTCAGGACAAAGAGAGAATCTTACAGGCTGCAAGAGAGAGACGGAAAGTTACATACAAGGGATCTCCCATTAGATTGTCAAATGACTTCTCAACAGAAACACATCAGGCCAGAAAAGAATGGACTGAAATTTACAAAGTGATGCAAAGCAAAGGACTGAATCCAAGAATACTCTATCCAGCAAGGCTATCATTCAAACTTGAAGGGGAAATAAGAAGCTTCACAGACAAAAAAAGACTAAGGGAGTTTGTCACCACCAAGCCAGCAATGCAAGGAATGCTAAAGGGACTGGTATAAAAAGAAGAAATAAAAAGCTCAGAAAGAAAACAGCCACACACACACACAAAAAGAAATGGCTACAAAAAAGTACCTTTCAATAATAACTTTAAACGTAAACGGACTAAATGCTCCAACCAAAAGACATCGAGTGGCTGAATGGATAAAAAAACATGACCCATACATCTGCTGTCTACAAGAAACCCACCTCATTAGAAGGGACTCACACAGACTGAAAGTGAAAGGATGGAAAAATATCTTTCAGGCAAATGGGAAGGAAAAGAAAGCTGGGGTAGCAATACTTATATCGGACAAAATAGACCTCAAAGTGAAGGCCTTAACAAGAGATAAGGAAGGCCACTTCATAATACTAAAGGGATCAATACAACAAGAAGATATAACCCTGGTAAACATATATGCACCCAATGCAGGAGCACCCAAATTCATAAAAAAACTCCTGGAAGATATCAAAGGAGAGATCGACAACAATACAATCATAGTAGGGGACTTTAATACACCATTGACAGCACTGGATAAGTCCTATAGACAAACAATCAGCAAAGATACAGCAATCCTAAATGACTCACTAGATCAGATGGACTTAATAGACATCTTCAGAACACTTCACCCCAAAGCCAGAGAATATACGTTCTTCTCAGGTGCTCATGGGACATATTCAAAAATAGACCACATATTGGGTCACAAGCAAAGTATCCCCGAATTCAAGAAGATTGAAATCATAAAAAGCGTCTTCGCAGACCACGATGGCATAATATTAGAAATAAACTACAATAAAAACAACCCAAAATACTCAAACACCTGGAAGCTGAATAGCATGCTATTAAATATTGATTGGGTTACCAATGAGATCAAAGAAGAAATTAAAAACATCCTGGAAACTAATGACAATGAAAACACAACAATCCAAAACCTATGGGACACATTGAAAGCAGTCCTGAGAGGGAAGTTTATAGCTCTACAGGCCTATCTCAAAAAACAAGAAAAAATGGTAGTAAATCATCTAACTCTACAACTCAAAGAATTAGAAAGAGAGCAACAAGAAAACCCCAGAGTGAGCAGAAGGAAGGAGATAATAAAGATTAGAGCAGAAATAAATGACATAGAGACCAAAAAAACAATACAGAAAATCAATGAAACCAAGAGCTGGTTCTTTGAAAGGATAAACAAGATTGATAAACCTCTAGCCAGACTCACCAAGAAGCAGAGAGAGAGGACCCAAATAAATAAAATCAGAAACGATAGAGGCGAAATAACAACAGACCCCACAGAAATACAAATGATTGTTAAAAAATACTATGGACAGCTTTACTCCAACAAACTAGACAACCTGGAGGAAATGGACAAATTCCTAGAAAAATACAGCATTCCAAAACTCAATCAGGAAGAATCTAAAAATCTCAACAGGCCAATAACTATGGAAGAAATTGAAGCAGTCATCAAAAAGCTTCCATCAAACAAAAGCCCAGGACCAGACGGCTTCACAGGGGAGTTTTACCAAACATTCAAGGAAGAACTAAAACCTATCCTCCTCAGACTACTACAAAAAATTCAAGAGGAAGGAACACTTCCAAGCTCATTCTATGAAGCCAGCATCACCCTAATACCAAAACCAGGTAAAGACAACACAATGAAAGAGAATTACAGGCCAATATCCCTCATGAACATAGATGCCAAAATCCTCAACAAAATCTTAGCAAATCGGATCCAGCAGTACATCAGAAAGATCATACACCATGACCAAGTACGATTTATCCCAGGGATGCAAGGATGGTACAATATCCACAAATCAATAAACGTGATACATCACATAAAAAAATTGAAAGAAAAAAACCACATGGTCATATCAATTGATGCAGAAAAAGCATTTGACAAAATTCAACACCCATTTTTGATAAAAACTCTCAGCAAGGTGGGAGTAGAAGGATCATACCTCAACATAATAAAAGCCATATATGACAGGCCCACAGCCAACATCATACTCAACGGACAAAAACTAACACCATTTCCCCTAAGAACAGGAACAAGACAGGGATGCCCCCTCTCACCACTCCTGTTCAACATAGTACTGGAAGTGTTAGCCATTGCAATTCGGCAAGAAGAAGAAATAAAAGGCATCCAAATTGGAAAAGAGGAAGTAAAACTGTCCTTATTTGCAGACGACATGATATTATACATACAAAACCCTAGAGATTCCATCAAAAAGCTACTAGACTTAATACATGAATTTGGCAATGTAGCAGGATACAAAATTAACCCCAAGAAATCTGAGGCATTTCTATACACCAATAGTGAACTTTCAGAAAGAGAGATTATAAAAACAATCCCGTTTACCATTGCACCGAAAAAACTAAGCTACCTAGGAATAAACTTAACTAAAGAGGTAAAAGACCTCTACTCAGAAAACTACAGGACGTTGAAAAAAGACATAGAGGAAGACATAAACAGATGGAAGAACATACCGTGTTCATGGATTGGTAGAATCAACATCATCAAAATGTCCATACTACCCAAAACAATCTATAAATTCAACGCACTTCCCATTAAAGTACCAACAGCATACTTCAGAGATCTAGAACGAACTTTCCAAAAATTCATCTGGAATAAAAAAAGACCCCGAATAGCTGCAGCAATCCTGAAAAAGAACAAAGTAGGTGGGATCTCAATACCAGATATCAAGTTGTATTACAAAGCCACTGTTCTCAAAACTGCCTGGTACTGGCACAAGAATAGGCATATAGATCAATGGAATAGAATAGAGAGCCCAGAAATCGGCCCGAACCAATATGCTCAATTAATATTTGACAAAGGAGGCAAGAACATACAATGGAGCCAAGATAGTCTCTTCAATAAATGGTGTTGGGAAAATTGGACAGATATATGCAAGAAAATGAAACTAGACCACCAACTTACACCATACACAAAAATAAACTCAAAATGGATAAAGGACTTAAATGTACGACAGGATACCATAAAAATTCTAGAAGAATCCAAAGGCAAGAAAATCTCAGACATATGCCGAAGCAATTTCTTCACTGATACAGCTCCTAGGGCACTTGAAACTAAAGAAAAAATGAACAAATGGGACTACATCAAAATAAAAAGCTTCTGCACAGCAAAAGAAACCATCAACAAATCAACGAGAAAACCCACTGTGTGGGAAAACATATTTGCCAATGACATATCTGATAAGGGCCTAATCTCCAAAATTTATAGGGAACTCATACAACTTAACAAAAGAAAGATAAACAATCCAATCAAAAAATGGGCAAAGGACCTAAATAGACACCTTTCAAAAGAGGACATTCAGAAAGCCAAGAGACATATGAAAACATGCTCAAAGTCACTAATCATCCGAGAGATGCAAATCAAAACAGCAATGAGGTACCATCTCACACCTGTCAGACTGGCTATCATCAACAAATCAACAAACGACAAGTGCTGGAGAGGATGTGGAGAAAAAGGAACACTTGTGCACTGCTGGTGGGAATGCAGACTGGTGCAGCCACTATGGAAGACAGTATGGAGTTTCCTTAAAAAACTGAAAATGGAACTCCCATTTGACCCTGTGATCCCACTTCTAGGAATATATCCCAAGAAACCAGAAACACCAATCAGAAAGGATATATGCACCCCTATGTTCATAGCAGCACAATTCACCATAGCTAAGATCTGGAAACAGCCTAAGTGCCCATCAGTAGACGAATGGATTAGAAAACTGTGGTACATCTACACGATGGAATACTATGCTGCTGTAAAAAGGAAGGAACTCTTACCATTTGCAACGTCATGGATGGAACTGGAGAGCATTATGCTAAGTGAAATAAGCCAGTCAATAAAGGAAAAATACTACATGATCTCACTCATTCATGGACAATAGAGACCATTATAAACTTTTGAACAATAATAGATACAGAGGCAGAGCTGCCTCAAACAGATTGTCGAGCTGCAGCGGGAAGGCCGGGGAGGGTTGGGGGGCAGGAGGTAGGGGGGTAAGAGATCAACTAAAGGACTTGTATGCATGCATATAAGCATAACCAATGGACATAAGACACTGGGTGATAGGGGAGGCTAGGGGACTGTCTAGGGCGGGGGGATAAAATGGATACATATGTATTACCCTTTGTAATACTTTAAGCAATAAAAAAAAAAAAGAAAAAAGAAAAAAAAATAAAGGGAGCAATCCAACAAGAAAATATAACTCTGGTAAACATATATGCACCCAATATAGGAGCACCAAATACATAAAAAACCTCTGGAGGAGGCTATCAAGGGAGAGATTGACAGCAATACAGTCATAGCAGGGGGCTTTAATACCCCATTATCACCACTGGAAAAATCCTCTAAACAAAAAATAAGCAAAGAAACATCAATCCTAAATGACTCACTAGATCAGATGGAATTAATTGACATCTTTAGAACATTTCACCCCAAGCCAAAGAATAGACATTCTTCTCAAATGTACATGGGTCATTTTCAATGATAGACCATTTATTGGGTCACAGGCAAAGTCTCTTCAAATTCAAGAAGATAGAAATCATATCAAGCATCTTCTCATATCACAATGGCATACAACTAAAAATCAACTACAATAAAAACAATAAAAAAATCAAACACATGGAGACTAAGTAGCATGCTATTAAACAATGACTGGGTTACCAGAGAGATCAAAGAAGAAATAAAAAGCATCATGGCAACAAATGACAATGAAAACACAACGATCCAAAATCTATGGGACACAGTGAAAGCAGACTTGAGAGGGAAGTTCATAGCTCTACAAGCCTACCTCACACACACAAAAAAAACACAACAAGAAAAAAAATGGTAATAAACCTAACCTTACAACTTAAAGAGTTAAAAAGAGAGCAACAAGAAAAGCCCAGCATATGCAGAAGAAAAGAAATAATAAAGATCAGAGTGGAGATAAATGAAATAGACACCAAAAAAAAAAAATACAAAAGATCAACAAAACCAAGAGCTGGTTCTTTGAAAGGAAAAACAAGATTGATGAACCTCTAGCCAGGCTCACCAAGAAGCAAAGAGAGAGGACCCAAATAAAGAAAATCAGAAGTGAAAGAGGTGAAATAACAACTGACCCCACAGAAATACAAATGATTATGAAAAAATACTATGAACAATTTTATTCCAACAAAAAGGGCAACCTAGATGAAATGGACATATTCTTAGAAAAATAGAAGCTCCCAAAACTCAACCAAGAAGAATAACAAAACCTGAATAGGCTGATAACTACTGAAGAAATTGAAACAGCGATCAAAAATCTTCCAGCCAACAAAAGCCCTGGTCCGAATGGCTTTACAGGAGAGTTCTACCAACCATTCAAAGAAGAGCTAAAACCTATCCTACTCAGACTATTCCAAAAAATTCAAGAGGAAGGCACTTTCAATGCTCTTTCTATGAAGTCAGCATTACCCTAATCCCCAAACCAGATAAAGAAAAACACACAAAAAAGAGAACTACAGGCCAATATCCTTGATGAACATAGTTGCTAAAATCCTCAACAAAATTCTAGCAAATCAGATTCAGCAATACATTAGAAAGATTACACACCTTGTAGGGGCCCAGCGGGAGGCCCTTAGCACCACCTGATGCTGTGGGAGTGTCTCCCCTCCCTCAGCTGCTTATGAGAGACTTGGTGAGACTGTGGGGGCCAGTGAATCCCTGCTGACAGCTCTTCTTCTGAGACCAGAGCCACCTGGTGAGACCTCCTGTTTAAATCCCAGGATCAGGGCTCTCCAGAGAAACAGAATGAATAGTGCACACACACACACACACACACACACACACACACACACACACATACACCTAACCCATTTATTGCATTTCACGTCATCCTGCTTTGCAGATATAGCATTTTTTGGTTCGTGTGTTTGTATTTTTGTAAATTGAAGGCTTGTGGCAAACCTGCATCGAGCAAGTCTCATGGCACCATTTTACCGACAAGTTCAAATGATGGTCAGTGTTTTTAACAGTAAAAAATCTTAAAATTAAGGTATGTGCAATGTGTTTTTCCAGTCATAATGCTGTTGCACATTTAATAAACTACATTATAGTATACACATAACTTTTATATGTACTAGGAAACCAAAAAATTCATGTGACTCGCTTTGAGATATGTATTCACTTTATTGCAGTGGTTTGGACTGAACCTGTAATATTTCTGAGGGATGCCTGTGTTAATGTAAGAGACATTCAAATCTGTAAAGGATTTTTGTGAGTTTATTTTAGCCAAACTGTCGACAATTGCAGGGAAGCAAGATCTCGAGATATTGAGATAATGTTCCGGAGAATAAATTACCATCAGAGGAGATGTAAGTGGGTTACATGAAATCCATTGGTGATAGATTAGGGAGATGGGAGAAAGCAAAGAGGCGGGCGAGCCGAAACCGGTTTGGCTCAGTGGATAGAGCGTCGGCCTGCGGACTGAGGGGTCCCAGGTTCGATTCCGGTCAAGGGCATGTACCTGGGTTGCGGGCATATCCCCAGTAGGAGATGTGCAGGAGGCAGCTGATAGATGTTTCTCTCATCGATGTTTCTAACTCTCTATCTCTCTCCCTTCCTTTCTGTAAAAAATCAATAAAATATATTTTAAAAAAAAAAGAGGCGGGCGACAGTTGGGATTGGATAAAAAGTGAAATGATAGACACGCACTTCTTTTACACAGGTGGGTACAGGATAGTTAACAGTCAGCAATTAACACAATAACAATGAGGGAATTTGTGGTCTCTGCCCTGGAGCATTGGTTGTGCCCTGAGGGGTCTGGATAAAGGAAAGCCACAACTTACCCTGACTTCCACAGATGCAAAAAGACAGACAGGCTCCGTTAAGATCAAAGTTGATCTTTGTCAAGGAAGATACAGGCCTAGGACATGACTACCCACCCTAGATTGCTTTTTTAATTAAAACTTTTAATTTCAGACCATCCTTTATGGTTATGTTATGTTTGTGAGTTTGCAAGGCCATCATGCAGGCCTTCCCTGAGCTGTCAGGTTAGCATGTGGACCCCTTTTGTCTGCACCTGTATGCTTACATAAAGTAGAAATTGGCTCATGCAGTTATGAGACCAAGAGATCCCAGGGTCCTCTGTCTGCAAGCTACAGAACCAGGGAAGTCTCTCGTGTAATTTATTCCAAGTCCAAGGGCAGGAGAACCTGAGCACCAATATCCAAGGGCAGAATAAGGCAGATGTCTCGGCTCAAGCAGAGAGAGTGGTTGCTCCTCTTCCACCTTTTGTTCTGCTCAGACCTTGGTGGTTTGGGTGAGGCCTACCCGTTTTAGTGAGGCTGATCTTCACTCAGTTGACCAATTCAAGTCCGAATGTCTTCTGGAAGGACCCTCACAGGCCCTACCAGAAATAACCTGTTATCAGCTATCTGGGTGGGCATCTATGGGAACCATACCAGAGTCACTGGGTGCTTAAGGCCAATTAGGGTGTGAAGGCCCTGTCTGCAGTACACCAGGTGGCCAAAGCCACTCTGAGCATGGGAATCTTAATCAAGGTGTCCAAGGACTACGCAGACACAAGGCGCAGCAGTCTCATGGCACACTGCACAGCGTGCCCTTCTATAACCCAAATATGATGTCATCACTGGCAAGAAGCCTCTTTTGTCTAATTAGTATAACACATGTTACTGACCAGCCAGCGTGCGGGAAAGGCTGGAGGGAGTGGGCTCAGCTACAACTGAGGCTGTAGGTCCAGAGACAGCATGTGGATGCTCCGATAATGGCTGTAGGGACAGAGCCTGCTGCTATGTAGGAAAGATGGATTGTTACCTAGCTGTGTGTGGCTACCTACTGTATGAGACTTTATGTTGAAGGACTGTTTTGTCTAGTAGCTCCTTGTTAACAATGGCTACATGGCCACTAGCTTCCAAAATAAAGACTTTCTTATACACCTACAACTTCTCATGGCTTCTCCGTCTACTACCCGGCGTCCCAAGAGGTCCAGCCCCAGGCAGAGGGGCTCAGACCCAACAGTTGGTCTAGTAGGGCAAGATCAGGATCTGTGTTTCCAACACTTAGTACAGCGAGCAGGGTTTGAGGAGGAACTTGCTCTCACAATTAGCACTGTAAGCAGGGTTTAGGAGTAAGTACTCCAAGAGCTTGCCCTGCTCCGACAAGCATCCTTTAGCCAAGATAATGCCATCCTTAAAGGTTTCATTCCATTCTTTAAGTTGACACATAAAATTAACCATCACAAGCCCAGAAAGCCATGGTCTGCCTGGGAAGCTGCCTGAAGCCCTGGTCCCACAGTCAGTGCCTCCCCCGTGCCCTTTCGAGACGTTCTCAGCAGAGCCGTGCTTATGCCTTATAGGTTATCTACTCCACACTTGGTTATGGTTTCTCTTGGTTTCTCTGGGAGCTGCTTAGGTGCTAGGTAATACACACAGTGGTCATCAGGAACAGACAAGCTCCCTGCTCCTACAGACCTTGTAGGAATCATTAGGGCAGAAAATGAACAAGTAAATAGATGAGTGAGTGAAATGGAATCTAAAAGGTGATGTGCTGGTGAGTGTCAGGGTGTCTTAGAATGGGTCACAAGAGCAGGGTCTTCTGAGGAGGTGACACTTGAGCTGCGATCTGAATGACCTTGCTGACAGGTATATGATGAAGGAAGGAACTACTACCTATGAAGATATTACTGGGTTCTTTGGGGATGTAATTTTATGTAACTCACATTAAAAGATGTAAGGTGGTACCTGATACAGAAAATAAGTAACTTGTAAGGGTCAGAGCCCGATTGTCGTCATGTATGTGCCCTTTCCCAAAACCAGATCATATATGACAGGCAGCTCACAGGCCAGGTGCTGAACAGGCCAGGTGCTGAACAGCTGCTATCTTTGGGCAGTTTGGGAACTGGTGAGGGAGAACAAAACCAAGGACAAGAATTGTACCTTCTTTTCTTCCCCTGCAGCTCTTTGATCATAATCAGAATGGCTCTTGGTGGGAAGGGCAGGCATAGTACACAGAGAAACATAATTAATTGGTTCAGGAAAGCTCACATTTGACCACCTCAACCTCCTCTACTGAGGAGATATGTGCTACATTTGTTTTATCATCTTTGCCATCAATAAAGATAAGACTTGCCTGTCAGTGTGGCTTAGTGACTGAGCATCGATCTGTGAACTAGGAGGTCACGGTTTAATTCTCAGTCAGGGCATATGCCCAGGTTGCAGGCTTGATCCCCATGTGGGGCATGCAGGAGGCAGCCGATCAATGATTCTCTCTCATCATTAATGTTTCTACCTCTTGCTCTCCCTTCATCTCTGAAATCAATAGAAATATATTTTAAAAAGTAAAAGATAAACCTCATCCTTCTATTCCCTTTATTGTAATGGTTTGGACTAAACCTGCAATCGGAGCCGGCAGAGACCCCATGAAGCCCACTTCAACCTGCTCTGGCCACACCCAGCCTTCTGGGAGGTCTTCGGGCTGAGAGGGATTGTAAAGGCATCTCGGATTAGAAGTGCATGATTCCGGAAGGACAGAGGATGAAGTGATTACCCCAGACACTGCCCTCTTGCTCAGGTCCTGTGCCTTCATTGGCATTCGTGGGAAGAGAAGCAGTAGGACCCGTTGACTGGACAAGTTCCTTGGCCAGCGTGAGAACTTGGCCACCCCTGAGACGGACTTTGCCCGGGGAACTGGGGCAGCTTCATTGTCTTCTCACTCGGTTTCCCACAGCGCATGCCTTTTCCTGGCAGAGCCAGAACCTTCCATAAGAAGATCAACGGGATCGATTGTGATCACCAGGACCTGCTGAGGTCTAATCTCAATGGTTCCTGAACCGGTGATAATCAAGAAATTGATACAAACGGACACCAATTTGCAGAAACGTGGGCTGTCCAAGGGATGCTTTGAGTTGGGGAGTGAGAAATTTTGATCCTGAGTACATCAGGGAGGTGCAGTGGAAACAAAGCAAGTCTCCTTGGAAAGAAGGATGGGATCGGGCCAGTGGTTTGGTCTCCCTCTGTTTAGCACAATGTTTATTAGGTGCCCAGACCCAGTTCTGAGCACAGGGGCTGGGACCCAGCTCTCTGGAGACTGAGGTTGTATGACCGGCGTGCTGGGGCTGTGGTCTCCTCTCCACACCCCGAACAGAGGGAGAGTCTTGAGCTGGTTCGAGCAAGCTAGGAGGTGCTTTTGGGATTAAAGAATAATGACAGACATAAAACAGATTAAAAGCTTGGGCTGGGTGTGGTGCCTGCCCTCTGGAGGGACAGAACACACAGAGAGAGCCAGCTCCGAAAGCTGTTTATTATATACTCGAATTACAGGAAGTTACATCACATCTGGGTGGGCCTTTGACATCATGAGATCCATCCCCTTAACACTGGGCGGGAGAGTCAGACTGGGTGGCGTCCAGTCTTTGACTGGTCCCGCCCTCAGGGAGTGGCTCTGCCTTCCCCCTGAGTCCCAGCTGATGTACATTAAGCCAAGTGTATTGAGTAAGTCAGATGAGAAAGGACACTCTACCTTGGGGGCAGGAAGTCAACCAACAGTGTGCCAGCCATCATGTCCTTGGTGAGCCCCTGCTCAGAAAAGGAGAGAGGAGAAAGTGTGTGTCCTCTTCTTTCCTCCTTTCCCCTGTCATTCCCCTTCCTTCCTTCCTTCCTCCCTCCCTCCCTCCCTCCCTCCCTCCCTCCCTCCCTCCCTCCCTCCCTCCCTCCCTCCCTTCCTCCCTCCCTCCCTCCCTTCCTTCCTTCCTTCCTTCCTTCCTTCCTTCCTTCCTTCCTTCCTTCCTTCCTCCCTCCCTCCCTCCCTCCCTCCCTCCCTCCCTTCCTTCTTTCTTTCCTTCCCTCATTTCTTTCTTTTTGAAAACAAAGGCTGTTTCAATAAAAATGTCTTTATTTTATAAAATTTAGAAAATAAACCTAAAAGGAAGAGAAGAATGTTACTTGTAATCTGACTATCCAAAGATAAGAAATAATTTTCCTATTGTTTTTCAATATTCATTGTTATAAATAAGAGTATAATAAACATATCTGCAAATGAATATATTTTTTATTTAAAATATCTCCCAAGGACACCACAGTGCTAGAAGTGTAATTAGTGGACCAAGTATGCAAATGTACCACATCCTCCTGAGTAACAGGTGTGTGCGTGTGTATGCACGCATGTGCATGTGTGTATAGTCAAGTTGTTTCCTGAATCCATTCTCCTAAATTTTGCATTCTACAGTAAATAACCACAATTACCATAACAAGCTTTGCTAATTATGTGAAATCTGGTTTTTATGTTGGCAAATAAGATAAATGTTTTCCAAGTGCACTCTGAAGCTAAATACACCGAGGGCCAGAGTGCTCCAGGCACCGAGGTGAAGCAGCCTGTGGAGATGTGCAGCGCGCTCCCGCCTTCTCGGAGCCCCCGCTGCCCCTCCCCACCCCCAGAACTGAGGCTCAGAGCAGAACACGGTGCCCTAGGTCAACACAGGTTGACAGACCTCCCCTGCGTGAATCCCTGGCCTCACACGAGACACCAGTTTAAAGGACACAAACCGCTCCCAGTTCCATGCTGAGACAATCACATCGACAGAAAGCTTATACAATGAGCCAAGGTAGTAACCAGGGGGCATGCGTGCAGCACATGGCGGGCGTCGGCGTGGCGGGATGGTGGAGTAGGTGAGCAGGGGCGCCAAACCAAGGCAGGGCGCCGGTCACTGTCATCAGGGTGAGCCTCTCTGGTGGTTACTGAAAATTCTTTGCTCCAACGTGCTGTGGTCCTGCCCGGCACTCGCACCTGCTGCTGGCGTTGGAGCCACTGCTCGCACCCAGTGCCAGCGCCCGAATCGGCCTGATGGCTCGGCGCGATCGCTTGACGCTTTCAGTAGCTGTGAGCAGCGGCTGTTGGCCCCGATCGCCCCTCAGGGCTTCTCCACTTCCCCCTGGTCCTGAGGGGTGATGGGGGCTGGCAGCTGCATCTCGCACCTGCTGCCGGTGAGGGCCCTGCTTGCACCCACTGCCAGTGCTGGCCCCACTTGCACCTCCAGCTGGCACCAGAGCCACTGCTTTCACCCACTGTTGGCACCTGGCACCGCTCCCAATCGCTTGGTGCTGCCAGCAGGTGCCAGTGGCGGCTGCCAGCCCTGATTGCCCCTGAGGGCTTCTCCACCTCCCCCTGCTCCTGAGGGGCGATTGGGCCAGCAGCTGCTGCTCACACCTGCTGACAGTGCTAGCCCTGATCGCACCCACTCCTGGTGCTGGCCCCAATTGCTCTGAGCTGCCGTCAGTGCATGGGAGTGGCAGCAGTGGGAGTGGGACTGCTGGCAGTCAGGGGACTGGGGGCTGCAGAAGGGGCCAGGCGGGGGTGTGGAAATCACCTGAGACCTGCCCCTGTGCCCACAGCAGCCTCATGGACCACAGTTCCTTTCAAGGTGCACAAATTTGTGCACTGAGCCCATAGTTATATTATAATTGTGTATATATATTTATTTCTTTTTCTTATTCCCCTAGGCACACTATTTAAGGTTTCCCATTCTTCTATTAAATTATGTTTATTTATTATTTACAAGAGCACTTCCTCAGTAGCTGAGAATGCATATAGAGAATGTAGGAACCCTGTGTTCTCAGTGCTGGAGGTACAGTCATGACCAGCAGATTAAACTCTACCTCAGGGATTGTCATTTGAGTGGCAGCTGCCCCCAGTTACCCACAGCAGAGAAGGCAGTGGAAGCTCTGTGTTGGCTCCTCACCTGGACTCTGCCTATGTGCTCCATTTCTGAGCTGACTTTACTCTGTAGGATTTTCTTTAATAAACTGTGACTACAATAGCTAACAGTGAGTCCTATGAGTAAATTACCAAAATCTCAGGGTGATTTTGGGAACCCCTCAACCTTGTAACTGGTATCAGATGACAGGGTAGTCTTGTGGATTGTTCCTTCAAACTTCCCAGTTGTCTAATTTCAAAACACCAATTGGTTTTATCTGGGAAGATGATGGTTGAGAGGAGCTGTCCAGAATTCCTATACTATCCATACAAAACTCACAAATAGGAGAGAAGAAAAGTGAAAGAAAATAGTAACAAGGTTCTCCTCCTGCACTCCAAAGCTCCAGCAGTGGCCAAGGTAGGCTGTGCCTCTGGAATAGAAAGAACAGGTCAAGCGAGGTTCTAACCATCTCCCAGAGGTGCGGGCTCTGCCTCTGGCAAGGGCAAAGGTGCCCCATGGGGTCTGTAGCTATAGTAACTTCCTCGGAACATTTTCTTCCTTCCTTATTTAATTGCTTATTTATGTCCCCCATCATTCTGAAGAGATTTGAAGTAACTTGAAATATATATATATATATATATATATAGTCTGGTCCAATTTCTTCACTTTCTTAAAAAAAGTGAGAACTGGAAGTAGAAGGGGAAGGGAGGAGGGAGTGAACAGGAGAAGAGAGGAGAACCTGGGTTAAGATTCCGATTCGAAGTGCATGCCGCAGGCAGTCACTGCGCAGCCTGAACCTCATGTGCTGATTATTGGCTTCTTTACTTCCTTTCCCTCCTTAGGCCTACTTATCGTCTTCGACATCTAAAAGCCTTCACTGTAATAGCTCCTGGCAGTTTTCTGCTGCATTCCCAAGGCTTCTGCCCTACACTTGGATGCCGTGTAATTCATTCATTTCCAAAGGTGTATGATGTTAAGGCAGGGGTGGGCAAACTTTTTGACTCAAGGGCCACAATGGGTTCTTAAACTGGACCAGAGGGCCGGAACAAAAGCATGGATGGAGTGTTTGTGTGAACTAATATAAATTCAAAGTAAACATCATTACATAAAAGGATACGGTCTTTTTTTTTTTTTTTTTTTTTTTTTAGTTTTATTCATTTCAAACGGGCCGGATCCGGCCCGCGGGCCGTAGTTTGCCCAGGGCTGTGTTAAGGTCTTCATTAGAGGCTATACTTTCTATCTATGTAGAGTAACCTCACTCAACTTCATGTATTTTGCCTTGAATTCCATTTTGGTACACAGATGGCTACCTCTGAGTTATTTTAATTGCTAAGCAACCACTATAACCTTGGATAATCTTTTAATTTTTCAGTGTCATTTGGCTTTGTGTTTAATAAAAGCAGCATATACCTGTATTTTGTTTTCAACTCAGTCTAAGAGATTTTGATTTTGAGAGAAGCATTTAAATAGTTGCATTTTTTTTCTAGAGTTGACATTTGATGTTTTCGCATACCTACATTAGCACATCTAAAATAAAATTCTGCATTTTCTTCACCCATTTCCCCAAATCTCCATTACTTTCTCCAAACTCATATTCCCCCTGTCTTCCTCACGTCCATAAATTGTTGCCATGCACCCAAATTGTTGCCTGTTTATGAGTAAAGATGGGTCTGTTTTTCTAGCAGGCATCTTCTTGGCATGGAAGGGCCGGGTGTGGCTTGGTGCAGAGGGAGAAGCCCTCACGTAGGCCGGCCACGTTGCTGAGCTTGTGGAAGAAGAGCAGGCTGGCAGGTGGAGAAACCCCTTGACTGCCAAAATAAGAACAGCTCACAGAACTTTATTCCTGTGAGGAATGGTCACCTGTCCAAATTAAAATAACAGACTGAGAGACACAAAGTATGGTGAAACCGAGACCTTTAATGCTGTCTTGCAAGAGTGGGTGTCTGTGGGCAGGCACACTCTGAGTGCGAGAGTCCCTCCCCTGGTTCCTCACTGGCTGAGTACTATGGGGTTAACAGTTTTCCCCTCATGCCACCTAGTTCTTATTGTCTTCTATTTGGTTATTTTTAAAAAAGGGCTGAGCCCTTCATAGTTGTTTCCACCTCCTTTTGTGTAGTTGTGGGGTTCAGATCTTCCTGGAAAATGTGTTGCTGGTCACGTACACAGTTCTTTGTTCTTATACTGTCTCCCCTCCTCCCTGGGAAAATCCAGTGACCCACTGGCAGCATGCTGTGAGTTTTCTTCACTAACAGGCGACTGTGCTGCAGACGGACCACAGGGGCCCGTTTCCTCATGTCCAGCAGCTGCTCTGCTGTTTTCCTTTCCTGCCCCTTCTTGGTGTCTGAGAGAGTCGGCCTGGCTCCCCTTTTAGACTCTGCACCAACCATGGAGGTGCCCCCAGCACCTCAACTGTTTTCTTCAGAGAGCACTTCTCTGATTTCGGCCCGAGGCCTCTGCTTCCAGAAGCTCTGTTGTGGCAGAGTGGGAGAGAATTCTCTTTCCAGCTACGCAGGACCCAAGTTTTAACTTGACACTTTGACAGAGCCAGGACTACTTACTGCAGGATGGAGGAGGGCTGTTGGTCCAAGTACTTCCCAGAAAGACCTCTGAGGTCACTTCCAGACAACTCTACCTATTACTCCACAGATAATGGCTTCAAATTTCTCCAAAGTTTTTTCAATAACAGGAATATCTTAAGTTCCTATTCAAAAATCTACAAATCTGTGATTTTAATGCAATCTGTCTATCATAGGTTATCATACAGTTGTTGCTGCATTTAATTTATTTTATTTTATTTTGAAATAATTTTAGATTTACAGAAAACTCTCAAATACAGAGGATTCCTGTATAACTATGGAGGAAGAAGAATGTGCCGTGCTCTCCGTCCCCCTCTCCCCCAGTATGTCCTTGTCCTAATCCCCTGAACCTGAAAATGTCACTGAACATGGCAAAAGCTCTTTGCAGCTGCCATTAAACAAAGGACATTGAGATGGTGAGGCTATTCCACCCTGCCTGGGCAGCCTAATTAAGTCCTGGCTCCTTATTAAGGAAAGGGGGAGCTGGAGAGCCAGAGACCTGGGCACATTATTCTGCTGGCTTTGTGGGTAGTTGTAGGTAGGAGTGGCGTGGACCAGGGGTGTGGAGCCTCTGGGAGCTGGGACAGGTGAGCAAACATGTTGTTTAATGGCACAGAGTTTGCGTTTGGGAGGGTTATAAAGTCCTGGAGAGGGATGGTAGTTGCACAATAATGGGAATATATTTAATGTCATTGAACTGTCCAATGAGAATGGCTAACATGGTAAACCCTCTGTGAGACACATTTCACTACAACTTATTTAAAAGGCAGAGAAGCAGACTAGAGTTCCGGAAGGGAAGGGATGCAACCCCACCCAGATCTTGATTTTAGCTCAGACTTCTGGCCTGAGAAAACCTGTCAGATAACCAGTTCTCCTATTTAAATTCTAAGTCGGTTGTCATTGCTATAGTGGCAATAAGCAACTGAGACAATACCATTCTCCCAGCTTCTCGTATGCTAAAATCTCACACGAACTGAGTCTAACTATTGAACTCAGACATAAGCACTGGTGCAGTGCTGCTAGCTGCAGACTGCATTCCGTTTCCCTCCAGTTCCCACTGAGGTTCTTGCTCTGTCCCATGATCCAATCCAGGGACCACACTGTACTTAGCTCTCACTTCCCCTTAGTCCACGGAAGGTGACATTTTCTCGTCTCTTGCTTTTATGACTTGACACTTTTGAAAAGTCATTGTCAGGTATTGACTGTGGAACATCCATCAGTTTAGGTTTGTCTGAGGTTTTCTCATGGGGAGTTGAGGTGTGGATTTGGGGGAATGTGGTCTTCTCGTCACATCACCCCGAGATGTTGTGTTGTGGGGCATTGCCATTGCCATGTTGACTTTGCATAAGATATTGTTTGCAAGTTTCTCCTCTGCAGTATTTAATTATTGCAATTTTATTTTACAATCTTTATTAGTGAAAGTCTGCAAAAATTTTAAGTCAATAAAACTGATTTTTATGCCAGATATACCACTTCCTACTTGTAAACTGCTGAAGAAATGACTTCATCTCCATGGCCCTCCCTCGTCTATGAAATTGGCAGAAGCGTCTCCTGAGGCTGACCCTTGGATTCCCTGAGCCAGTGTGTCTGTTTGCCTGGGAAAGACTTACTGAGCATCGTAGTTTGGTAATCATCACGTTCTGTAAAAGAACCCCAGTTCAGTAAAAGAACCACAAGACATAGACTTTACCCAGGTCACAACATGGCAGGAGGGAGGACTCACTGAGCAAGAAGTCACAGTCAGGTGCTATGCACGTCAAGTTGGGAAGGTACAGGCTGTGAGATGTTTAACGTGAGGACCTGCTGCAGACATCGGAAAAGTCACCTGCACTGTACCTGGCTTATTAGAAGCCCGAAGGGTAGGTGGGCCTCTCCCTCCTTTCAGTCTCTCAAATGAACAGGATGAGATGACAAGAGGAGTCTTCCCCGCCGCCGCACTCCCTCCCGCTGGCTCCCTGGGCAGGAGCCCATACAGGACCTCCTAGTTACCTGAGTGAGCCAGACTCTGCTCAGGCATGTCCCCGTTGGTGCTGTGCAGGGAGCTGTGGGAAGAGTCATTTCAGAACATTGGTCTCTTCCCTACATATTAGCAGCCTGAGGTGAAATTCACCTAAAACACCTTAGTTTTCAACATGTTCAGATTTTCACACGCAAGTCACTTGGGGTTTGGCAGATCTCTTCCTTCTAAACAAGAGGCTGCTCTCCCCAGGGGTTATCATGTGTGTACACACAAGGCAGGCAGAAATAGGCTTTTAAATTAAAAAAATAAAAAATAAAAAGTGAACCCCCTATATCCCACCACCGAGATCTGACCACACTTGCTCTTTTTGTGTGTGAAATGATTTAAAGTGTATTCCAGGCACCATATCACTTCACTCTCATTGCCTTTGGTCTGCATCTCTGAAACAAAAACCCACATGGGAAAACAAGGACGTTTTGGCACCCTGGGAGGCACCCACAGGCGCAGTGGAACCATCACAGCCGTGGAACGAAGGTGCTGCTTAGCATCTGCAGGCCAAAAGGAGGCAGTTTGGGGTCCTGTATCCTGAGTCACAAGGTAGCCAGAAACACTTTTATGAGTTGGATGGACAGTGAGAGAATTATGAAAATCAACCTGTAATCTTTTCTGTCAAAAAAGGAAGTTCCTTAGCTTAAGAGCAGCCATTCTGAGAGACAGCCACCATTCTAAGTCTTGCAATTCTAAGACTTGCAATTCCCCAGAAGGCCGCCATTCTAAGTTTCGGTTTCCTAAATGTCAACCCCTCCCTGTCCTTTGAATTAGCCAATTGTGCAAGAATGGGAACCCGAGCCTTAGCCAATCAGGGTGAAGGGCAGACTGCGGGGAGGGGGGATAAAACACGAGTGGACCCCACGCAGTGTGCTTGTCCCCAAGGCCTGTGTCGGTGCACCTCCTGCAGGAGTAAGCACCCTTCGTGTCCCACCAGGATGCCGAGCCCTGGGGTTTGCCTTCTTTCCAGCAACAGGAAGCCTGGGCAGAGCCCCAGCGGTTCCCGCTTCCACAGGGTCTGTGGTTCTTTGGGGACAGACCCACAATGCAGTGGGTGAGCAGGTCTGATGCACCATGCAGGTGTTTGTGCTGGGATGGAACATTAGAGCCAATGGCATTGCTTCCTGAAACACTGTGTTGTGTGAGGTAAGCAAATGACAGCAAACCACTTGGTGGACTATTGGCATCACTCACTGTCGTGCAAATTTGGGAAATCTACTCCTCTCACCCACACTGGGACAGACGCAGGGTTTCATTGGTGTCCTGGGGGCCCTGCGGTGACCACGTGGAGGTGAGCTCCTCTGTCCAGGCTATTTGTCTCTTTACGTTTTGCTTTTTCATGCGTGGTTCCATGATTGCCCATGATGACACTGACGGTTAGGCAGCACCCTGGAGAGAGGCTGAGGAGCTAGGACATGTGCTGCTGCCTCCGAGGTCCACCCTGTTCATTCCAGCGCATGGCTCATCCCAGGAGAAAACAGAGGTTCCCACAGGAAAGGATGCACGGAGGACCCCAGCTCCCAGCAAGAGGCAGAGTGTGACTGACATGCCAGGCTGGCTCCTCCTTGGAGCAGGACCCCACGCCCATCACTCCTTCACTGACAGCGAGCACCCTGGTAAACATGCCGGAAGTGCTTGTGAGGGCCAAACAGGAAAGTGCTGGCTTTCCTGTGCAGGCACCGGTCAGTCTTCTGTTATTTACCTTCTCAAGCAGCTCCATAGTCTTTAGGGAATGGATTCCGCTGAAGGAGTGTGTAGCTAGTGACCAAGCGCAGCTGCTGTCCAGCCATCCTAAGGCTGGGAGCCCCAGGGAGCCACAGGGGCCGCGGGCCTGCTGGGCAGTGACTGGACTTGGAGATGCGCTGACAGGTTCCGCTCAGTGTCCTCAACCGCTTTCCACGGGGCCCTGAAATCCAGGGACCAATGTGAGGGTGCCCCGCCTGTGGTTATTCCTCCCTCCTTGTCAGCTCCCAGCTGCGGGCTTCCCAGGACTCAGGGACATGGCGGGGGAGCCCTGCCAGCGGGTGGGGGCGGCTCCCGTCACCCGCAGGCCACGTGCAGGGCAGAGCAGGGCCAGGGCAGGGCAGAGCCAGGTTAGGGCCAGGGCAGGGCAGGGCTGGGCAGGGCAGGGCAGGGCCAGTGCAGGGCAGGGCTGGGCAGGGCAGAGCAGGGCCTGGGCAGAGCAGGGCCAGGGCCAGGGCAGGGCCAGGGCAGGGCAGGGCTGGCCAGGGCAGGGCAGGGCCAGGGCAGGGCAGGGCAGGGCCAGGGCAGGGGCAGGGCAGGGCAGGGCCAGGTTAGGGCCAGGGCCAGGGCAGGGCCAGGGCAGGGGCAGGGGCAGGGGCAGGGGCAGGGCAGGGCTAGGGAGGCGTGAACACGGGCTCTGAAGAAGTGGGCCCGCCGGGCACTGGTGGGAGGCGGACACGCAGGGCAGGGGCACAGCACGGGGCTCGGGGGCCAGAACCCAGGGTAGTTCTGCCTCCTCCAGCTGAGCCAGGGGCCGCCTTCCCCGCAGCCTGGGGTCTGTGCGCGGGGGAGGGGGTGCGGGAAGGAAAGGCGTTTCAGGTCCAGGTGTCCGCGCCCGCGCCTGCTTTTGGCTGCATCTTTGCCGCCCTTCTTCCGGTTCGGAGTCTCCAGAACCGGCGGGGGCGGGGGCGCCCTCAGACACGGCCTCCTGCTCTTCACAGAGGAGCCAGGCGGCGTCCGTGGCCGCGGGCGGGTTTGCGGGCAGCAGCCCGTGTGGCTGTGCCCAACGCCAGACAGAAGCGGAGATGGCCCGTCTGAACTCAGCGTCTGCGATGGGCGCTCGGGAGAGGCGAGAGCAGCTGAGGGCCACCGGGCAGCCGCGGGCGGCGGCGCTCACCGAGGGTCGGGAGTGTCCCTGCGCGGCGCGTCCACTTCCAACCGGATCCTCGCCCCAGGCTCCTTGGGAGCGAGCACCTGCCCAGCCCGCGGCCCCAGCGCCCCCGCTGCTCCGGACCTTCCGCGCCCCGGCGGCAGTCCCGTGCTATAAATCCGCCTGGAGCCCGGACGCCAGGACCGCCACCGCCACCGCCACCGCCACGGCCACCCTCCGGCCCCTGCGCGCCCGGGCTGCCGGCAGACCTGCGACCTGGATTCCTGTGACTGAGCTGCGAGCCGCCTGGGGACCCGACCCGACCAACGCCCTCAGGGGGAACAGCGCCCAGCGAGGCTGCGGGCTCAGCAGCCGCACCTCCTAATGGGAACCACACCCCTCTGTCCTGCTTTTCCAAACAGCATGCGATTTTTCTAAAATGCCTGAAAAGCTCCCCACTGGCTGCTCCTCAGAACCCCAATGAGAACCGAGCTGGGCTTCAGTCTATTGCTCTTACAACCGAGAGAAATGCTTGTCTGTGCCCAGGCCTCCTCATCACCCGCTGGGCACCCCCAGCTCCAGGCACCCCCAGCTCCAGGGCACCCCCAGCTCAGGGCACCCCCAGCTCCAGGGCACCCCCACTTCCAGGGCACCCCCAGCTCCAGGGCACCTCCAGCTCAGGGCACCCCCAGCTCAGGGCACCCCCAAATCGGGGCACCCCCAGCTCCAGGGCCAGCCTCTAGCGCTGTGGTGGGTGTCTCTGGTCCTCGGGGTGCGGGGATAGGTGGGAAATGGTGACCTCACTCCCGCCAGCACCTCTCCCGTGGAACCAGCTCCTGTCCCAGCACAGAACATGCCCCGCAGAGAACAAGAAGTCAGAGGGAAAAACCGAGGGATTCCTTAAATTTAAAATGTATCTATCCATTTTTAGCCTCTCGAGGTCTCTATTTATTGTCATTTTTTGTATTGTATGGTCTTGTGGGAAGTTATTCTTTCTGCGGAATGTCTGCAGCTGCAGGTATTCACTGAGAATTCACCAAGCCCTTGTGTGTGGCTAGCTGCACCTTTGGCCTCCTTTCAGAGTTTGTTAATTTAAGCCTTTTCTCTTTGTCTCAATTAGTTCCAGCATGCGTTTGTTTTTTTATTAATATTTCCAGAGAACTGGTTTTTCGTTATATTAATTTTACTATTTTTCTATTCATTTATTTCTACTTTGTTTACATTATTATCTGTGCTTTTCTGCTATTTTTTCCCTAAAATTTCCAAGTGGAATGCTTAGCATCATTATTTTTGCTTTTATATTGCAACAGAGTCATCTAAATTATTTATTGCTCTAATTTTACAAATGAGGTCTGTTGTGCCAAGATCCCATAAGTCTTGCTATTTTAAAATTATTTTAATTATCTTCTACCTTTACGGTTACTGTGCTCTTCACCACTTTCCTCCTCGCTGTTATGCAGTACAACGTGAAACAATAGTGTGGCTTCATCACGCCCGTGGCTGCTTTAAGACCCGATTCCTATACTAATCAATGTGATTTCTGTGGAGATACGTGGTAAAGACTGAGCAGATGCACACGGAAGGTTTTGCTTAAACCTTTCTGTATGTGTGCACAGCCCACTCTGTTGCGCTCACTCAGGACTCAGGCCCTGGGCTGGGTCTGTGGCCTGTGGCCTGGCATCTCTGTGGGGGCTGCCGCGGCCCTCACACTGGAAGGACGAGCCCTGCCCCCACTGCTGCCCTGGGTCCCTCCTGTGGTTCCCCTCCCCACCCCATGCATCTTCCTTCTCCGAGTCTGAGTCATCACCCAGATTAACAGGGTGCACACATCTTCTGACCATTGTTCTGTTTCTTATGTTTTTAGTCTTCTTGTTGTGTGGACCATGTTTTCTTTGTTCTTAGCAAAGGTTGAAATAGAAATATTCTTGTTTCTAACCATGAAAGTGACTGTTTGAAAGCAGAAAGGACATGCTTATGCCATCAGCCAGGTGTCGTGCAATGCAGTTATCTGAGACTGCCTGTGGTGTGTGAGAAGTACTTGCTTTCTGGCTTATTTTCATAACTACCCCTTCCCAATTCTTTGTTTATTTTAATCAGAAACTTAAATTGTTCAATATTTTATTTGATGGTTTTGTTTAAAAATTAGTGTATGATATTTACTAAAATACAGTATATAGCACATTTATTAGCAAAAACATTGTCCTCTATGTTGATCTTGAGTTTATTTATTTATTTATTTATTTTAGTTTTGTTTAAAATATATTTTACTGATTTTTTACAGAGAGGAAGGGAGAAGGATAGAGAGTTAGAAACATCGATGAGAGAGAAACATCGATCAGCTGCCTCCTGCACACTCCCTACTGGGGATGTGCCCGCAACCAAGGTACATGCCCTTGACTGGAATCGAGCCTGGGACCCTTCAGTCTGCAGGCTGACACTCTATCAATTGGGCCAAACCGGTTAGGGCTTGAGCTTATTTTTCACTAGATAGCTTCTTTATAGGCTTATCAAAATAGTCTCTGAAGCAATGATGCTTTCACTCAGCCCATAGTCTTCCAGATAATGGCTTTTCCTCTCAGTCAGATGGATAATTGTTTGACATATTCCTGAGGTTTAATGTGGAAGCTGTCTCTTTAAGCTTCACTGTTGATGGTTTAAGGCAGCATAGACATTGGGCCACACCACGCCCTTTCAAGGTTTCTGAAATGAAGTGACACCTGCCATTCCTTTCTGTGTCTCCCCCACCCCTTCCTGATTTTAAAACATTGCATTCTATTCCTGGGAACCACTTAGGAAAGTACCTTTACGAGACACATGACATTACCAGGGAAGAGTGTTACCTTTTCATACAAAAAGAGGGGGTTGGCGGCTGTCACGGTGGTTACCTGACAGGCTCTCTGAGGTCTGTTTCTATAGCTGTAACATGAAGAGTCTGTGTCTGCAGCTATAACATGTAGGAGAGTGTGTCTGCAGGTGTAATATGAAGAGTCTGTGTCTGCAGCTGTAACATGTAGGAGAGTGTGTCTGCAGGTGTAATATGAAGAGTCTGTGTCTGCAGCTGTAACATGTAGGAGAGTGTGTCTGCAGGTGTAACATGAAGAGTCTGTGTCTGCAGCTGTAACATGTAGGAGAGTGTGTCTGCAGGTGTAATATGAAGAGTCTGTGTCTGCAGCTGTAACATGTAGGAGAGTGTGTCTGCAGGTGTAACATGAAGAGTCTGTGTCTGCAGCTGTAACATGTAGGAGACTGTGTCTGCAGGTGTAATATGAAGAGTCTGTGTCTGCAGCTGTAACATGTAGGAGAGTGTGTCTGCAGGTGTAACATGAAGAGTCTGTGTCTGCAGCTGTAACATGTAGGAGAGTGTGTCTGCAGGTGTAACATGAAGAGTCTGTGTCTGCAGCTGTAACATGTAGGAGACTGTGTCTGCAGGTGTAATATGAAGAGCCTGTGTCTGCAGCTGTAACATGTAGGAGAGTCTGTGTCTGCAGCTGTAACATGAAGAGTCTGTGTCTGCAGCTGTAACATGTAGGAGAGTCTGTGTCTGCAGGTGTAACATGTAGGAGAGTGTGTCTGCAGCTGTAACATGAAGAGCCTGTGTCTGCAGCTGTAACATGTAGGAGAGCCTGTGCCTGCAGCTGTAACATGTAGGAGAGTCTGTGTCTGCAGCTGTAACATGAAGAGCCTGTGTCTGCAGGTGTAATATGAAGAGCCTGTGTCTGCAGCTGTAACATGTAGGAGAGTCTGTGTCTGCAGCTGTAACATGAAGAGTCTGTGTCTGCAGCTGTAACATGTAGGAGAGTCTGTGTCTGCAGCTGTAACATGTAGGAGAGTGTGTCTGCAGCTGTAACATGAAGAGCCTGTGTCTGCAGCTGTAACATGTAGGAGAGCCTGTGCCTGCAGCTGTAACATGTAGGAGAGTCTGTGTCTGCAGCTGTAACATGTAGGAGAGTCCATGTCTGCAGCTGTAACATGAAGAGTCTGTTTCTGCAGCTGTAACATGTAGGAGAGTCTGTGTCTGCAGCTGTAACATGAAGAGTCTGTGTCTGCAGGTGTAACAGGGAGAAGTGTCTGTGTCTGTAACATGTAACAATCTGTAGGGCCTGCTCCATGCCCCTCTGCTTACATATCCTGGTTGCTTAATTGTTTTTCTCTCAAAGAATAGGAGGAACTTTCACTTCATGTCCTAACAAGAGTTTCATGATTGGAGAACATCTCTGGCCCATTTTATTTTATTTTTTAATTTTTCATACTTTACAAATAAATCTTTATTGTTGAAAGTATTACATATTTTACCCTTTTCTCCCTATTGACCCCCTCCAGCCCACACCCGCCCCTCACCACAGGCCTTCGCCACCTTGTTTTCTGTGTCCATGGGCCATGCATATATGTAGACAAAGTCTTGGGTTAATTCCTACCCATCTGCCCTCCCTGACCTTCCCTCCAAGATTCCCCACTCTGTTCCATAATTCCATGTCTCTGGATCCACTCTGTTCATCAGATTATTTTGTTAATTAAATTCCACATATGAGTGAGGCCATGTGGTATATGGAAGCCAAAGGCCTGTTCGAACACCTTTGCTGTCTGCAGTTACCAAGATAAAACGTCTCCAGTTCACACAGGAACACAAGGATTGGACAGTTGAGCTTTGGAAAAAAGTCATGTGGTCTGATGAATCACGTTTCCAGTTGTATCATGCAGATGGCAGAGTGAGAATTTGGCAGAAACAGCATGAAAGCATGCACCCCACATGCATGAGTACAACCCTTCAAGCTGGTGGGGGCAGTGTTATGGTTTGGGGCATGTTTTCCTGGCATGATTTGGGCCCTTTAATTTGTGTGGAACAACGTCTGAATAGCACAGTATACCTAAGTATTGTTGCTGATCAAGTTCATCCTATCATGTTGATGGCGTATCCCAATGGAGATGGCTTCTTCCAACAAGACAATGTGCCATGCCAAGGTGCTTGTAGTGTGCAGGAGTGGTTTCAAGAAGATGAGGCCACCTTGCTTAGGTGGCCCCCACAATCACCAGATCTCCATCCAATTGAGCATTTGTGGGATGAAGTTAAAAGAGCCATCAGGCAGCTGGTTCCACAACCATCAAATCTCACAGAACTGGACAGTGCTATTCATTAGGCATGCTGTCAGATTCCTCGCATCACCTTTCAACATCTCATAGAGTCAATGCCAAGAAGAATTGCCGCAGTATTGAAGGCAAAAGGTGGTCCAACGAAGTACTGATGGAGTGGTCATAATAATCTGGCCACTCACGTTCAAATATATCCCATGTTCAAAGGCTGTTAAATCAAGGATCTTAAATGAAGATTACTATATTCAGCAAGGCTATCATTCAAAATAGATGGTGAAATAAAGAGCTTCCCAGACCAAAAAGAAAATAAGTCTAAAAGAGTTCATCACCACCAAGCCAGCATTACAAGAAATGCTAAAGATGCTAAAGAAACTGCTATAATGAGAGGAAGAAAGAGAGAGATCCTTCCTTTCCATTACCTTGAGTACTTCATACCATTCCCTTCTGGCCTGTAGAGTTTCTGATGAGAAATCAGATGACATCTTTATGGGAGCTCCTTTGTAGTTAACAGTTTGGTTTTCTCTTGCTGCCTTTAAGATCCTCCCTTTGTCTTTAATTTTTGGCATTTTAATGATGATGTGTCTGGGAGTGGGCCTGTTTGGGTTCTTCTTGGTAGGGGTTCTCTGTGCCTTCTGAACCTGTGTGACTTTTTCCTTCACCAGGTTAGGGGAGTTTTCTGCCATTATTTCTTCAAACACCTTCTCTATCCCTTTCTCCCTTTCTGCCTCTTCTGGCACACCTGCCATGTGAATATTGTTATGTTCCATGTTGTCCCACAGCTCCCTTAAGCTGTCCTCCTGTTTTTTAAATTGTTTTTTCTTCTTGGTTCTCTGATTGAGTGATTTTTTTCAATCCTGTCTTCTAATTCACTGATCTGATCCTCAGGTTCCCTTAATCTGCTGTGTATTCCTTCCAATGTGTTCTTTATTTGTGCTTTGTCATTCTTCATTTTTGTTTCCATAGTTACTATATCTTTTCTCATACTGTTGAGCATCTTTACCATTGTTATCCTCAACTCTATTTCAGATAAATTTCTTATCTCCACTTCATTTATCTCTTCTTCTGGAGAATTCTCTTGTTCTTTCATTTTGGGGTTATTTCTTTGTCTTCTCATTGTGGGTGCCACTTTGGGTGTGTGACTATGTATTAGGTCTGCTACACCTCTAATCTCTAGTGCAGGACAGTGTCAAATGCTGTTTCTGACTAACTAGATCAGGTAAAGACTTAAAGTCTCAGAGCCTGCCTCTGCTTGCAGAGTGAGTGGATTTGTCTTGAATAGCCCGCAGGCAACAGTTCACAGGTGTGGTGAGAGTTTTTCCCAATTGGGTGGGACAATTGCTTCTGCCTGGAGATTGTTATTCTCAGTCTCTTAATGGGCCTCAGAAACTCCACATGGAGGGGGCAAGGATGAAGCAAATGTCTTCCCCTCAGGCAAAGTCCCCTGTTTGGTTATCTCCACAGTGTGAGGGGTTGACTCAGCACAGGAAACTGAGGTGTCTGCCTTTTGAGCTCTAATCCCAGAGCCCCCAATCCTGGCTTCTGCTCACACACCTCAAGTACATTTTTCTCTCCTTTTTCAGGAGCACAAGGTGAGTGGATGCACACGGAAGGAATTTTATGTGTTGGCTTTTTAAGAAGGTGCCTGCATTTCCAGCCATCTCTCCCTCGCAGACAGCAATCCTGCTGCTTTCCACAGCCAGATGTTATGTGGGTACTCTCCTCAGTTCTGGTGCTCTCTGTTGGGGGGCCCAGCTTGGGGATTAGACCCTGGAGTTCTCAGCGGCACCCCCCACAGCTGAGATATCTCTCTGGGACTTCAGCTGCTGTCTGTGGGAGCCTGGCCAGCCCTTTCATACCTCTTCTCCTCCTACCAGCCTCTCTCTATGCGGCCTCCACTTTCTGACCATGGTTATCAGGGTTCTCTCCGACGAGTCTACAGTTGATTATTGAGGAAGTTTTTCTGTATTTTAGTTGTAATTCCAGTTTGTTCCTGGGAGTGTATCTGTGCAGCATCCACTTACTCCACTACTATTTTTAATCTTGGTGCATTTTACTTTAATATACTTTTCTTAAAGAAAGTGTGGAAAGGTTTGGACCATATTTTGCCCATCTGCTTCTCTGAGTAGATGCCCTGGGCCCCTGGGTTATGCACCAGAGATGCAGCTGCACACTGTGGCTGCCTGCCCCCAGCTGCTCCTATCACCAGGGAATGTCACTGTTCTGAAGCTCTGAGTTTTTCAAATCAGTGAGGGATCTGCCTGCTGTCAGAGGAAGAAATGTCACAGGGAACAGCTGGACGTTAATGGGTACTCATTTTGAACAGGAGCCAAAGGAAAACATGCCCTTTAATTTTTTCCCAGGTTGGGGAGATCATCCAAATACAGTGTAAAGCAATTGTCCAAATCGGTAGTTTTCTACCTTTCGTGTATTACCATCAACTGGGAAACAGGAGTCATACAAAGACCCAAGACCAGGCCTATGTCAGTGCCCCTGGGCCACTGTGGTCCTCACAATAGCTCTGCCAATGGTCGCCCTGAACCCAGCTCTGAACCACTGCCGTGATTCAGGACGCTCATTCGTTTGTCTGATAAAGGTCACCTTCTTGAACACCAGCATGACCCTCCCTCCAAGCTCTCCTGAGAACACTCAGAGAGCCTCCACCCTCTTTACCTTTTTGCCCCAAACATGCTAAACCGTGTGTGTTCCAGATGGGAGTAGCCGAGCCTTGTTCTGTGTCCTGTGTCTAGACCTGCCTGGGCTTCACTTCCACCCTCTTCTGCCACGGCCCAAGCTCACCGACAACCGTCAACACCTGGTGGTTGGGGGGTAACTGCTGCCCTGATTGAAAAATCGTCTTCTTTCTCTTTTGTAATTTTTGTTTCATTTATGCTCTGTACCAGTGATGTCGTTATTTTTAACATTTGCCCTGGTGTCGTTCCTCCTCCCCCCCCCCCCCGCCCGCCCCCATCTATTCTTATCCCCAGAGTGAAAATGATCCTTTAGAAATTCATCTCCTCAAATCTGCAGCGCCTGCTCATGATTAGCCACATCCCCTCAGCGGTGTGTCTCTGTCCTCTGTCAGCACGCTCCTGTGTGCAGTGGGTGACCGATGTGTCGCCTCTCCAGGACCTAAGAGTGTTCTGCAGCCTCCAGGGCCCTGTGGACATTGCCGGCTGATGGAAGAAGGTTTCTCCCAGGCCTCCTGGGCCAGCCTGCAGGCCACTGGCAGGGACTTCTCCTGAGGGCTCCCTGAGGGCTCCCAGGTCCTCTGTCAAGACCCCATGGTGGTCTGGCTACTCTTGGGTTCCATCCTGTTCCACCTACTTCCTTTGACACCTGTGGATCCCAGGCATGCTCCCTAAATACACTCCTGCACAATCACCCCACTCTCACTCTGCTTCCTAGGGATTCCCATCTGCAACCCTTGGTCACTTCCCTCAGCTCCTCCACCTCAGGGCCCGGCCTGATTGTGCCAGGGCCTTCTCTTTGGCCTTGCTGCTCCTCCCTTGGCAATCCTGATGGCTGGCTTCCTCACTTCAAGTCTCTGGTCAAATGCCCCACATTCAGCAGGCCTTCACGGACCCCGGTATATCGTAAATCAAAGCCCCTTTCTCAGCACCTTATCACATTTTCCACCATGCCTTTCTGACCGAAATATTTCTGCCTTCTATATCTCCCTCTATGTAGTTCTATGGGAATATTTTGTTTGTTGCTTTTCCCCCAGTGCCTGGCACAGAGTGAGAGCCAAATAAGTATTTGTTGAGAGAATGAATAAATGAGTGACTTCGATCTGCTTTCCTGCTCTAAGCCTGCAAGTACATTCTCTTTCCAGGCCGCCTGCTGGGCTGCAGTTGGAGGGCCAGGATTTCCCACAGGAAAGAGTGCATTCCAGTTGGCCGTTTGGGAGAGAGAAACGCATGGCAGGATTCTTGAAAGAATGGCTAAAGAAGCCTGTTTTCCCGGGGGGGGGGGGATCTTTCAGCTTGTTTATGTTCTTCATCATCTTAACTTTCTTCCTCCTCCTTCTTCCCTCTTCCTTCTGCTTCTGTGTTGTTGAGCTGTCATATTTTAAAGCATTGGACACTGGTCTCTGCAGCTACAGCCCTTTTGCCTTTAACCCCATCACTGCCTGTTATGTGTGACAGGGGAGGGACCAAGCTGTCACCATAGCCATCCGAGGCCTTCTGCCGGGCTGGAGCGGCAGCAGACATCATCATAGCTGAGCACCAATTCGATGCTGACGATGTTTCCCAACTCAGGCAGTCACTGACTTCATGTCATACACTTCTCTAAGTGTTAACATCCTCCTTTATTATGAAGAAAAGCCCTTGTGACCCAGTACGTCTACTGAGAGAAATGAAAATTAGTAAGTCCCAACCCCACACTTGTCCTACCCCCAGTAAACACTTTCCCCAGACAGGATATTTCCTCCCCACAGTGGACAGGTTAGAGTGTGAGGAAGGCTGTCCACTCACCTGTCTGGCTCCGGGAGGTCTTGCTCGTGCCCAGGAAGACGAGCAGGGCTGATGTAATTAACTGGTAAGGACCGGGGAGCTCAGACCCAAGCCCTGTTCTTCCACAGAGTGTTCTGTACACATCGCTGTCCGGAGAAAGGGGCGTCCTGTGCGATGCAGGCAGCGGGGACGCCGTCCACGTCGAAGGCCATTTGGCTGTGAATGCCGTGGTCGCACAGGTGGGTGTCTGGGAAGCTTTCCCATGGGGGTGTGAGAAGCAGACCCACCTTCCTGAGTCTGCAGGCCTTGCCACTCAGTCTGCGTTTCGCTCCCCGTGGCGTGCAACGGGGAGGTGGGGCTCAGGAGCGGAGGACTCACTTGGAAACCCTGGCTTTACATTCATAGTCTGTGTGGTCCTGAGCAAGGCACTTGACCATGGTTTTGTTCTCTGTAATTTAAGATGAATAAGAAGCCTGCCCCTGGCTCTGAGGATTAGATGAAACACTGAGCGCCAAGTTCTGAGCACCCAGCCTTTGTTTGAACTAGAAAGGGCACTGTTCTGGGTGACCCAGCCCTCAGACTGGCTGGTAGGTGAAGAGTGGGCAGCCCTCAGCCCCCAGCCCTCAGCCCTCAGCCCCAAGCCCCACCTGCCTGGGCCAGTGCCTGTGCGGCCACCTCCCCTTCACTCCTCACCAGAGCTGGGCACCTGTAGACTTGAAGTTCGTTCATTCCACCAGGCTCAATGTCATGACTAAGCATCACAAGCGTTATCTCCGAAGAGAAGGGTGTGATGTTAGGTCTTGGGAGAGAGATGAGGGAGAACCAGGACAATTTAGACTCAGCCCTAGAACATTCCGTCAGGTGCCGCAGAGCCAGAGTGGAGGAGAAAGCAAGCGTATGAGTGAGCAAAGGACTCTGGGAGAGCTGAAGGGGCAGCTTAGCCCTCAAAGCGGGGACTTCGCCTACTGGGAACCGGGTGTTACCCTCTGGGATCTGGACTTTCTGGTAACGAAGCCAGGTGTTGAAGATGGGGCTCAGTGAAGGACGCTGTCGGCATGCAGCATGGGCAGTGGGCAGGTTGCCATGGAAACCGGGACCCGCAGTTCCTCCAGCCTGGGAAAAGCTGTCAGTGAGGTCCCGGCACTGGGGACTCTGCCACGCCCCAGCAGCCCCTACCGGGCGCACTTCGGAAATACGTCCACAGAGAGAAGCCGCGGTTAATTTAAAAGAATTCCCGTGTGTAGCTTCGACAGGGAAGATTTTCCTCTGCTTCTACATTAAAGGGAAAAGCGAGGCCCTCTGTGCTGGGCAGCGCATTAGGAGCGTCATGTGCCGGGAGGCTCGCCCAGGCTGCCGGAGGTCCTCGGGCCCAGCCCTGTTCACATCCCAGCGCGGGGGCGGGGGTGGGGGTCCCGCGGGCCCTCACATCACCCCTTTCAGGCTGGGCACCCAGAGCTCCCGGTGTTGTGAGCCGCACGCTGGCTGGCAGGCCCTTGCCTTTTCACGGTGTAGGTCAGAGGAGACCCTCCACGGCCGGACTTCACTCTCCTCAACGTGTGAGGCGAGGAGGAAGGAGCCAGAGCCTTTGCTTAGACTGACTGCCATCGGAGGCCCCGGGGGCTCTGGTGAGAACGCAAATGAGCCGTCAGTGCAGAGCTGGCCACTGCTGCTCGTTTCCAATTGCAGGTGTACCTTGTGCGCTTTTACCCAAACATACTACTTGTGAGCTGCAGTGTGCAGATAAACACGTGCTTCTTACCGCGGGCGTGATCAATAATAAGATATGACACTTTCCCCCAAAACTGGGCTGGAGCTGTGGACCTGCGGCCATCACAGCGCCAGGCACCGGCCGGCCGAGCACCTCTGTGCTCACGCGCTTCCTCTCAGCCAGGAGGCAGCCAGATGGCACGGAAAGTCCGTCTCTCACTGTGAGAGTGTGAGGTGCCTCCTTGGCTTCTGAGTCAGGCCTCCTCCCTCTTCTGTTAAATGTCGTCAGAAGGAGGCCAGCAGAAAGGAGCCCAGTGCGGACCACGCTCCCGCTGGTGGTCATAGGACACAGCATGCTGCCTGCGCTGGGCCTGCAGCAACATGGGCAGCGGTGCACTGTGCTGGCTTCGGTCATGACCTCGCCCTGCTGTGCGAGGAGGCGATCGGTGCCGCTGTGCACAGACAGCTATTGCTTGGCCTCACTGATGGGAGCGGGGCCGTAACTACAGTGTCCCCCCAGAGCGTCTGTTATGGGCTCCAGATAGAGATGAAACCTTTTCTGGAACGGTAATCAGTGCAATAAACACAGGAAGCAGCAAACACCAGTCAGGCATCTGTCCCACAGCTCTCCTCTCTAATAGCAAGTCCTGCAGCGAGTGGTGGCAGAGGGATTCCCCACGTCAATGCAGTGAGGCGGGAAGTGTGGCCCAGGTTAGGACGTGAGGGGAAGCCACTCACCAAGCGGCTGCCAGCCTTACCGCCTGTATCATGAGAGAGCTGCTCTGATTGAGATTCTGTAAGTGCAAACCTGCCTATCTTTAGGAGATGAGCCGGTCCCTTCCCTGGGCGGGCAGGGAAGGCCCGTCCCCACAGGGCACAGGTGTGCTGTGCTTCCCAGCCTCGCGAGGACCTGGAGGACCAGCCCACGTGTCCTGCCTCTGCGCGGCACGGGCAGTGTCCGCACCCCTCCGCCCACAGCCAGCGCTGCCCAGACAGCGCCCTCGCCAGCGCACCCTCTACATGTCCTTGCTCGGAAAGAGCGGCGTGTTGCTCTGGTGGGTGTTGCATTTGGCGGTTAGGGGCTGTGAAGCTGTGACCACGTGGTAGTAGCTTAGATCCTCTTAAAGCTTGAGGTTTGTTCCTTGATTTGGCAGCACAAAATGGGAAACTAAAATAAACAAAGGGAGGCCCCTTCCCTGTGCGCTCACTAATGACAGTGAGCGCGTAGAGACGATCGTGCTCTGGCCGTGCCTCCTCTCCCTCAGCCTCTCCGTCAGCAGGAGGTAAAATACTACGTTACCAACATGGTCCTGGCGGTGACCCTGCACGGCCCCCCCTCGGCAGCCGTGGGCCGTGCCTGAGGCAGATGTCTCTGCAAGGAGACGGCTGTCTTCAGACGTGCTGCTGGGCCCCATCGGTCATCGTGAAGCAGTGCACAGTCTTGCCAGTCGCTTTCCGATTTGGTGCTGATAAACTTGAACACATTTGTTTCCCTTGTGTCGATGTCATTTAGGGAATTGGATGCTTTAAAGCACTTAGTATCTTTAACTCAGTTCTCAACGCGTCCATCAGTGTCACAGCACTTTTATTCTCTATTTCAGGTTTATGTGACCCTATTAGTTGGCAGTGACTCAGTGATATTTTTCTGCCCTCTGGCCCGCTCTCCTCTTTGCCTTTGCTAGAATTGAGGGAGCATATACCTTTTACAAAATCAGAATTCGGCCCCCTCTAACCAACGACGTTCATAACTGCTTTTATGCCTGCACTTGCTGGGGGGGCGAAGGCAGGGCCTTCTGCCTTGGCAACAATGTCTCTCCATCAGAGACCGGAAAAACCCCTCTTACACAAGACTGAGGCTTTGCCCTCAGCCCTCTCCACGTGTCTCTGTGCCTCTCCACGTGTCCCTGTGCCTCTCCACGTGTCTCTGTGCCTCTCCACGTGTCCCTGTGCCTCTCCACGTGTCCCTGTGCCCCTCAACGTGTCCCTGTGCCTCTCCACGTGTCCCTGTCCCTCTCTACGTGTCCCTGTGCCCCTCCACGTGTCTCTGTGCGTCTCCATGTGTCCCTGTGCCTCTCCACGTGTCTCTGTGTGTCTCCACGGGTCCCTGTGCCTCTCCACATGTCTCTGTGTGTCTCCACGGGTCCCTGTGCCTCTCCACGTGTCCCTGTCCCTCTCTACGTGTCCCTGTGCCCCTCCACGTGTCCCTGTCCCTCTCTACGTGTCCCTGTGCCCCTCCACGTGTCTCTGTGCCTCTCCACCTGTCCCTGTGCCCCTCCACGTGTCTCTGTGCGTCTCCATGTGTCCCTGTGCCTCTCCACGTGTCCCTGTCCCTCTCTACGTGTCCCTGTGCCCCTCCACGTGTCTCTGTGCCTCTCCACCTGTCCCTGTGCCCCTCCACGTGTCTCTGTGCGTCTCCATGTGTCCCTGTGCCTCTCCACGTGTCTCTGTGTGTCTCCACGGGTCCCTGTGCCTCTCCACATGTCTCTGTGTGTCTCCACGGGTCCCTGTGCCTCTCCACGTGTTCCAGTGCCTCTCCATGTGTCTCTGTGCCTCTCCACCTGTCCCTGTGCCTCTCCACCTGTCCCTGTGCCTCTCCACCTGTCCCTGTGCCTCTCCACGTGTCTCTGTGCGTCTCCACGTGTCTCTGTGCCTCTGCACGTGTCTCTGTGCCCCTGCACGTGTCCCTGTGCCTCTCCACCTGTCCCTGTGCCTCTCCACGTGTCTCTGTGCCCCTGCACGTGTCCCTGTGCCTCTCCACGTGTCCCTGTTCCTCTCCACGTGTCTCTGTGCCTCTCCACCTGTCCCTGTGCCTCTGCACGTGTCTCTGTGCCCCTGCACGTGTCCCTGTGCCTCTCCACCTGTCCCTGTGCCTCTCCACGTGTCTCTGTGCCCCTGCACGTGTCCCTGTGCCTCTCCACCTGTCCCTGTGCCTCTCCACGTGTCTCTGTGCCCCTGCACGTGTCCCTGTGCCTCTCCACGTGTCCCTGTGCCTCTCCACGTGTCCCTGTGCCTCTCCACGTGTCCCTGTGCCTCTCCACGTGTCCCTGTTCCTCTCCACGTGTCTCTGTGCCTCTCCACCTGTCCCTGTGCCTCTCCACGTGTCCCTGTGCCTCTCCACGTGTCCCTGTGCCTCTCCACGTGTCTCTGTGCATCTCCATGTGTCCCTGTGCCTCTCCACGTGTCTCTGTGCCCCTGCACGTGTCCCTGTGCCTCTCCATGTGTCTCTGTGCCTCTCCATGTGTCTGTGCCTCTCCACGTGTCCCTGTGCCTCTCCACGTGTGCCTGTGCATCAGGCTCACAGCCCAGGAGCGGGCGGGTGTGGCTGCCATGAGGTGCTGAAAGCCGTCCTTCCTGTAATGAATGCTCTCCCATCGTTTCCAGGTGAAACGAGTCCCCTGTTGTCAGGGAGCCTGTGCCACCCGCCCGGAGCAGGGGCACCGGCCTGACTCGGCATCTCGGAGCCGCTTCCTCTGCGAAAACCTCACTGACCACAGGCCCCAAGAGAAGCACACTCACTCCCTTCACGCAGCCAGCCAGCAGGCGCTTCCTCCCGCACAGCCTTGACCCTCACCCCGCCGGGAGGGGCAGCAGGGGGAGGGGGCAGTGCCTGCTGAGGGTCCACTGCCTTGGGTTCCATGGGGGGCGCCCCGCGGCCTGCACATGCCCTCAGGAGCGGGACTCAGGCCCCCGAGCCTGGGCTGTGCAGCTGGCCACCGAGAGCCGTACGGTCAAGGCATGGCCACGGCCTTGGGGCTGGTTAGGCTGGTGAGTCAGGACCCAATTCCGCACAAGGGCCATTGCCGGTCTGTGGCTTGCTGAGCCCTGGCCAAGGGAGGGGCAGGGTGTCACTGTGCGGGGAGCCCACCCCCTCTCCCCCACTCAGTCCTCTGGGCCCGGGACAGCGGTGGCGGCTCGGTATGTCCTCTTCCCGGGACGGATCCCCGCGGGGCTGGTCTGACGCCTGCCTGACTTCCAGGGACTGGGAGCCTCTGGCTCAGCGCCTGCTGTCTCTCCAGCGACCCTGACCTTTGCCGAGCCTCCTGGGCGAAGAGGCATCTGCATCTGACCACCTGCCCTGTCCTTCCAGCGAGGCTCGTCTAAACCTCAGCTCCACGTGGGCAGCAGGACACTCAGCAAATTCACCAGGTCAGCCTGACTCCTCCGCCTGCTCCCCGGCTCTGCGCAGCTGGGGGCCAGCCTGGTCCCCTCAGGAAGGAAACGTGAGCCATGGGGCGCACGCGGGGCCCACGTGGTCAGGACATGCGGTAGCTCTCCCTTTGGCAGCACCCGGGGCCCCTCCCCGCCCAACCTGGGCGAGCCGGCAACATCTGGTCAGCATCCTGATGACACCATGACGTCCTGCCTGTGATTTGCCTGCCCATCACACATGATCGATGTTCAGAGTAGTAGCCACAGTGATTCATGAGGTCTCTAAGCCAGATGGTGACATTTTCATAAACCCTGCCAGGATTTTATCTTATTCACAGTGAAAGCCAGCGTCCTCATGAGGGCGGGTGCCCAGGGTCCAGCTGCAGTGACTCCCCTGTCATCCCCGAGTCCGTGTCCGGTGGCCCCACACCCGCCCTTCGTCCTCCCAGCACCCGACACCCCTCACGGGTCTGGCTGTTCCTCCTGCATTTGTGCCTTCCTTTCCTTCTAGTCTTCTCTCCAGCGTCCTCCATAGGCCGGCTGCAATGACCCCATTATAAACGCAGCCTGGGTCCACCCTCCCCAGCACCCTCCTTGGGCAGGAATTCCTGGCCCTTAGTAAACTGGCTTCACTTTTGTTTTTTTAATCATAGAAATGATCACCTATCAACATTCGGATTTTTCCACTTACTTACTACTAGAGGCCCGGTGCACGGATTTGTGAACCAGTGGGGTCCCTTGGCCTGACCTGTGCCCTCTCGCAATCTGGGAGCCCTCAGGGGTTGTTGGATAACCAGTTTGGGCCTGATCCCTGCAGGCCCAATCCAGACAGGAAGGAGCCAGATCCTGTGCGTTGAGCATCTGTCCCCTGGTGGTCAGTGCGTGTCATAGCGATTGGTCGACTGGTCGTTTGGTTGTTCAGTCATTCGGTCATTCAGCCCCGTAGGCTTTTATATATACTAGCATATAGATGTTTGTTGTTACCTTCCCTCCATCCTCCCTTCTCCCTCTTAGAATGTATGTCCACGGGGTAGGGTTTTTTAATTTTTTGTTTACTGTTGTATCACAAGCCCATTGCAAAGGGTCTGGTAAACAGAAAACTCAATAAGTTTGTTGAATTAATAAATCCAAAAACTCTACACTTTCTAAATAAGTACATTAATTTTAAGTACTGGAAGATCTGGGGTTTTAATTTGAAAGGGAATGGTCAATGGATTCTTAATCTACTTTTTGCTTTTATTCAGTCCTGGAATGTGCAGAATTTAGATGTAATAAAAAATGTCATCATTTTTCCCCCTCTGAGAAAAAAACCACCACTGAAATATTTGGCGAGAATCAGACTGCCCACAATCAGGTGGCCTGCATTACACTCTGGGCTTCTGAGTTTCTGGTGCATTATTCTGTACACCACACAGAAGCCACGTCAGCCCTGACTGCCAGGCCAGGGTGGGAGATAACCTGCCACATCACTATGACCTACAGGTGGAGTGAGCCCCCTAAGCCACGGCAATTGTCTTTGTTGCATTGTCAGCGCAGAGAACTGCTCTCATCACAGCTTTCATCTCAAAGACCTGTGTGTGTGTGCATCTTCCTCCTGGAGACAGAGTTATGTATCTCACCCATTTCTTCAGGTGCAGCACTGAAAAGCATGCTCTCGGGGCTTGAAGTGATCAAATCCACATTTTCTTCAATAAAGAATCAGATCAGGAAATAATATTAACCCCAACTTTTTAAGACGATAACAAAATGATTGCTATTTAAGTGCAAATTCTTGCATAATCCAGAACATGAGGGGCGCTCCAGTGGTGAGTTCCAACATAAACAACACTTTCTAGTACATTTAGATTTTGGTGCTATCACGAGTGCCTTTAATTGTTTTTTAACTCTTTGGTAAAAAGAGTATGATTGATTCTGGTAGCTATCCTCTAAAGCAGAATCTTCCTACTTTATACCCTTTTGGAGCAAAGAAAGACTGAAAAGAACATTGTTGATGACTTTGCAATGTAAATGAAACAGGAGATAGAAAAGGAACAGGCCGCCTGAACTCACGCTGCACTTTTCCTATGAAGATGTTTTTGTGATTCTTGGAATTCTCTTGAGGGTGAATGATAAAGATTGTAACAGTCAATTAATAAAGATGACAAGAAAACACTTATCTCTTTATATTGAATGACAGGAAAACACAACTTAGGGAATTTGTCACTTATGATTGAACAGAATCACATTTTAGTCTTTCATGTTTGTCTCTATCTGATTATTTCACAGACAGTTTTTGTTTAGCTTCCTAGATCATGAATATTCAGAGTTGTTAGCTTTTCTTATGAGCAAAAAAATCAATTTTTAACATGGGGCTTGAGCAAACCAAATACTTTAGCCTCTTTACAGTTTCCCTGCCAGAGAAGCTGGTTCTCTGCTTAAAAGGTAAACTACTTATTTCATATTTTTCTTGATGGAAGGAAGGGGTTTTATTATTTTATTTCCATATATATATATATATATATATATATATATATATATATATATATAAGGGAGAGGAAGGCTTGTATTTTTCAATTCCACAATACTAATTTTGAGACACCTTTTTAATTAATATTGTATTTCTTAAAACACTCATTTACTCAAACAACTATTTCTCTAAAATAGCACAAATATTTGTCAAGCATTTGTTAATTATAAATACTACACATATATAACAAGAACTAATTTATCCTTTTTTAATTCAGTGGTTTCATCTAATAGTAAAGAGGCAGATCAATCATATGGGGTTTATTTACTATAGAAATTTTACCAAAAAACTATTCTCTGTGAGCACCTTTGTCATTACTTCTGTGTTAATCACGAACCTGATCAATAAACTAGAGGCCCGGTGCATGACATTCATGCACTGAGGGAGGGGTCCCTCAACCTGGCCTGTGCCCTCTCGCAGTCTAGAAGTCCTTGGGGGGTGTCCACCTGCTGGCTTAGGCCTGCTCCCAGAGAATTGATTGCTGCCAACATTACAAACAGTCTCAGGGAGTGAGTGAGTGAGCGGGGAGCAGGCCTAAGCTGGCAGGCGGACATCCCCCAAGGGGCCCTTAGCACTGCCACAGAGGTGGGGAGAGGCTCTCGCTCCTGCTGCTGCACTTGCCAGCCATGAACCCAGCCTCTGGCTGAGTGGTGCTCCTCCTGTGGGAATGCACATCATAGCCACTGGTCGTTCCCCTGTTTGGTCAATTTGCATATTTGCCTTTTATTATATAGGATAGCTTGTAACTTTTTTCCTTACATGGAATACAGCTTTAAAATGAAAATGGGAACATCTGTAATAGTGTTAACAGTGTTAACAATTTAAAAAATTGGCATGACAGCTAAAACAAATAAATACATATAAAAAGCCTCTTTTGCTCTGGTCAAGATGGTGGCATAGGTAACGATGGTACTCATCTCCTCTCACAACCACATCATAATTACAACTAATCTATAAAATAGCCATCATTGAGAACCACCTGAAATCTAGCCGAACAAAAGTCCTAAACTTCAGGATATAAAGAAGAAGCCACATCAAGACTGGGAGGAGGGGCAGGGACTTGGAACAAGATGGTCCCACACCACATGTGGCAGTTGAAAATCAGAAGAAATTTCTCAGCTGGCAAGGACCCCCTGAGGAGCAAAGGGCCCCTGCCCCACTCCAGGCCCCTAGCCCCGGGTTCCAGTGCCAGGATGAGAAGTCCCCATGTCTTTTGGCTATGAAACCCAGCGGGGATTATAGTTGAGTGTGACTGGGCGGCTGCTGTAGACCCAGGCCTTCCTGTGCATGAGCTTACTCAGACTCACTCATTGAGCTCCGGCGCTGGGGCAGGAGTTGAAAAGGCACTAGGGACATAAAGCCATCAGGGCGAGAGTTGGAGGGGCAGCTTCCTCCCAAATAGAAACACTGGCACAGTCACAGTTTCTTTGCAGAGCCCTCCCCGATGGCACTGGCAGGTGGGCTCCATATCTGAGTCTCCATCAACCTGGCTGACATAGTTAGCCTTGCCCTGGTGATTCCCTGCCCCACCAACTTTTGGGCCCATCAAGGCCTTTTCCAGTGGCTTTTCCGTACAAATGGCCTGTGTTTGTTCATGCTGCAGATTTTCCTAAGTTCTCCAATGTTCACAAATCCAACAAGGAGCATCTGGCCTTGGCAAGCACTGTACATCTTGCTTAGTGGTCCCAGGCCTGGCACTAGCAGCAGTCGGTCTTGGTTTGCAGTTTGACCTTGCCAGAGGACCTCCAACTCCAACAACTTAGCAACCATCCACAGATTGCTTTGTGGCTCATGCCGGGTGGTCCCAGGCAGTGGCTGAACTTGACCTGCACCTCCCGGGAGGCTCCAGAGTTGGCACAGCCAGTGGACAGATTAAGACAAGCTCAGAGCACAACCCAAACACCTCCATGAGTGACAGACTCAGGGGACAGACTTCTCTAGCACCAGAGCCCCACTGATGAGAGTCCTGCTCCATGGGATGAGCTCCTATACAGCAGAGCAGGTCCTCTGCTGTGGTTGTGGTCAGTCCATGCAACCGATGGGTCTGGAGATAAATCCTTCTCATTGACACACCATCAGCAAGAAGGGGTAAACAGACCACACAGTGGTCACAGCTGGAGCACCCAGTTCGAGTGTCCTGGGAGGCTGTGCCACTGGGCCTACAGGATACCTATACACAAGGCCACTCTGTCAAGACCAGGAGACATAGCAGCTCTACTTTATACACAGAAACAAACACAGGGAGGCAGCCAAATTGAGGAGACAAAGAAACATGTCACAAATGAAAGAACAGAACAAAATTCCAGGAAAAGAAAATAAAATGGAGACAAAGCAATTTACCAGAGTTCAAACACTTATTATAAGGATGGCCAGTGAACTTAGAGGAAGAGTAGATGAAATTACTAGTAGTGAGAACTTCAGCAAAGAGATAGGAAACATAAAAATGCAGATAGAAAAAATAAAGAGGAACCAGTCAAAAATGAAGAGTACGTTACAGAGAATTGAGAGCAGAGCCGATGAAGCAGAAGGTAAGGAAGCAGAAAACATTAAGTTGAATAGAAAAAAAAAAAATCCAAAAGAAATGTGGGTAGTGTAAGAAGCCCCTGGGACAACTTCAAGTGTACCAACGTTCTCATCATGGAGGTGCCAGAGAAGAGGGAAAGCAAAGAATTGAAAACCTGTTAGAAAAAAATAAGGACAGAAAATTTTCCTAACCTGATAAAGGAAAGAGACATAGAAGTTCAGGAAGCACCGAGCATCCCAAATAAGATGAACCCAAAGAGGTCCACATCAAGACGTAACATAATTAAAATGCCAAAGGATAAAGGCAAAGAGAATGTTAAAAGCAGTTAGTTACCTACAAGGGAGCTCCCATAAGGCTGTCAGATGATTTCTCAACAGAAACTGAGTATTTCATGCCAATTCCTCCTGGTCTGCAACGTGATGAATAGCAAGGACCTATAACCAAAACTATACTACCCAGAAAACTATCATTTAGAATAGAAAGATACATAAACAACTTCCCAGACAAATAAAGCTAAAGGAGTTCATCACCATCAAACCAGTATTACCTGAAATGCTAGAGTCATCTTTTAAAAAAAGATAAAAATATGAATAATACAATGGCAATAAATACATATCTATCAACAATTAATTTTAGTGCAAATAGGTTAAATGCTCCACAAGACATAGGATGGCTGAAAGAATAACAAAAGAAGGCCCTTACATATACTTTCTACAACAGACTCACTTCAGATCAAAAGACACACACAGGCTGAAAGTAAAAGGATAGAAAAAGATATTACATGAAAATGGAAACAAATAAAAGCTAACAGAACAATACTTGTACCAATCAAAGTAGACTTTAAAACAAAGACTATATAGCAAGAGACAAAGAAGGACCCAGCAACTCCATTTGGGGGTATTTATTCCAAGAAACCCAAAACACTAAATAAAAAAGAAATGTACATTCATGCTTTCCTTGCAGCATTATTACAATATCTAAGATATTGAAACAATCTAAGTGCCCAGCAATAGATGAATGGATAACAAAGGGTGCATATATATAATGGAATGTGACTCAGCCTTAAAAAAGAATGAAATCTTGGCATGTGGCACAACATGGATAAACCTAGAGGGTGTTTTTCTGAGTGAAACAAGTCAGATGGAGAAGGACAAATGTTGTATGATTTCACTTATATGTGGAATATAAAAACAAAATGGATGAATAAGCAGAACAGAAACAGACTCACCACAGATACAGAGAACATTGTGCCATTACAAAATGGGAGGGGGGAGGGGATGGTGGGACAGGTAAAGGGATTTAGAAGTGCAAATACATAGTTACAAATAGTCATGGGGAGGTAACTAAGCATAGGGAACATAGCCAATGAGATTGTAATGACTGTGTATGGTGTCAGATGGGTACTAGATCTATAAGGGGGATAACTGTAATTGAAAAAATATATTAAAGAAAAGAAAATGTCAAAAGGAACAAATTCAATGTCCAATCGGTTAATGGGAGCTTCTATAAACAGCAGTTAAAAAAATGCCTCTTATCTTTTGGTCTTTTAGATGACTTACATGACTAAATTAATTTGGGGACACAAAGCATTGTTATTATTGTGTGTGTGTGTGTGTGTGTGTGTGTGTGTGTGTGTGTGCTTTTTTCCCCAGGGAATACATTGCACCTTTGAAAATACACTGCACACATTGACTTGAAGCCACTATGAGCTGAGGCTTTCCCCAGACAGCCAGCAACATGGTCTTCCTGTCCTGGGGCTGCAGGGGAGAGAGCTGGGCTACTGCACTGGGGGCTGCAGGGGAGAGAGCCGGGGTACTGCACTGGGTTCTGGAGCTGCAGGGGAGAGAGCTGGGGTACTGCACTGGGTTCTGGAGCTGCAGGGGAGAGATCTGGGCTACTGCACTGGGTTCTGGAGCTGCAGGGGAGAGAGCTGGGCTACTGCACTGGGTTCTGGAGCTGCAGGGGAGAGAGCTGGGCTACTGCACTGGGTTCTGGAGCTGCAGGGGAGAGAGCTGGGCTACTGCACTGGGTTCTGGAGCTGCAGAGGAGAGAGCTGGGCTACTGCACTGGGTTCTGGAGCTGCAGAGGAGAGAGCTGGGGTACTTCACTGGGTTCTGGGGCTGCAGGGGAGAGAGCTGGGCTGGCTGTACTGGGTCCTTGCTGTCTGTTAATGAGGATGTCGTCTTGCAATTGTAGGCTTTGCTTAATTTTACTCAGGAACTGGGAGTGTCATATTTATAATGTTCCCCTCAAAAGGGGGATGTTTCTCAGTGTCTATTTCTTCAGTCTAGTAAGGTAATTCCTTCCCTCTTCAAAAATAAGTGGCAAAATCAGGGATTGGCTTCCTTGTACTTCTGGCTGGGTCCTACCTGATCTGCAAGTGTCAGTGAAAATGGAGGACTCAAGAGCCAGCTGTGCCCGCTTCTGTCCAGGGCAGGGCCATGCTTCGGTTAAGGTCTATTTCCTTTGTCAAAAAAATTAAGAATCTATATAGGTGTATGGTTATATGTCTGTCTGTTATCTACCCACAAATTTAAAAAAAAAACTATTTTCAGAGATGGAATAACACACTAAAGGACTAGGAGTTAATAAAGTACTGGTTCAATCAATCCAAATTTCAGATATTAAACATTGTATTTTGTAGTCATGTTTTACTTTTTTAGGTGCTTGTGCTAAATCACTGTAGGTGCAAATTACTTGTCCCAGCACATAGAGTTATGTTCCTGCTTAAGTCCCCTCTTTTACTTATATTCCCAGCCTCAGTGAGAGTGGTTTTACAAACTCTTCCATGGCTTTATTAGGGCGACTTGATTTACAATGAGCTACACACACACACACACACACACACACACACACGTATATATAGTGTGCAATTTGATAAGTTGCAAAGATGTGTATTCCCAGGAAACCACTTCGGGGTCAGGATGAAGAACATGCTCATCACCCCAGTCACCTTGTGCCTATTGTGAGTCCACCTCCAGTTCTCAAGCTCCCCATCCCCAGGCACCACTGATCTCACTCCTGTTATTGTAAAATAGTTTGCATTTTCTGGGGTTTAATATGAATGGAATCGTATAGAATGCACTTTTTTAAAAAAATCTGGCTTCTTTCACTTACCATAGTTCTTTTGAGATCCATTCATGTGTGTATTTGTCGTCTCCTCCAGCCCCCATTTTTATTTTGTAGAAGTATTTCATCATATGGACTCAACAGTTTCTTTATCCTGTTGATGGACGTTTCCAAGTTGTTGGCTACTTAAATAAAATTCTTATTCATATTAGTGTACAGGTGTGTAGGGGCATGTGCTTTAATTCCCTTGAGTAAATGCTGAGGGGTGGAGTGGCTGCACCACGTGGCAGATGCACCCTGTGGTAGATGCACCATGTGGCAGATGCACCCTGTGGTAGATGCACCCTGTGGTAGATGCACCCTGTGGCAGATGCACCCTGTGGTAGATGCACCGTGTGGCAGATGCACCCTGTGGCAGATGCACCCTGTGGCAGATGCACCCTGTGGCAGATGCACCCTGTGGCAGATGCACCCTGTGGTAGATGCACCCTGTGGCAGATGCACCCTGTGGTAGATGCACCCTGTGGCAGATGCACCCTGTGGTAGATGCACCCTGTGGCAGATGCACCCTGTGGCAGATGCACCCTGTGGTAGATGCACCCTGTGGCAGATGCACCCTGTGGTAGATGCACCCTGTGGCAGATGCACCCTGTGGCAGATGCACCCTGTGGTAGATGCACCCTGTGGCAGATGCACCCTGTGGTAGATGCACCCTGTGGCAGACGCACCCTGTGGTAGATGCACCATGTGGTAGATGCACCCTGTGGCAGATGCACCCTGTGGTAGATGCACCATGTGGCAGATGCACCCTGTGGTAGATGCACCCTGTGGCAGATGCACCCTGTGGCTGATGCACCCTGTGGTAGATGCACCCTGTGGCTGATGCACCCTGTGGCAGACACACCCTGTGGTAGATGCACCCTGTGGCAGATGCACCCTGTGGCAGATGCACTCTGTGGTAGATGCACCCTGTGGTAGATGCACCATGTGGCAGATGCACCCTGTGGTAGATGCACCCTGTGGTAGATGCACCCTGTGGCAGATGCACCCTGTGGTAGATGCACCCTGTGGTAGATGCACCCTGTGGCAGATGCACCCTGTGGCAGATGCACCATGTGGTAGATGCACCATGTGGGGAAATAAACAATTCTACACACACTAAAGATGATTGATAAATTTCAATACATTGTGACCTTCTCCATTTGTAATTCTATCCCCATAAGGTTGTGTTCTCTGTACTAAGTGAGGAGGATGTTCTTAAGCTTGGAAACTCCGTAGACTCTCCAAAAGCTTTAATCTCCCTGCACAGAAGGAGGCCAAAGGCTGATGTAGAAAAATGGAAGACATTTTAAAATGAAAGAAAATGAAAATCAGCATTCATACAAAACAATTCTAAACAGAAAAAAGAAAACAATGATCACTCTTATTAAACTTGAAAAAATTTCCTTAAAGTGAAATAAAAGAGCAAAACAGTAACGCAATACTCTCCAACAGGAATTAAATATTGTTAAATAAACATCTGCAGGTATTAAAACACCTTGATTCAATATTTAACACTGATTCAAAATGAATAAGAAAAGTGAACCAAAAACATTTAAAATGAAAAAAAAAGGATGAAATTCTTCAGAAAAGAATTTGAAGTTAAAGGACACATAATCTAAGAAATGAAGATTAAATTAAAAGTGCCAAAGGATAATGAACTGATATAATACAACAGAAAAAAGTAAATACAATTAAGAAAGAGGTTAGATTAATCAGAAAGATAAATTCAAAAGATAAGCAAAGAAGATCCAAAATATCTCTTATGTATTGGAATCTCTGAAGAAGAAAAACAAAGTATTTATTGAAACTAATATTTAAACTATAATCCAAAAACGTGTAATATAAAATATCTATCGTACATTATAAAAGGCCAGCAACCATAAGCGTAATGACCAGAATGATCACTTGACCAGTCACTATGAGCCTGGGAGCCAGCGAGGGGAACTGGGTGGCTGGTGGAGGCGGTGGGGTGGGATGAGGGCTGCCAAAGGGAACCAGGTGGCTGGCAGTGGAGGAGGGGCATGACCTGGGGCCAGTGAGGGGAACTGGGTGGCTGGCGGTGGTAGCGGGCTGGGACCCGTGGCTGGCGAGAGGAGCTGGCTGGCTGGCAATGGTGGCGGGGCATGACAAGGGCCAGTATAGGGAACCAGGTGGCTGGCGGTGGTGGCAGCGGCAGGGAGGGCCGAGGGCTGACTAAGGGAACTGGGTGGCTGGCTGCGGAGGTGGGGCAGGACCTGGGGCTGGCGAGGGGAACCATGTGGCTGGTGGGGGCAGCGGGGCAGGACCGGGGCCTGGCAAGTGGGTGGAAGATGGACCTCATTGCAGGCTAAGCCTAGGGACCCTACCCGTGCACAATTTTGTGCACTCGGCCTCTAGTCTACACATAAACATGTTACACTGTCTGCTTGGAAAATTGATCAGCAATGATCAGCTCTGGGACTTCACCTGGTGCAACCTTTAGATGTTAAAGATAAGAAAACAATCATGGGGCCTGGAGGCAGGAAAGACCACAGCTGACCAGGGACAGAGAAGCGATTGACATCAAACTCCTTCCCAGCAGCCAACAAGCAGGAACAAAGGGAACCCAGGAAGGAAAGCATTAGCAAGGACGTTTTATGCCCAGACACACTGTTCTCCATGAGCCACAGCTATAAAAACTATTTTAAATATTAAAACACCCAGGGAACCTTGTGATCAGACACCTTCCTGAAGGACCTGTAAGAGATGAGCTTCATCCCCACCAGGAGCTACTGGAGAGCTTTAGCCAAAAGCTGGTGGTGAGCCCTGCAAGCCAGGCTGCCCCAGGACCACAGTGGAGCTCAGCCCAGCTGGGCAGACTGAAACCAGCCAGGCCAAGATGGTGTCTGGTAGTGCTGCCTGTGTTGAGCTGCTAAATCTTATTTTAAAATACGTTTTAGAGAAAGAAAGGGAGAGAGATCATTGATGTGTGAGAGATGGAGCCCAACCTGGGCCTGTGCCCTAACCGGGAGTGGAATCAGTGACCTCCTGCTACATGGGACGACACTCAACCACTGAGCCACACTGGCCAGGACAAGTTACTAAATCTTAAAAAAAGAGCAGAAAATAAGTTCTCCGTGGCTCTCTTCCCTAGGTGGCTGCCTGCGCTCGCAGACCAGTGGGTAGCAGAGAGGAAGTCTGGGGCCTGAAGTTCTTCATCCAACAAGATCTCAAGTGATGTCCATGCCCTGGTCCCTGTGGGCACTACAGTATGCTCAGCTCCCTCCCAAGGGTTTGCCAGGGAATGCTTGCTGGTGTCCCCTGGCCAACAAGCGTCCTGCTTCCTTCCCTGTAGATATCTAGCAAGATCGATAACCCATCCCAGCTGGGGAGAATCTCCAGAGGGAGCAGGACTAGTTTTGTCTACAGTGGTTATTTTCAGATTAAAGCTCCCTTTTCTTTATCTTTTCAGGAAATCTCATGAGCCATGAGTCAGTTATTCACACCTGCCTTGGAGTTTTTAATGCTTTCTTACTCATCCTATATAATAAAAGCTTAATATGCTAAGTGTCTGGTCATCGGGTCATACGTTCAACCAATCAAAGAGTACTATGCTAATGATATGCTAAGGCCACTCAACTGCTTGCTATGATATGCACTGACCACCAGGGGGCAGATGCTCCAACTAGTAGGGTCCAGCCGATCAGGACTGAGTGAGATGGCTGGACATGCAGTGGAGCCCTCCTGCGGTCCCTGCCCTGCTGGCCAATCTCCTACATTCCTCCCTGGCCCCAATCGTGCACTGGTGGAATCCTTCGGGCTGGCCTGTGCCATCTTGCAATCTGGGACCCCTTGGGGGATGTCAGAGAGCTGGTTTCAGCCTGATCCCACAGGCCAGGCCGAGGGACCCCACTGGTGCACGAATTTGTGCACCGGGCCTCTAGTTGTATAGATTCAAGACAGGGCTAGGTAAATTTATTTTCAAGACATCGTAGGAATATAACATAGTAAAATTCAACAACAGCAATATCCTAGTTGATCTTGATTGTTCATCATAATTACATGGGGCCTCTTATTTTATTTATTTATAATTTAAAATGTTTAATTACCCTTGACATTCAATATTACATTAGTTTCAGGTGTACGTCATTTAGAACTTATTAAGTGATGACCCAATATACCTGGCACCATACATAGTTATTACATTACTAGAGGCCCGATGCACGAAATTTGTGCAAGAGAAGGCCTTCCATCCCCCGGTTGCTGGCACTGGCTTCCCTCTGGCACCCAGGACCCAGGCTTCTCTCGTAGCCCTGGTTTCATCCAGAAGGTCATTCGAAAGGATGTCTGGAAGGACATCCAGTCTAATTAGCATATTCCACTTTTATTATTATAGATTACTGACTGTATTCCCTGTGCTGTACCTTACATCCCTGTGACTATTTTGTAACGGCCAATCTGTACTTCTTAATCCCTCACCCTTTTCACCAAGTCCCCTCACCCTGGCCCATCTGGCAGCCATCAGTTTGTTCTCTGTATCAATAGGTTTGTTTATTTTGTTTTTTAGATCCCACATATAAGTAAAATCATATGCTTATTGTCTTTCTCAGACTTATTTCACTTATCATCATGTTCTCCAGGTCCATCCATGTTGTCACAAATAGTAAGATTTCATTCTCTTTAATGGCCGAGTAGTATTCCATTGTCTATTTGTACCACATCTTCTTTAACTGCTTGTCTTTCAATTGGGGCATTTAATCCATTTATATTTAAAGTAATTATTGATAATTGTGCAGTTATTGTCATTTTTCTTTATTGTCTTCTGATTGTATTTATAGTTCTTATTAGTGACTTTCTGTAGTGTTATGTTAGATTCATTTATCTTTATTTCTTGTATATCTCTGGTAGATTTTTGTTTTGTAGTTACCATGTATTTCATATATGCCAAGCTATGCTTATAGCCATCTATTTTAAGTTGATGGTCATTTAAGTTTGAACACATTCTACGAGTAAAACATCTACCATTTTTATTCATTCACTCCACATTTTGTTATTATTTTTAAATTTCTTTTGTGTGTATGTGTATGTGTTTGTATCCCTTAATTTACTGTTGTAATTACATGTAATCTTCCTACTTTTGCCTTTTAGTGTTGGTTGATCCATTGCTTTTATTATGTGTTTACTTTAAAAAAAATGCAGCTTCCTAGGACTCGTCTCAGAGATACGGAGTCAGAATGTGGGCTGTGACAGGCACCTGCACTTTTAAAACGTCGTGGGCGATGCTGAGGCATGCCAGATAGAGAACACTGCTCTGCCAATGAGTCCCCAGATTGTATAACTGGTGGTACAAGGCCAAACAGACACAAATGGACAAAATAATAAGAATATTGAAGATTTAAACAACCCAGTTAATAAGCTTGATCTAATGGAGAAATATAGACCTGTGTACTCAGTAACTGGAAAACACACATTCCTTTTCAAACACATGTGTGATACCTGAACTGTCCACATACTAAGATATTGATCATGTCTCAACAGGTATGCACACCATATTCATATGAACAATACAATTATATTGTGTTTCAACAACAAAAACATTTTTATTAAAAAATTCCACATGTTCAGAAATTAGAAATATACTTCAAAACAACGATAAAATCATAATGAATATTAGGAAATGCTTATAATAAAAAAATAAAACTACTGAATATTGACATTTGTGGGATGAAGAGAAGTGGTAATTCCAGCTCATCTTAGGAGAAAAGAAAATCTGTAAACTAAGAATATAACTTAAGAAATTTAAAAGTGAGTAACAGACTAAGAACAAAAAGAATAGAGAAAAGGAAATATAATGCAAATGCAAAATTGGTTCTTTAAAAAGATCACTTAAAATATTCAGAAAGATTTTAAAAAGAGCAAAAAAAGCATTATTAAAAATTAAGGAGAGCATGCCTAAATATAGAAAAAATAAAATACATAAATGGACTTCTCTATAAATTTGAAAATCAAAACAAGATTACCAGAAAGTATAATTTATCAAAATTAAGAAAAAATGAAAACCAACAAAATTAAGCTAATCACTAAAAAATTTCCCTATTCAGAAGACAGAAAAACAATGAGAATAAGAAAAAAGGCCAAAGCAATTTTACATGTGAATTAGAATGAACACTCAAGTAATGGATAATTCTAATAGTATGTATATTCTACTACATAATATAATATTTATTTATAATAATAATAAAATCCCATGAGGACAGCACAGAAAAGAAAGTCATAAGCCAATCTCACTCATAAACATAGATGGAAAAATCTTCAGATATTTGTTAAATGAAACCATCCTATCTAATAATAGACAAACATGGTAATTAATCATACCTCTGACACGCTTCCCATTGGCTAATCAGGGCGATATGCAAATTAACTGCCAAACAAGATGGCGGCCGGCAGCCAGGCAGCTGAAGCGAACAGGAGGCTTGCTTGCTCCAGTGAAGGAGGAAGCCAAGGTTCCCTGCCTGTGGCTGCAGGCCTCTGTGCTTGCACTCTAAGAAACAATGTTGCACTTATAGAAGCGAAACAGGAGAAAACCAAGATGGCGGCATAGGTAAACACCAGAATTAGCTGCCTCAAACAACCACTTCACAAATACAACTAAAAGATGGAACGGACATTGCCCAGAACCACAGGAAGACTGGCTGAGGGGAAATTCTTCAACTAGAAAGAAAGAGAATAGCATACGAGACTCAGAGGAGGCGCAGTGCGGAAAATACAAAGGTGCGGAGGTACGCGCGGAGCAGGCTAGTAGCTGAGGGCGCGGTTGTCGTTTTCAATCAGGAGGGAGTCTCAGATTCTGAGCTCCAGTTCTGGGGACCCAGACTCAAACGGGAGAAGCAGGACTGTCTGGCATCGGTTGGAACGCGAGGGCAGCTTTCTCTCCGAGGATTGCAGCGGTTGCTGGGACTCTGAGAGGCAGAGCCTCTGGGGACAGGACTGAGAGCAGCCATAACTGCTCCCTCCACCCACTCTGTTGGTCCCGTGTGACCCGCCCCGCCCAAGCCCTGCGCAGAGCCATTTGCCAGATAGCCTCAGGCAAAGGCTAGATTAGCAGCTCCCTAGAGGACAGAAGTTTTCCCACTGCAGACACAGCTGATTCTCACAGCCAGCTGGCCTGGAGGTCAAATCCCCCTAGTATTAACTACAACAATCAAGGCTTAACTACAGGAGGACTGCACACAAAGACCACTAGGGGGTGCACCAAGAAAGCATAAAAAATGCAGAGACAAAGAAACAGGACAAAACTGTCAATGGAGGATATTCAGTTCAGAACCACACTTTTAAGGTTTCTCAAGAACTGTCTAGAAGCCGCCGATAAAGTTATTGAGATCCTCAACAAATCTAATGAGACCCTCGATGATATGATAAAGAACCAACTAGAAATTAAACATACACGGACTGAAATAATGAATATTATACAGACTCCCAACAGCAGACTAGAGGAGCGCAAGAATCAAGGCAAAGATTTGAAATGCGAAGAAGCTAAAAACACCCAACCGGAAAAGCAAAATGAAAAAAGAATACGAAAATACGAAGATAGTGTAAGGAGCCTCTGGGACAGCTTCAAGCGTACCAACATCCGAATTATAGGGGTGCCAGAAGATGAGAGAGACAAAGATATTGAAAACCTATTTGAAGAAATAATGACAGAAAACTTCCCCTACCTGGTGAAAGACATAGACTTACAAGTCCAGGAAGCACAGAGAACCCCAAACAAAAGGAATCCAAAGAGGACCACACCAAGACACATCATAATTAAAATGCCAAGAGCAAAAGACAAATCTTAAAAGCAGCAAGAGAAAGAAACTCAGTTACCTACAAGGGAGTACCTATACCACTGTCAGCTGATTTCTCAACAGAAACTTTGCAGGCCAGAAGGGAGTGGCAAGAAATATTCAAAGCGATGAATGCCAAGAACCTACAACCAAGATTACTTTATCCAGCAAAGCTATCATTCAGAATTGAAGGTCAGATAAAGAGCTTCACAGATAAGGTAAAGCTAAAGGAGTTCATCACCACCAAACCAGTATTATATGAAATGCTGAAAGGTATCCTTTAAGAAGAGGAAGAAGAAGGAAAAGGTAAAGATAAAAATTATGGACAATAAATATGTATCTATCAACAAGTGAATCTAAGAATCAAATGAATAAATAATCTGATGAACAGAATGAACTGGTGATTATAATAGAAGCAGGGACATAGAAAGGGAATGGACTCACTATTCTTGGGGGGGGGGAAAGGGGTGTGGGAGATGTGGGAAGAGACTGGACAAAAATTGTGCACGTAGGGATGAGGATGGTGAGGGGGTAAGGGCAGAGGGTGAGGTGGGAACTGGGTGGAGGGGAGCTATGGGGGGAAAAAAGAGGAACAAATGTAATAATCTGAACAATAAAGATTTACTAAAAAAAAATAAAATAAAATAAAAAAAGAAAGGTGAAACAAGGAATCTGTAAAAAAAAAAAAAAAAAAAAAGGGAAGAAGAAGCTAAACAAACCACATGCTTTCAGCCAGCCGGCCAAGCTGGAGTTGCAACAGTGTTTCAATTATAGAAGCCAAACAAACCCAGATACCTGCTTTCAGCAGTGGAGGCCTCAGAGCTGGAGCCAAGCCTCAGAGCTAAAGCTGGCTCTCAGTTCTAGTGACAGCCATAGAAGGTAAATAAATCCCAGAATAAAAAAAAAGAAAAAAGGAGAGGTTGGTAGCTTCAGTCACCGCCAGCCTGAAAACGGCCCTCAGCCCCTCACCCAGACCGGCCAGGCACCCCAGTGGGGACCCCCACCCTGAAGGGTGTGTGACCAGCTGCAAACAGCCATCATCCCCAGGCTGGCCAGGCACCCCAGTGGGGACCCCCATCCTGAAGGGGGTGCAACCAGCTGCAAACAGCCATCATCCCCTCATCCAGGCTGGCCAGGCACCCAAGCGGGACCCCCACCCTGATCCAGGACACCCTTCAGGGCAAACCAGCCGGCCCCCACCTGTGCACCAGGCCTCTATCCTATATAGTAAAAGGGTAATATGCCTCCCAGCACAAAGCTCAGCGGAGCCACGAGGCCTCCCGAACCCAGGATCAGTGGAGCTGTGAGGCTTCCTGGCACCAGGATCAGCAGAGCCACGAGGCCTCCTGGCACCGGGATCAGCAGAGCCTCCCAGCACCAGGATCAGCAGAGCAGCGAGGCCTCACACCCCGGGATCAGCAGAGCTGCAAAGCCTCATGCCCCAACCCCCTGATCAGCCCTGCTCTGTGCCTGATATGGGGGAGCTCCTCAATCCCCTGATCAGCCCTGCTCTGTGTGTGACAGGTTGCGGCGCCCCAACCCCCCCGTGGGCCCTGCTCTGTGTGTGATGGGCTGGAACCGCAACCTCCCCATCGGCCCTGCCCTGAGTGTGACAGGGGGGAGTGCCCCAACCCCCTGATCGGCCCTGCTCTGTGTGTGACAGGGTATGGAGCCCCAACCCCCATGATGGGCCCTGCTCTGTGCATGACAGGGGGCAGCACCCCAACCCCCTGATCGGCCCTGCTCTGTGCGTGACAGGGGTTGGCACCACAACCTCCCCATCGACCCTGCCTTGAGTGTGACGGGGGCGGTGCCCCAACCCCCCAATCGGCCCTACCCTGAGCATGACTGGGGGTGGCATCGCAACCTCCCGATCCGCCCTGCTCTGTGCATGACAGGGGGCAGTGCCCCAACTCCCCAATCGGCCCGCTCTGAGCCCAACCAGCGATTGCACCTAGGGATTGGGCCTGCCCTCTGCCCCCCGGGAGCAGGCCTAAGCCAGCAGGTCGTTATCTCCCGAGGGGTCCCAGACTGTGAGAGGGCACAAGTGGGGCTGAGGGACACCCCCCCCCCACCAGTGCACAAACTTTTGTGCACCAGGCCTCTAGTAGTATATAAAAATATAATGTATCATGTTTGGTAGGAACTACCTATGGAAAACTTGGGTGATTTAACATTAGAATATTATTACTGTATTTCATCACATTAAAGAAATAAAGGATGAACTACATGAATACATACAGACATCCACAGTGTCAGTGCGCATTCAGTAATACAAATTTCCCCAAAACTAGAAAATACCCGTAATAGAAACTTCCTGAATCTGATAAAGGGTATCTATGAACAATTTACTGCATATAATGTATTCAGTAGTTTAAGTCAAGAACCATTTGTCAGAAGCAATAGAAGGAGGTTTAAACTTGTACTGAAGGTCCTAGCAAGAGCCGTCAGATAAGAAAAAATAAAAAATTATAAAAGTAGTAGAAATCTGTTATTTATATACTAGGGGCCCGGTGCACGAAATTCATGCACTGGGTGTTGGGGGGGGTGTCCCTTAGCCCAGCCTGCCCCCTCTCACATACTGGGAGCCCTCAGGCGTTGACCCCCATCACCCTCCAATCGCAGGATCGGCCCCTTGCCCAGGCCTGACGCCTCCACCAGAGGTGTCAGGCTTGGACAGGGAACCCCCATCTCCCCCTGATCACTGGCTCTGGCCCCCGCCCAGGCCTGAGGCCTCTGGCCCAGGAATCATGCCTGGGCAGGGGACCCCCATCTCCCTCTGATCGCTTGCTCCACCCCCCACCCAAGCCTGACGCCTCTGACCCAGGCTTCAGGCCTGGGCAAGGGGACCATCATATCCCCCCAATCCCTGGCTCCGCCCCCCACCCAGGCCTGATGCCTCGGCCAGAGGAGTTGACCCTCATCACCCTCCGATCACCAATCACTGGATCGGCCCCTTGACCAGGCCTGAGGCCTCCGGCAGAGGTGTCAGGCCTGGGCAGGGGACCCCCAGCTACCCGCGGTTGCAGGCTCTGCCCCTGCCCAGGCCTAATGCCTCTGGCCTAGGTGTCCAGCCCGGGCAGCGGGGACCCGCAGCTGCAGCAGCCCCGCGATCGTGGGCTCCGCTTTAGGCCCAGGCAAGGGACCCCTAGCTCCCGGGACTGCCAGCTTCGACCACCGTGTCCAGCTCCCATCGCTGGCTCCACCCCTACTTCCTGCTATCACCGGCCAGGGCGGCAAAGGCGCCTGATTCTCCGATCATGGCTGGGGGGCAGGGCAAAGGCGGCCCCAGGGCCGCCTTTGCCCTGCCCCCCAGCTCTTAGCTCCCCCCTGGGTTTCCGATCACTGTCAGTGGCAGGGGGCTTCTTCCTGCTTTCCCTTTCACCTCCCTGCATTGTGCCTACATATGCAAATTAACCGCTATCTTGTTGGCAGTTAACTGTCAATCTTAGTTGGCAGTTAATTTGCATACAGCCCGGATTAGCCAATGAAAAGGGTAGCTCGTACGCCAATTACCATTTTTCTCTTTTATTAGTGTTGACTAGAGGCCCAGTGCACAAAATTCATGCATGGGTAGGGTCTGTAGGCCTGACTGGAGATCAGGGCCGATTGGGGCCTTCTTTCCCCTAGCTGCTGGCAGCCAGCAGGGGCATTCCTTCCCTGTCTGCTGGCTGCTGGCAGGGGTCTTCCTTTGTTGCACGCCACCCCCTGGTGGTCAGCAAACATCATAGTGAGCAGTCAAACTCCTGGTCGGTCAAACTCCCAAAGGGGCAATTTGCATATTAGCCTTTTATTATATAGGATGATTTATATATAAAACTATATTATATAAAAAGTCAGTGTCCGTGACAACCATGACCAGTCACCCAGGCCCTCAGGCTGCGATTGATCAGGGGATGGCTAACAGGGGAACAGGGGTGAGTGGCGCCATGGGGACTGGCGAATGGGTGGAAGACGGACCTCTTGGTCCCTCCTCCCGGTCCTCAGACTCTGATCAGTTGGTGGCAGTGGCAACTGGTGAGTGGAAGACAGACCTCTCGGCCCATCCCCCTGGGCCCATAGGCTCCGATTGATCAGGGGATGGCTAACAGGGGAACTGGGGTGAGTGGCATGGCGGGGACTGGCGAGCAGGTGGAAGGCAAATGTCTTGGTCCTCCTCCCAGCCCTCAGGCTCCAACTGATCAGTGGCAGCGGTGGGGCAGAACTGGGGACTGGCGAACGGGCAGAACATGGTCCTGATGGTAGGCTAGGTGGTCCGTCCAGAGTAGGTTTGGAGTGTGCTGGGGAAGAAAGAGGAAGATTTGATTAGAAAACGGCATCACCGCCGGCCTCGACCCTAAAATGGAGCTGCTGGCCAAGCACCTGCTGAAGCCGCTGCCCGCAGACAAGCAGATCGAGACGGGGCCCTTCCTGGAGGCGGTGTCCCACCTGCCACCCTTCTTCGATTGCCTTGGGTCCCCAGTGTTATGCCCATCAAGGCAGACATAACTGGTAACATCACGAAAATCAAAGCTGTGTACAACACCAACCTGGCCAAGTTCCGGGCCCTGCAGAGCACCCTGGAGGCAAAGAAGGAAATGGATGGGGCAGAGTGGCCCAAAGTGGGGGCCACGCAGGCGCTGATGTGGCTGAAAAGGGGCCTCCGCTTCACCTCGATCCTCCTGCAGAGCATCTGCGACGAGAGCCACCCCACCCTCATCCGCGTCAACGCCGCCAAGGCCTAGGAGATGGCGCTCAAGGAGCACCACGGCTGGATCATGCAGAAGATCCAGGCAGCGCTGTGTGCCGCGCCCTACAAGTCCGACTTCCTGAAAGCGCTCTCCAAGGGCCAGAACGTGATGGAGGAGGAGTGCCTGGAGAAGGTCCGCCTGTTCCTGGTCAACTACACGGCCACCATTGACGTCATCTACGAGATGTACACCAAGATGAGTGCTGAGCTCAACTACAAGGTGTAGGCGTGCCCCGGCCGGCACCCTCAGAAACAGACCAGCCAGAATCACGGTGAAGCAGCTGGAGCCGCAGTGGCCTGCGTCCCCCAGAGCGGCCCTGAGTCTGGCTGGAGTTGCAGGGGACAGCCCTGGTTTTCGAAAAGTCATTTTTGGGGTATATCCTAACAGAGCAATAAATAACCACCCTACTTCTGCATCACCTTTGAATTTCACGGCAGCACAGACCGACTGCCTTCATTTCAGTGCGATAAAAATCAGTTAATGTTGCTAATAAGTCAAGTCCTAGGGTTTTCTGTCCCCGGTCCCCACGTGGTGCATGACCCTGGGGGAGCACTGTCACACCTCATTTTAAAAATGAGGGCCCTAACCCGTTTGGCTCAGTGGATAGAGTGTCGGCCTGCGGACTGAAAGGTCCCAGGTTCGATTCCGGTCAAGGGCATGTACCTTGGTTGCGGGGGCATCCCCAGTAGGGGGTGTGCAGGAAGCAGCTGATCGATGTTTCTAACTCTCTATCCCTCTTCCTTCTTCTCTGTAAAAAAATCAATAAAATATATTTAAAAAAAATAAAAATGAGGATCTGGTGCAGTGATGTTTTGAGCCATGTAAGGACCACGAGGAGTCTGATTTGAAATTATACAGGATTGTTTTTTAAAAGCAGACTGCTGTGTGCTCCTGTGGTTGCACAGCCCAATGTCACACTGCTGTCAGTATAGACCCCACTCTTCCTACTGTCTTTTTCCCGACAGTTTTTTATAGTTGAAAACAACCAGCAAGCCTTTGGTGACCTTGACCACGGGGACTGTATTTTGAAGCTGTCAGGTATGAGGAACGGACCCAGACGACTGAGCTGGCTTCTTCTGCATAAGCGTTTCCTTCAGGGACAGCCCACCCCACCTGAGAAACTACCTATCACGTGTGTTCCCCCAGAGGGAGGCCGCGGGCCTCCGATGCCGAGACCCGAGGAACACCTCGCTGCCGTAACTGTCCCCCCTGGCACTCACAAGAGCTGTATCTTGAAAGTGTTGGGGTGATAGAGGGACCCCCAAAGAATTCATGTGCTAAAAACCCAGTGAAGAATAATTGGTGATTTTTATGCAAACACTAAATAATTCTTAGTAAATAAATCTCTATTTTGGAATCACACACAAAAAAACAAAACAAACAAAAAACTTTGGGGATAGTGAAGGGTAGTTTGTCCAGACTGTTGAGAGCTGAGAATTAGAGTTTAATTGGCTTAGAAATCCTGCTAATACACCTGATACCTGAAATCTGAGCACTCTACTTTTAGGTTTCCCAGTTCAAGTTTTTGGAGATGGCCTATTAAAACACCCCTGGTTGGAAAGTGTTTGTATAGAAGCCCGTAAGTATTAAGTGTTTGCTGTGTTTACAATGCTTAGCTCTCTGTAAGGAATATGGAATCATGTTAAACACCTCATGTTTTCAAGAAGCTTGACTTTTAAAATAAAAAATAAAGAAGAATTATAAATATTAAAAATAAAAAAAGAAGAAGCTTGAGTTTTAGGGGTGAAATCAGGCAGGCAGGCAAGTGGTTAGGAACCAGCAGTCCCAGATTGCGAGAGGGATGTCTGTGGGATCGGGCCTAAACAAGCAGTCGGACATCCCCTGAAAGGTCCCAGATTGAGAGGGTGCAGGCTGGGCTGAGGGACCCACCTCCTCCCATGCACAAATTTCATGCACCGGGCCTCTAGTATGAATATAAATACGGCTAGCCTTGAACATTGCACAGGCAAGTATTTATAAATAACTAGAGGCCTGGTGCACGAACTTTGTGCACTCGGGGGGTGGGGGGGAGTTTGTCCTTCGGCCTGGCCTGCGCTCTCTCGCAGTCTGGGAGCCCTTGGGTGCCGTCAGTCTGACATCCTTAGTGCTGCCGCTGAACCTGGCTTTTGGCGCACTGACCACCAGCGGACAGCTCCTGCATTGAGTGTCTGCTCCCTGGAGGTCAGTGCACGTCATAGTGACCGGTTGTTCCACTGTTCAGTCAATTTGCATATTAGCCTTTTATTATATAGGATAACAGTGATTTGAAATTTTATAACACATAAATTCTATGTTCAAAAATTAATTGTATTTTTATGTGCCAGAAACAATGAAGAGAAAATTTTATTATTTTAAAAGATAAATTCAGCAAGAACTACAAAAAATATAATGGACCAAAGAATATATTTAATAAAAAATACACAAGAATTCTATTAAAAAATTATAAAATTTTATTATTTTAAATAATTTTTATATTGATGGAGAGATATACTGTGTTCATTGAAAGGGAGACTCAATTTTTTATTATCTTTTTTTAAATTTTTGTTAAATGTATTGGGGTGATTCTTCTTAATAAATTATATTGGTTTCAAGTATATAATTCTATAATATAGCATCATATATTCCACTGTATACTCACCACCCAAGCCAAATCTTCCATCACCACAGATTTGATGCCCTTTACGACCTCTCCTCACCTTCCCTCGTGGTAACCACTATGCTGCTGTCTGTGTCTGGGAGTTTTTGTTTGCTCACTTGCTGCTTTCAGTTTTATATCCCACATGTGAGTGAAATCATATGGCTCTTGACATTTTTAACTGATTTATTTCTCTTACTATGATATTCTCAAGATCCACCCATGTTGTCACAAATGGCAGCATTTCATTTTTTCTTATGTCTGAGTAGTATTCCATTGTACACATGCACCACATCTTCTTTATCCAGTCCTCTATCACAAGACATTTGAGCTGTTTTCATGTTTTGGCCACTGTGAAAAATGCCACAATGAACATAGGGGTGCATATATCTTTATAAATAAATGTTTATAAATTTTTAGGGTAAGTATCCAGAAGAGCGTTTGCTAGGTCAGATGGTAACTCTAGTCTTAATTTTTGGAGGAAATTCTGTACTGTTTTTTTTTAATTATTATTTTATTATTTTTTTTTTTATTGGCTACACCAGTTTACATTCCCACCAGCAGTGAATAAGGCTTCTCTTTTCTCCACAACCTCTCCAACACTTGTTGTTACTTGTCTTGTTGATAACAGGCATTCTAACAGGTGTGGGGTGGGGTTTCATTTTGGTTTGCGTTTTTCTCATAGCTTGTGAAGTTGAGCGTCTTTAAATGTCTGCTGGCCATTTGCATGTCTTTTTAGAAAAAGTCTTTGTTCAGGAGATTCAATCATTTTAAAATGTCAGTAACCCCCCCCCCAAAAAAAAACCCCACAAAAATCTATAGATCTTTTTTAATTTGAATAATAATCCCAACAGAGTTTTTCTTGGAACCTAACCAGCTGATTATAAAATTTATTAAGGGGACAATGTCAAGTAGAACAAAACACAATTCAAGGAGAAAAGGAGTTGATGAAAAACGCCCTCGTGAGAAAACAACAGCAACGCATGCCCTCATGGGTTTCATGACTTGTTATCAAGCCGTGAGGATCATCAGTCAAGGGACAGACAACTACAACAATAGACAACTGAGGCCAGGAACAGAAACACTTGAACTAGGATGGAGCCAGCACTGCAGACTTTTATAAAAGAAAACTAGACAATTGTGTTGGCCATAGGCAATTACATACATAAAAAATGAAATTAGATGAACATCTTATATAGTTCACAAACATAAATTCTAGGTGCATTAAATACTGTAATCAGATAATACTTTAAAAATTTCGAGTGAAAAATGTAACAAAATGTTTCTATGACTTTAAGGTAGAAAAGGTTATCTTAATCAAGACACAAAAAGCACAAACTGTAAACTTGATTGACTTGACTACAATAAAATTATGAGAACTCCCTCTCAGACCTGAGAGAAGGCGGAAATACTAGTTATGACCTGGGAGAAGGGATTTTCCATTGATATAAGTAACAAGCTATTGGTATCCAAACTGGACAAAGAACTCCTCAAACTCAATCAGAATCAGACAGAGAAGTACACAGAGTAAGACAATGAACAAGGGACACATAGTACAGAAGAAGAAACGCAAACAGCAATCAACATATGAGAAGACACCCAGACTCATTAATGTCAAGGTGACATATTAATGTAAGATAATGTGTCTCTCCCAGAACGGCAAAACTGACGGTCACATAACACAGAGTTGGTAAGAATGTGGAGCAATGCCAATTCTTACAAAATGTTGGAGGGAGGCTGATGTGGTAAAAGCACTTTGGAAACAGCTTGGCATTCACCAGTGGGCTGGGCGGGCCTTCCCATGTCCCTGTCCGCCCCCCCCCCCCCAGTGCAGGCAGGCTCTCGTGCTTGGGTTGGGGAGCCTGAGCAGGGGTGCTGCGTGGCTGGACTGTTTGGGGTACCCCTAAACTGCACACAGTGGAGAACTAGTTCATATGAAGATAGACTGCGATTCTGTAATTGTACAAGAGGGAGAAATACATTATCACAGAGATGAATCTCCTCTACAAAAAAAAAAAATAAAAAGAGAGATTCGGAAGAACTCATTTTGAAGAATACAACTTTTATAAATTAAAAACACACAGTGAATAAGAGCAAAGGGAATATTAGGATAAATGCATATGTGTTAAAGCTGTATAGGAAAGTGAAGGAGTGATAAATAGAAAGTTCAGGAATGTGGTTACCTTTAGGTGGGAGAAAGGACATAATTTCAGATTTTCACGTCGAACATTGAAATAGTTTATATCTTAAATCAGGTGGTGAGTTCATAGGTGTTTCAGCGTTATATTTTATATCTTACAAATAACACATTACTTAACTATATTAAATGTGTGATAATAAAATATTTGAAATGAATGAATCAGTCTATTCTTAGATATTAAAAACTCCTAAGAAAGTCAAACAAAACAGCAGGCAAACAAACAAAAATGCCTGGCCATTCTAAGTAACAGTGAGAACTTTACTGTATGATTGAAGATTGTTCTAACATCAGATGCATTAATGGGTCCTGGAGATGCTGGTATGTGACCACGAGGGGCCCAGTGCATGAATTTGTGCACCTTGAAAGGAACTGTGGGCCACGAGGCTGTGGTGGGCACAAGGGCAGGTCTCTGCCAGCCCCTCCCGCCATGGTCTCTGGTCCCCTGTCTGACAGCAGCTGCTGCCCCAATCACCCCTCAGGAGCAGGGGGAGGTGGAGAAGCCTTGAGGGGTGAGGGGGGCCAGCAGCGCCACTCACACCCGCTGACGGCGCTGAGCGATTGGGATCGATGCCAGGGGCTGGCAGGAGTTGTGAGTGGGGCCGGCGCTGGCGCTGGCAGCAGGTGCAAACACCAGGCGGGACTGTGGTGCGAGGGAGCAAAGAATTTTCAGTAATCACCAGAGGCTCAGCCCAATGACAGCGACTGCCTTGGTCTGGCGCCCTCACTCACCTGCTCCACCATCCGGCCATGGCCAATGCCCGCCATGTTCTGCGCTCTGCTGCCTGCTGCCAACGCCCGCCATGTTCTGTGTGCGCCCTCTGGTGGTCAGTGCACATCATAGTGACCGGTTGTTTGGTTGCTTGGTTGTTCCACCGTTTGGTCTATTTGCATATCAGGATTTTATTTATATAGATTGCTATCTTCCTGGTTGTTGAAGTTAAGAATTGCTTAACTTCATTAAACAATTTCTAATTGACAATGATTTAAAAACAAACCTAAAAACAGCATCTGCAAAGCTGAGGCAAACTGTTACCCCAGCTCTAACCTGGGCAGTGGGACGGTCTGCCGGACCTGCCTGCTCACCTGCACTCAAGGCCTGCAGCAGCCCACATGCAGCCAGGCCCACAAGGGTGTCATCCTTTTCATCTTATCTGACCTCTTAGCCACATTTCTCCTTCCTAATTATTTTCCTGAGCCATTTTCTTATTTTGACTTCACTTGGTTCTACTGTTTCCTTCCTATTTCAGGGCATGTTTTTGGCTCCCTTTACCAGTCATGAAAAACAGAAACCACTGCAGGCGTTTTAGCCGAGAGGATTTAACAGAGATCTGGTCACACAGGTGTTGGAGTGCTGAAAACGCTCAAAGGGACCAGAAACAGGCCTGCAGGACGCAGCAACATCCCTACAATACGTCATCTGTATATTGTATTGTGTGCTTACCACCACCAGTCAAGTCTCCTCCGACATCATTTGTCCCCGTAACCCTCTTCCACATTCCCCGTCCCCTTCTCTCTGGCAATCACCACACTGTTGTCCGTGTCCACGAGACTTTGCTTTTCTTTGCGTAACACTTTCACCTTCTCCCCCAGCCCCACCCCTCCGCTCTGACAGCTGTCAGTCTGTTCTGTCTCCAGGAGACTGTCTCCACTTCGTTACTTTGTTTTGATCATTAGATTCCACATTGTCTGTGTCCATGGGTTATGCATATATGCATACAAGTTCATTGGTTGATCTCTTCCCACCCACCACCCTGCCTTCCCTCTGAGGTTCAACAGTCTGTTCATGCTTCTGTCTCTGGTCCTATTTTGTTCATCAGTTTATTTGGCTCATTAGAGTCTACATATGAGTGAGATCATGTGATATTTATCTTTCTCTGACTGGCTTATTTCGCTCAGCGTAAAACTCTCCAGGTACCTCCATGCTGTTGCAAATGGTAAGAGTTCTTTCTTTTTTATAGCTGCGTGGTACTTCATGGTGTAAATGTACCACAGCTTTTTTATTCACTCATCTACTGATGGGCACTTGGGCTGTTTCCAGATCTTAGCTATTGTGAATTGCACTGCTATGAACATAGGGACACATCTCTCTCTCTCTCTATATATATATATATAAAAAGAGATAATATGCAAATTAGGCTGGGATGCTGTAATGGGTTGCGACCGGACAGGAGGAGGTTGTGCATGCAGGTGAGGCCTTGCGTGGAGATGGAGACAGAGACAGGGGGCCGGCCTAGCTGCTGCACAGCGGCTTGAGCTCCCCACTGGAGCAGGAGCGGAAACAGACAGGGACATGGGGGCGGGCCTGAGCTGCCACACTACAGCTCGGGCCAGGCCCCCCCGAAGCTGGAGCGGAGAGGGCAGGAACACAGGGCCTGCCCGCAGCTTCTGTGGCCGAGCGCAGGCTGGGAGAGAAAATGGCGGGCCCGCCTGCAGCCTCCAAGGCCAGTCACAGGCCCGGAGTGAGAGGTTGACAGCAAGTCCTTCCAGTGTAATTGGGGCGTCAGAGGACCACAGAAGGATCATTTCCTTTTCTGTGAAACACGTGACTCTGACACACTACTAACCATTAAGTAAGTTCCATATATTGTGACACTTCACAGCCTGGAAAGTTACATATAACGATCAGCAAAGTGAGGAGATGAAAGGAATTTTTAGACTTTTAAAGATGTAACTAACTTCTGTCTAGAAGATAAACCAAGTCAACAAGTGATGGTTTTATTGTCCCTTAGGACATTAGCCAGGTTGTATCTAATTTAGCAGTTTTACTTCAGGCTTTCCTCTTTGGCAATCTCCTTTGAACAGCATATCATCCTGCCAGTCCCTTCACTGAGCTAAACAGAACTTTTGCGTCTGCTATTATGTATTTGAATAAGAATTACGTATTTAAAACATGCAAAATTTTGTCTTGACACAATAAAACAAAAGATCATTTGATTCTTCCCTGGAACACAGAAAAGCACAAACTTGGATCATTGGTGAAGCTTAGGCGAATTTTCCAAATAGTGTTAATAAAATTCATGTAGGGATCTCCACAGAGCCAGAATTCTGTCTTTGGGGCCTACATATTCAGCATCTCCAAGAGGAGGCCTGTTATTCTGTGTTTTGTTTTGTTTTTTAATATTCACCAGAGGATATTTTTTCACTGCTTTTTAGAGAGAGTGGACCCGAGGGAGAGGGAGAGGGAGAGGGAGAGGGAGAGGGAGAAGGAGAGGGAGAAGGAGAGGGAGAGGGAGAGAGGGAGGGCCCACTGACGGCCAAGGGCAGTCCCACCTCTGCACGTGAGCTGCAGAGGAAACACCTTTTCTGACCACTCATTGGCTAAGCTCCCAGTACACCACATCACAGTGTTCTTGGTAACTTGCTTAATAAGAATCCAAGAAGGTGATCTAGGGTTTTTTACCACACTCCTGGAGGAAAAAACAAAGGTCCGCTGCTGGAGGGGCTAAGAAATGTCATATCCTGCCCTAGCAGGTTTGGCTCAGTGGATAGAGCCTTGGCCTGCAGACTGCAGGGTCTGGGTTCAATTCTGATCAAGGGCATGTACCTAGGTTGCAGGCTCCTCCATGGCTGGGGCCTAGGTCAGGGTTCATGCAGGAGGCAGCCAATCACAGTGTCCCTCTCACATTGATGTTTCTCTCTGTCTTTCCCTCTCTCTTCCATGCTCTCTAAAAATCAATGGAAAAATATTCTCAGGTGAGGATAAAAAAAAAAAGAAAAAAGAAATGTCATATCCTAGGAAAGAGACATCTTGAAAATGCTTAAAGAAAGTTGTCATTTTTTCATGGTGAAGGGACTGGAGTCTGTGTTGATGAAAACACTTTGGAGGCTGCGGCAGCTGGCAGTGGCAGCAGCAGTGGGGTGATGGGGGTGTCACCTTTCCCTGATTAGCCAGGTTGCCTCCTGCAGAGGGAGGCCAGACTTCGGCTTAGGCCTGTGGGGAGCGAGCCTAAGCCATCAATAGAACATCCCTGAGGGTTCCCAGACAGTGAGAGGGAGCAGGATGGGCTGAGGGACCATCCCCCGCCTCCCCCCACCCCGCACTGTGCACAAATTTCGTGCACCGGGGCTCTCGTATTATCAATATATTCTTAAAACATATATGTGTAACCCAGCCAGGGGCAAACTAAGGCCCATGGGCCGGATCTGGCCCGTTTGAAATGAATAAAACTATTGAAAAAAAGACCGTACCCTTTTATGTAATGATGTTTACTTTGAATTTATATTAGTTCACACAAACACTCCATCCATGCTTTTGTTCCGGCCCTCCGGTCCAGTTTAAGAACACATTGTGGCCCTCGAGTCAAAATTTTGACCACCCCTGGTGTAACCCATGAACACAGACAACAGTGTGGTGATGGCCAGAGGGGGGCAGGGCTGGGTTGAGAGAGGCAAAGAGATAGAGAATGGGACATCTATAATAGTATCAGTGATAAAGGTAAAGAAAAATATATTCTTAAAACAATTAATTGTTGTGGGAATCAATGAAGTTAAAACCTTGTTTGCAGGTATGTGGCTACAGTCTGAACTTGAACCCAGCTCTGGGGCACCACTTTGCTCCACAGGCAGTATATCTACTACAAAGGAAAACCAATTGTTTTATTAGCTCTGCCCTATAGCTCAGGCCAAACCTTTGTCTGGAAGCTGCTGCCTTTGTTGTCATTAAGCTTTATGGCCATTAAGCTTTCCTACCTCATGCTTCTACCCCATCCCTCTACCCCCGAGGGGACTATCTGTAGGAAGGAGGTGAACTGGGCTTTGCCAGGAGGGTGCAATCATGCTGATTTTATTCCTGCTCCTCAGGCCTGCAGCTTAGAGCTGTTTTCCACTCATCAAGGGAATGATAGCCCTTCTGAATTAAACATGATTTTCCTTCTTAGGAAAAAAGCTCAAACGACCCAGCAGAGTTAATGAGAGAAAGTGATATTGTGCTGCCGACAGAAAGAAGCCCATCAAAGGCTTCTGGAGGGGGAGGGGTGCAGTCAGCAAAGCAGAGCCTTCAGGTGCACATGCTTTCTATAGAGCTCTGTGGCCAGGGGTCCTGGCTCTAGTTGGTCTGCAAACACCCTGGCTCCCTGGTGTCTGGAGAGAAGACCAGATGCCCCAGGGAAGAGGAGCTGGCCATTAGCATGGCCTTTCTGGACTCTGGAGTCCTAAGGTTTAACTGAGGCTTCTCTCATGGTGCCAGGCCTTTGTCCAAGTGGTGATGAACATAATGTTTATTTTCTGAGGTGGGCAGACATAAGCAGTTTCTAGGTTTTCAATTCAAATTCACCAACATGCTGTGCACAACTTCTGTGCTAGGTACTAGCTGCCTTTGTCCACCAAAGATACTTTTGCCTGTTTTTGATACCCAAAGTGATCAAAAAAGATTGAAATTCAGCACAGCTGGTGTAGCTTAGCAGTTGAGCATTGAGCCAGGAACGAAGAGGCCACTGGTTCGATTCCTAGTCAAGGCACATGCCCAGGTTGTGGGTTCAATCCCCAGTGAGGGCGGGGGAGGGGGGCGTGCAGGAAACAGCTGATTGATGATGGTTCTCTCTCATTGTTGATGTTTTTATCTCTCCTTCCCTCTCCTTTCCTCTCTTTCTCTCTAAAAATAAATATATAAAATATATTTTAAAAAAAGATTGAAACTCTAAAGTTTTTTTTAAATATATTTTTATTGATTTCAGAGAGGAAGGGAGAGGGAGAGAGAGAGAGAAACATCAATGATGAGAGAGAATCATTGATTGGCTGACTCCTGCATGCTCCCCACTGGGGATCGGGCCCACAACCCAGGCATGTGCCCTTGACCAGAATCGAACCCAGGAACCTTCAGTCCTCAACCCCATGGTCTATCCACTGAGCCAAACCTGCCAGGGCATCTAAAGTTTTGTAAAAATTAATTTTATTGGCAGAGACATTCCACTTCTGCTTCAGGGCCTGTAACATACACTGTCAGTCTGCCCCTCGCCTCTCTAGCATCCTCAGGCAACCTCAGGCATCCTTGGGCATCCCTGGGCATCCCCGGGCATCCTTGGGCATCCTTGGGCATCCCCAGGAATCCTTGGGCATCCTTGGGCATCCCTGGGCATCCTTGGTCATCCCCGGGCATCCCCGGGCATCTTGGGCATCCATGGGCATCCTTGGGCATCCCCGGGCATCTTGGGCATCCCTGGGCATCCTTCGGCATCCCCGGGCATCCTTGGGTATCCTTGGGCATCCTCGGGCATCCTTGGGCATCCTTGGGCATCCCCGGGCATCCTTGGGCATCCTTGGGCATCGCCGGGCATCCTTGGGCATCCATGGGCATCCCTGGGCATCCATGGGCATCCTTGGACATCCTTGGGCATCCCCGTGCATCCCTGGGCATCCCTGGGCATCCTTGGGCATCCCTGGACATCCTTGGGCATCCCTGGGCATCCTTGGGCATCCCTGGGCATCCTTGGGCATCCTTGGGCATCCCTGGGCATCCCTGGACATCCTTGGGCATCCCTGGGCATCCTTGGGCATCCCTGGACATCCTTGGGCATCCATGGGCATCCCTGGGCATCCCCGGGCATCCCCGGGCATCCCCGGGCATCCTTGGGCATCCTTGGGCATCCCCGTGCATCCCTGGGCATCCTTGGGCATCCCTGGACATCCTTGGGCATCCCTGGACATCCTTGGGCATCCTTGGGCATCCCCGGGCATCCCTGGGCATCCTTGGGCATCCCTGGGCATCCCTGGACATCCCCGGGCATCCCTGGGCATCCTTGGGCATCCCCGGGGATCCCTGGGCATCCTTGGGCATCCTTGGGCATCCCTGGGCATCCCTGGACATCCTTGGGCATCCCTGGACATCCCCGGGCATCCCTGGGCATCCTTGGGCATCCCCGGGCATCACTGGGCATCCTTGGGCATCCTTGGGCATCCCTGGGCATCCCTGGACATCCCTGGGCATCCCCGGGCATCCCCGGGCATCTTGGGCATCCATGGGCATCCTTGGGAATCCTTGGGCATCCCTGGACATCCTTGGGCATCCCTGGGCATTCTTGGGCATCCCCGGGCATCCCTGGGCATCCTTGGGCATCCTTGGGCATCCCCGGGCATCCTTGGGCATCCAGGGGTATCCCTGGGCATCCATGGGCATCCCTGGGCATCCTTGGGCATCCCGGGGCATCCTTGGACATCCTTGGGCATCCCCGTGCATCCCTGGGCATCCCTGGGCATCCTTGGGCATCCCTGGACATCCTTGGGCATCCCTGGGCATCCTTGGGCATCCCCGGGCATCCATGGGCATCCTTGAGCATCCTTGGGCATCCCTGGACATCCTTGGGCATCCCTGGGCATCATTGGGCATCCCTGGACATCCTTGGGCATCCATGGGCATCCCTGGGCATCCTTGGGCATCCCTGGGCATCCCCGGGCATCCTTGGGCATCCCCGTGCATCCCTGGGCATCCTTGGGCATCCCTGGACATCCTTGGGCATCCCTGGACATCCTTGGGCATCCTTGGGCATCCCCGGGCATCCCTGGGCATCCTTGGGCATCCCTGGGCATCCCTGGACATCCCCGGGCATCCCTGGGCATCCTTGGGCATCCATGGGCATCCTTGGGCATCCTTGGGCATCCTTGGCCATCCATGGGCATCCCTGGGCATCCATGGGCATCCTTGGACATCCTTGGGCATCCCCGTGCATCCCTGGGCATCCCTGGGCATAATTGGGCATCCCTGGACATCCTTGGGAATCCCTGGGCATCCATGGGCATCCCCGGGCATCCCTGGGCATCATTGGGCATCCCTGGACATCCTTGGGCATCCCTGGGCATCCCTGGACATCCTTGGGCATCCCTGGGCATCCTTGGGCATCCCTGGACATCCTTGGGCATCCATGGGCATCCCTGGGCATCCTTCGCATCCCCGGGCATCCCCGGGCATCCTTGGGCATCCTTGGGCATCCCCGTGCATCCCTGGGCATCCTTGGGCATCCCTGGACATCCTTGGGCATCCCTGGACATCCTTGGGCATCCTTGGGCATCCCCGGGCATCCCTGGGCATCCTTGGGCATCCCCGGGCATCCCTGGGCATCTCTGGGCATCCCTGGACATCCCCGGGCATCCCTGGGCATCCTTGGGCATCCCCGGGGATCCCTGGGCATCCTTGGGCATCCTTGGGCATCCTTGGGCATCCCTGGGCATCCCTGGACATCCTTGGGCATCCCTGGACATCCCCGGGCATCCCTGGGCATCCTTGGGCATCCCTGGGAATCCCTGGGCATCCTTGGGCATCCTTGGGCATCCCTGGGCATCCCTGGACATCCCTGGGCATTCCCGGGCATCCCCGGGCATCTTGGGCATCCATGGGCATCCTTGGGCATCCCCGGGCATCTTGGGCATCCCTGGGCATCCTTCGGCATCCCCGGGCATCCTTGGGTATCCTTGGGCATCCCGGGGCATCCTTGGACATCCTTGGGCATCCCCGTGCATCCCTGGGCATCCCTGGGCATCCTTGGGCATCCCTGGACATCCTTGGGCATCCCTGGGCATCCTTGGGCATCCCCGGGCATCCATGGGCATCCTTGAGCATACTTGGGCATCCCTGGACATCCTTGGGCATCCCTGGGCATCATTGGGCATCCCTGGACATCCTTGGGCATCCATGGGCATCCCTGGGCATCCTTGGGCATCCCTGGGTATCCTTGGGCATCCTTGGGCATCCCTGTGCATCCCTGGGCATCCCTGGGCATCCTTGGGCATCCCTGGACATCCTTGGGCATCCCTGGGCATCCATGGGCATCCCCGGGCATCCCTGGGCATCCTTGGGCATCCTTGGGCATCCCTGGGCATCCCTGGACATCCTTGGGCATCCCTGGGCATCCTTGGGCATCCCTGGACATCCTTGGGCATCCATAGGCATCCCTGGGCATCCTTGGGCATCCCCGGGCATCCCTGGGCATCCTTGGGCATCTCTGGGCATCCCTGGACATCCCCGGGCATCCCTGGGCATCCTTGGGCATCCCCGGGGATCCCTGGGCATCCTTGGGCATCCTTGGGCATCCCTGGGCATCCCTGGACATCCTTGGGCATCCCTGGGCATCCCCGGGCATCTTGGGCATCCATGGGCATCCCCGGGCATCCCTGGGCATCCTTGGGCATCCTTGGGCATCCCTGGGCATCCCTGGACATCCTTGGGCATCCCTGGACATCCCCGGGCATCCCTGGGCATCCTTGGGCATCCCTGGGAATCCCTGGGCATCCTTGGGCATCCTTGGGCATCCCTGGGCATCCCTGGACACCCCTGGGCATCCCCGGGCATCCCCGGGCATCTTGGGCATCCATGGGCATCCTTGGGCATCCCCGGGCATCTTGGGCATCCCTGGGCATCCTTCGGCATCCCCGGGCATCCTTGGGTATCCTTGGGCATCCCTGGGCATTCTTGGGCATCCCCAGGCATCCCTGGGCATCCTTGGGCATCCCCGTGCATCCTTGGGCATCCATGGGTATCATTGGGCATCCATGGGCATCCCTGGGCATCCTTGGGCATCCCCGGGCATCCCTGGGCATCCTTGGGCATCCCCGTGCATCCCTGGGCATCCCTGGGCATACTTGGGCATCCCTGGACATCCTTGGGCATCCCTGGGCATCCTTGGGCATCCCCGGGCATCCATGGGCATCCTTGAGCATCCTTGGGCATCCCTGGACATCCTTGGGCATCCCTGGGCATCATTGGGCATCCCTGGACATCCTTGGGCATCCATGGGCATCCCTGGGCATCCTTGGGCATCCCCGGGCATCCCCGGGCATCCTTGGGCATCCTTGGGCATCCCTGTGCATGCCTGGGCATCCCTGGGCATCCTTGGGCATCCTTGGGCATCCCTGGGCATCCCTGGACATCCTTGGGCATCCCTGGGCATCCTTGGGCATCCCTGGACATCCCCGGGCATCCCTGGGCATCCCCGGGCATCCCCGGGCATCCTTGGGCATCCTTGGGCATCCCTGGGCATACCCGGGCATGCTTGGGCATCCATGGGCATCCCTGGGAATCCATGGGCATCCTTGGGCATCCCTGGACATCCTTGGGCATCCCTGGGCATCCCTGGACATCCTTGGGCATCCCTGGACATCCCCGGGCATCCCTGGGCATCCTTGGGCATCCCTGGGAATCCCTGGGCATCCTTGGGCATCCTTGGGCATCCCCGGGCATCTTGGGCATCCATGGGCATCCCCGGGCATCCCTGGGCATCCTTGGGCATCCTTGGGCATCCCTGGGCATCCCTGGACATCCTTGGGCATCCCTGGACATCCCCGGGCATCCCTGGGCATCCTTGGGCATCCCTGGGAATCCCTGGGCATCCTTGGGCATCCTTGGGCATCCCTGGGCATCCCTGGACACCCCTGGGCATCCCCGGGCATCCCCGGGCATCTTGGGCATCCATGGGCATCCTTGGGCATCCCCGGGCATCTTGGGCATCCCTGGGCATCCTTCGGCATCCCCGGGCATCCTTGGGTATCCTTGGGCATCCCTGGGCATTCTTGGGCATCCCCAGGCATCCCTGGGCATCCTTGGGCATCCCCGTGCATCCTTGGGCATCCATGGGTATCATTGGGCATCCATGGGCATCCCTGGGCATCCTTGGGCATCCCCGGGCATCCCTGGGCATCCTTGGGCATCCCCGTGCATCCCTGGGCATCCCTGGGCATACTTGGGCATCCCTGGACATCCTTGGGCATCCCTGGGCATCCTTGGGCATCCCCGGGCATCCATGGGCATCCTTGAGCATCCTTGGGCATCCCTGGACATCCTTGGGCATCCCTGGGCATCATTGGGCATCCCTGGACATCCTTGGGCATCCATGGGCATCCCTGGGCATCCTTGGGCATCCCCGGGCATCCCCGGGCATCCTTGGGCATCCTTGGGCATCCCTGTGCATGCCTGGGCATCCCTGGGCATCCTTGGGCATCCTTGGGCATCCCTGGGCATCCCTGGACATCCTTGGGCATCCCTGGGCATCCTTGGGCATCCCTGGACATCCCCGGGCATCCCTGGGCATCCCCGGGCATCCCCGGGCATCCTTGGGCATCCTTGGGCATCCCTGGGCATACCCGGGCATGCTTGGGCATCCATGGGCATCCCTGGGAATCCATGGGCATCCTTGGGCATCCCTGGACATCCTTGGGCATCCCTGGGCATCCTTGGGCATCCCTGGACATCCCCGGGAATCCCCGTGCATCCCTGGGCATCCCTGGGCATCCTTGGGCATCCCTGGACATCCTTGGGCATCCTTGGGCATCCCTGGGCATCCCTGGACATCCTTGGGCATCCCTGGGCATCCTTGGGCATCCCTGGACATCCTTGGGCATCCTTGGGCATCCCTGGACATCCCTGGGCATCCCTGGGCATCCTTGGGCATCCCCGGGCATCCCTGGTCATCCTTGGGCATCCTTGGGCATCCCCAGGCATCCCTGGACATCCTTGGGCTTCCCTGGGCATCCTTGGGCATCCCCGGGGATCCCTGGGCATCCTTGGGCATCCTTGGGCATCCCTGGGCATCCCTGGACATCCTTGGGCATCCCTGGACATCCCCGGGCATCCCTGGGCATCCTTGGGCATCCCCGGGCATCACTGGGCATCCTTGGGCATCCTTGGGCATCCCTGGGCATCCCGGGACATACCTGGGCATCCCCGGGCATCCCCGGGCATCTTGGGCATCCATGGGCATCCTTGGGCATCCCTGGACATCCTTGGGCATCCCTGGGCATTCTTGGGCATCCCCGGGCATCCCTGGGCATCCTTGGGCATCCTTGGGCATCCCCGGGCATCCTTGGGCATCCATGGGTATCCCTGGGCATCCATGGGCATCCCTGGGCATCCTTGGGCATCCCGGGGCATCCTTGGACATCCTTGGGCATCCCCGTGCATCCCTGGGCATCCCTGGGCATCCTTGGGCATCCCTGGACATCCTTGGGCATCCCTGGGCATCCTTGGGCATCCCCGGGCATCCATGGGCATCCTTGAGCATCCTTGGGCATCCCTGGACATCCTTGGCATCCCTGGGCATCATTGGGCATCCCTGGACATCCTTGGGCATCCATGGGCATCCCTGGGCATCCTTGGGCATCCCTGGGCATCCCCGGGCATCCTTGGGCATCCTTGGGCCTCCCCGTGCATCCCTGGGCATCCTTGGGCATCCCTGGACATCCTTGGGCATCCCTGGACATCCTTGGGCATCCTTGGGCATCCCCGGGCATCCCTGGGCATCCTTGGGCATCCCTGGGCATCCCTGGACATCCCCGGGCATCCCTGGGCATCCTTGGGCATCCATGGGCATCCTTGGGCATCCTTGGGCATCCTTGGGCATCCATGGGCATCCCTGGGCATCCTTGGGCATCCCTGGACATCCTTGGGCATCCCTGGGCATCCATGGGCATCCCCGGGCATCCCTGGGCATCCTTGGGCATCCTTGGGCATCTCTGGACATCCCTGGACATCCTTGGGCATCCCTGGGCATCCTTGGGCATCCCTGGACATCCTTGGGCATCCATGGGCATCCCTGGGCATCCTTGGGCATCCCCGGGCATCCTTGGGCATCCTTGGGCATCCTCGGGCATCCCTGCGCATCCTTGGGCATCTCTGGGCATCCCTGGACATCCCCGGGCATCCCTGGGCATCCTTGGGCATCCCCGGGGATCCCTGGGCATCCTTGGGCATCCTTGGGCATCCCTGGGCATCCCTGGACATCCTTGGGCATCCCTGGGCATGCTTGGGCATCCCCGGGCATCCATGGGCATCCTTGAGCATCCTTGGGCATCCGTGGACATCCTTGGGCATCTCTGGGCATCATTGGGCATCCCTGGACATCCTTGGGCATCCATGGGCATCCCTGGGCATCCTTGGGCATCCCTGGGTATCCTTGGGCATCCTTGGGCATCCCCGTGCATCCCTGGGCATCCCTGGGCATCCTTGGGTATCCCTGGACATCCTTGGGCATCCCTGGGCATCCATGGGCATCCCCGGGCATCCCTGGGCATCCTTGGGCATCCTTGGGCATCCCTGGGCATCCCTGGACATCCTTGGGCATCCCTGGGCATCCTTGGGCATCCCTGGACATCCTTGGGCATCCATGGGCATCCTTGGGCATCCCCGGGCATCCCTGGGCATCCTTGGGCATCTCTGGGCATCCCTGGACATCCCCGGGCATCCCTGGGCATCCTTGGGCATCCCCGGGGATCCCTGGGCATCCTTGGGCATCCTTGGGCATCCCTGGGCATCCCTGGACATCCTTGGGCATCCCTGGGCATCCCCGGGCATCTTGGGCATCCATGGGCATCCCCGGGCATCCCTGGGCATCCTTGGGCATCCTTGGGCATCCCTGGGCATCCCTGGACATCCTTGGGCATCCCTGGACATCCCCGGGCATCCCTGGGCATCCTTGGGCATCCCTGGGAATCCCTGGGCATCCTTGGGCATCCTTGGGCATCCCTGGGCATCCCTGGACATCCCTGGGCATCCCTGGGCATCCCCGGGAATCTTGGGCATCCATGGGCATCCTTGGGCATCCCCGGGCATCTTGGGCATCCCTGGGCATCCTTCGGCATCCCCGGGCATCCTTGGGTATCCTTGGGCATCCCTGGGCATTCTTGGGCATCGCCAGGCATCCCTGGGCATCCTTGGGCATCCCCGTGCATCCTTGGGCATCCATGGGTATCATTGGGCATCCATGGGCATCCCTGGGCATCCTTGGGCATCCCCGGGCATCCCTGGGCATCCTTGGGCATCCCCGTGCATCCCTGGGCATCCCTGGGCATACTTGGGCATCCCTGGACATCCTTGGGCATCCCTGGGCATCCTTGGGCATCCCCGGGCATCCTTGGGCATCCTTGGGCATCCCTGTGCATGCCTGGGCATCCCTGGGCATCCTTGGGCATCCTTGGGCATCCCTGGGCATCCCTGGACATCCTTGGGCATCCCTGGGCATCCTTGGGCATCCCTGGACATCCCCGGGCATCCCTGGGCATCCCCGGGCATCCCCGGGCATCCTTGGGCATCCTTGGGCATCCCTGGGCATACCCGGGCATGCTTGGGCATCCATGGGCATCCCTGGGAATCCATGGGCATCCCCGGGCATCCTTGGGCATCCCCGTGCATCCCTGGGCATCCCTGGGCATCCTTGGGCATCCCTGGACATCCTTGGGCATCCTTGGGCATCCCTGGGCATCCCTGGACATCCTTGGGCATCCCTGGGCATCCTTGGGCATCCCTGGACATCCTTGGGCATCCTTTGGCATCCCTGGACATCCCTGGGCATCCCTGGGCATCCTTGGGCATCCCCGGGCATCCCTGGTCATCCTTGGGCATCCTTGGGCATCCCCAGTCATCCCTGGACATCCTTGGGCTTCCCTGGGCATCCTTGGGCATCCCCGGGGATCCCTGGGCATCCTTGGGCATCCTTGGGCATCCCTGGGCATCCCTGGACATCCTTGGGCATCCCTGGACATCCGCGGGCATCCCTGGGCATCCTTGGGCATCCCCGGGCATCACTGGGCATCCTTGGGCATCCTTGGGCATCCCTGGGCATCCCGGGACATACCTGGGCATCCCCGGGCATCCCCGGGCATCTTGGGCATCCATGGGCATCCTTGGGCATCCCTGGACATCCTTGGGCATCCCTGGGCATTCTTGGGCATCCCCGGGCATCCCTGGGCATCCTTGGGCATCCTTGGGCATCCCCGGGCATCCTTGGGCATCCATGGGTATCCCTGGGCATCCATGGGCATCCCTGGGCATCCTTGGGCATCCCGGGGCATCCTTGGACATCCTTGGGCATCCCCGTGCATCCCTGGGCATCCCTGGGCATCCTTGGGCATCCCTGGACATCCTTGGGCATCCCCGGGCATCCCTGGTCATACTTGGGCATCCTTGGGCATCCCCAGGCATCCCTGGACATCCTTGGGCTTCCCTGGGCATCCTTGGGCATCCCCGGGGATCCCTGGGCATCCTTGGGCATCCTTAGGCATCCCTGGGCATCCCTGGACATCCTTGGGCATCCCTGGGCATCCCCAGGCATCTTGGGCATCCATGGGCTTCCCCGGGCATCCCTGGGCATCCTTGGGCATCCTTGGGCATCCCTGGGCATCCCTGGACATCCTTGGGCATCCCTGGACATCCCCGGGCATCCCTGGGCATCCTTGGGCATCCCCGGGCATCACTGGGCATCCTTGGGCATCCTTGGGCATCCCTGGGCATCCCGGGACATACCTGGGCATCCCCGGGCATCCCCGGGCATCTTGGGCATCCATGGGCATCCTTGGGCATCCTTGGGCATCCCTGGACATCCTTGGGCATCCCTGGGCTTTCTTGGGCATCCCCGGGCATCCCTGGGCATCCTTGGGCATCCTTGGGCATCCCCGGGCATCCTTGGGCATCCATGGGTATCCCTGGGCATCCATGGGCATCCCTGGGCATCCTTGGGCATCCCGGGGAATCCTTGGACATCCTTGGGCATCCCCGTGCATCCCTGGGCATCCCTGGGCATCCTTGGGCATCCCTGGACATCCTTGGGCATCCCTGGGCATCCTTGGGCATCCCCGGGCATCCATGGGCATCCTTGAGCATCCTTGGGCATCCCTGGACATCCTTGGGCATCCCTGGGCATCATTGGGCATCCCTGGACATCCTTGGGCATCCATGGGCATCCCTGGGCATCCTTGGGCATCCCTGGGCATCCCCGGGCATCCTTGGGCATCCTTGGGCCTCCCCGTGCATCCCTGGGCATCCTTGGGCATCCCTGGACATCCTTGGGCATCCCTGGACATCCTTGGGCATCCTTGGGCATCCCCGGGCATCCCTGGGCATCCTTGGGCATCCCTGGGCATCCCTGGACATCCCCGGGCATCCCTGGGCATCCTTGGGCATCCATGGGCATCCTTGGGCATCCTTGGGCATCCTTGGGCATCCATGGGCATCCCTGGGCATCCTTGGGCATCCCTGGACATCCCCGGGCATCCTTGGGCATCCTTGGGCATCCTCGGGCATCCCTGCGCATCCTTGGGCATCTCTGGGCATCCCTGGACATCCCCGGGCATCCCTGGGCATCCTTGGGCATCCCCGGGGATCCCTGGGCATCCTTGGGCATCCTTGGGCATCCCTGGGCATCCCTGGGCATCCTTGGGCATCCCTGGGCATCCCTGGACATCCCCGGGCATCCCTGGGCATCCTTGGGCATCCATGGGCATCCTTGGGCATCCTTGGGCATCCTTGGGCATCCATGAATATCCCTGGGCATCCTTGGGCATCCCTGGACATCCTTGGGCATCCCTGGGTATCCCTGGACATCCTTGGGCATCCCTGGGCATCCCCGGGCATCTTGGGCATCCATGGGCATCCCCGGGCATCCCTGGGCATCCTTGGGCATCCTTGGGCATCCCTGGGCATCCCTGGACATCCTTGGGCATCCCTGGACATCCCCGGGCATCCCTGGGCATCCTTGGGCATCCCTGGGAATCCCTGGGCATCCTTGGGCATCCTTGGGCATCCCTGGGCATCCCTGGGCATCCCTGTGCATCCCTGGGCATCCTTGGGCATCCCTGGACATCCTTGGGCATCCTTGGGCATCCCTGGGCATCCCTGGGCATCCTTGGGCATCCCTGGGCATCCCTGGACATCCTTGGGCATCCATGGGCATCCCTGGGCATCCTTGGGCATCCCCGGGCATCCCCGGGCATCCTTGGGCATCCCTGTGCATCCCTGGGCATCCTTGGGCATCCCTGGACATCCTTGGGCATCCTTGGGCATCCCTGGGCATCCCTGGGCATCCTTGGGCATCCCTGGGCATCCCTGGACATCCCCGGGCATCTTGGGCATCCATGGGCATCCTTGGGCATCCCTGGGCATCCCTGGGCATCCTTGGGCATCCCCGTGCATCCCTGGGCATCCCTGGGCATACTTGGGCATCTCTGGACATCCTTGGGCATCCCTGGGCATCCTTGGGCATCCCCGGGCATCCATGGGCATCCTTGAGCATCCTTGGGCATCCCTGGACATCCTTGGGCATCCCTGGGCATCATTGGGCATCCCTGGACATCCTTGGGCATCCCTGGGCATCCTTGGGCATCCCCGGGCATCCCCGGGCATCCTTGGGCATCCCTGTGCATCCCTGGGCATCCTTGGGCATCCCTGGACATCCTTGGGCATCCTTGGGCATCCCTGGGCATCCCTGGGCATCCTTGGGCATCCCTGGGCATCCCTGGACATCCCCGGGCATCCCTGGGCATCCTTGGGCATCCTTGGGCATCCCTGGGCATCCCTGGACATCCTTGGGCATCCCTGGGCATCCTTGGGCATCCCTGGACATCCCCGGGCATCCCTGGGCATCCCCGGGCATCCCCGGGCATCCTTGGGCATCCTTGGGCATCCCTGGGCATACCCGGACATGCTTGGGCATCCATGGGCATCCCTGGGAATCCATGGGCATCCCTGGGCATCCTTGGGCATCCCCGGGCATCCTTGGGCATCCCCGTGCATCCCTGGGCATCCCTGGGCATCCTTGGGCATCCCTGGACATCCTTGGGCATCCCCGGGCATCCTTGGGCATCCCCGTGCATCCCTGGGCATCCCTGGGCATATTTGGGCATCTCTGGACATCCTTGGGCATCCCTGGGCATCCTTGGGCTTCCCCGGGCATCCATGGGCATCCTTGAGCATCCTTGGGCATCCCTGGACATCCTTGGGCATCCCTGGGCATCATTGGGCATCCCTGGACATCCTTGGGCATCCATGAGCATCCCTGGGCATCCTTGGGCATCCCCGGGCATCCCCGGGCATCCTTGGGCATCCCTGTGCATCCCTGGGCATCCTTGGGCATCCCTGGACATCCTTGGGCATCCTTGGGCATCCCTGGGCATCCCTGGGCATCCTTGGGCATCCCTGGACATCCCCGGGCATCCCTGGGCATCCTTGGGCATCCCCGGGCATCCCTGGGCATCCTTGGGCATCCTTGGGCATCCCTGGGCATCCCTGGACATCCTTGGGCATCCCTGGGCATCCTTGGGCATCCCTGGACATCCCCGGGCATCCCTGGGCATCCCCGGGCATCCCCGGGCATCCTTGGGCATCCTTGGGCATCCCTGGGCATACCCGGACATGCTTGGGAATCCATGGGCATCCCTGGGAATCCATGGGCATCCCTGGGCATCCTTGGGCATCCCCGTGCATCCCTGGGCATCCCTGGGCATCCTTGGGCATCCCTGGACATCCTTGGGCATCCCCGGGCATCCTTGGGCATCCCCGTGCATCCCTGGGCATCCCTGGGCATCCTTGGGCATCCCTGGACATCCTTGGGCATCCTTGGGCATCCCTGGGCATCCCTGGACATCCTTGGGCATCCCTGGGCATCCTTGGGCATCCCTGGACATCCTTGGGCATCCTTGGGCATCCCTGGACATCCCTGGGCATCCCTGGGCATCCTTGGGCATCCCCGGGCATCCCTGGTCATCCTTGGGCATCCTTGGGCATCTCCAGGCATCCCTGGACATCCCTGGGCATCCCTGGGCATCCCCGGACATCCTTGGGCATCCCTGGGCATCCCTGGACATCCTTGGGCATCCCCGGTCATCCCTGGGCATCCCTGGGCATCCTTGGGCATCCCTGGGAATCCCTGGGCATCCTTGGGCATCCTTGGGCATCCCTGGGCATCCCTGGACATTTCTGGGCATCCCCGGGCATCCCCGGGCATCTTGGGCATCCATGGGCATCCTTGGGCATCCCCGGGCATCTTGGGCATCCCTGGGCATCCTTCGGCATCCCCGGGCATCCTTGGGTATCCTTGGGCATCCCTGGGCATTCTTGGGCATCCCCGGGCCTCCCTGGGCATCCTTGGGCATCCCCGGGCATCCTTGGGCATCCATGGGTATCCCTGGGCATCCATGGGCATCCCTGGGCATCCTTGGCATCCCCGGGCATCCCTGGGCATCCTTGGGCATCCTTGGGCATCCCCGTGCATCCCTGGGCATCCCTGGGCATACTTGGGCATCCCTGGACATCCTTGGGCATCCCTGGGCATCCTTGGGCATCCCCGGGCATCCATGGGCATCCTTGAGCATCCTTGGGCATCCCTGGACATCCTTGGGCTTCCCTGGGCATCATTGGGCATCCCTGGACATCCTTGGGCATCCATGGGCATCCCTGGGCATCCTTGGGCATCCCCGGGCATCCCCGGGCATCCTTGGGCATCCTTGGGCATCCCTGTGCATCCCTGGGCATCCTTGGGCATCCCTGGACATCCTTGGGCATCCTTGGGCATCCCCGGGCATCCCTGGGCATCCTTGGGCATCCCTGTGCATCCCTGGACATCCCCGGGCATCCCTGGGCATCCTTGGGCATCCCCGGGCATCCCCGGGCATCCCCGGGCATCGTTGGGCATCCTTGGGCATCCCTGGGCATACCCGGGCATGCTTGGGCATCCATGGGCATCCCTGGGAATCCATGGGCATCCCTGGGCATCCTTGGGCATCCCCGGGCATCCTTGGGCATCCCCGTGCATCTCTGGGCATCCCTGGGCATCCTTGGGCATCCCTGGACATCCTTGGGCATCCTTGGGCATCCCTGGGCATCCCTGGACATCCTTGGGCATCCCTGGGCATCCTTGGGCATCCCTGGGCATCCCGGGACATACCTGGGCATCCCCGGGCATCCCCGGGCATCTTGGGCATCCATGGGCATCCTTGGGCATCCTTGGGCATCCCTGGACATCCTTGGGCATCCCTGGGCTTTCTTGGGCATCCCCGGGCATCCCTGGGCATCCTTGGGCATCCTTGGGCATCCCCGGGCATCCTTGGGCATCCATGGGTATCCCTGGGCATCCATGGGCATCCCTGGGCATCCTTGGGCATCCCGGGGAATCCTTGGACATCCTTGGGCATCCCCGTGCATCCCTGGGCATCCCTGGGCATCCTTGGGCATCCCTGGACATCCTTGGGCATCCCTGGGCATCCTTGGGCATCCCCGGGCATCCATGGGCATCCTTGAGCATCCTTGGGCATCCCTGGACATCCTTGGGCATCCCTGGGCATCATTGGGCATCCCTGGACATCCTTGGGCATCCATGGGCATCCCTGGGCATCCTTGGGCATCCCTGGGCATCCCCGGGCATCCTTGGGCATCCTTGGGCCTCCCCGTGCATCCCTGGGCATCCTTGGGCATCCCTGGACATCCTTGGGCATCCCTGGACATCCTTGGGCATCCTTGGGCATCCCCGGGCATCCCTGGGCATCCTTGGGCATCCCTGGGCATCCCTGGACATCCCCGGGCATCCCTGGGCATCCTTGGGCATCCATGGGCATCCTTGGGCATCCTTGGGCATCCTTGGGCATCCATGGGCATCCCTGGGCATCCTTGGGCATCCCTGGACATCCCCGGGCATCCTTGGGCATCCTTGGGCATCCTCGGGCATCCCTGCGCATCCTTGGGCATCTCTGGGCATCCCTGGACATCCCCGGGCATCCCTGGGCATCCTTGGGCATCCCCGGGGATCCCTGGGCATCCTTGGGCATCCTTGGGCATCCCTGGGCATCCCTGGGCATCCTTGGGCATCCCTGGGCATCCCTGGACATCCCCGGGCATCCCTGGGCATCCTTGGGCATCCATGGGCATCCTTGGGCATCCTTGGGCATCCTTGGGCATCCATGAATATCCCTGGGCATCCTTGGGCATCCCTGGACATCCTTGGGCATCCCTGGGTATCCCTGGACATCCTTGGGCATCCCTGGGCATCCCCGGGCATCTTGGGCATCCATGGGCATCCCCGGGCATCCCTGGGCATCCTTGGGCATCCTTGGGCATCCCTGGGCATCCCTGGACATCCTTGGGCATCCCTGGACATCCCCGGGCATCCCTGGGCATCCTTGGGCATCCCTGGGAATCCCTGGGCATCCTTGGGCATCCTTGGGCATCCCTGGGCATCCCTGGGCATCCCTGTGCATCCCTGGGCATCCTTGGGCATCCCTGGACATCCTTGGGCATCCTTGGGCATCCCTGGGCATCCCTGGGCATCCTTGGGCATCCCTGGGCATCCCTGGACATCCTTGGGCATCCATGGGCATCCCTGGGCATCCTTGGGCATCCCCGGGCATCCCCGGGCATCCTTGGGCATCCCTGTGCATCCCTGGGCATCCTTGGGCATCCCTGGACATCCTTGGGCATCCTTGGGCATCCCTGGGCATCCCTGGGCATCCTTGGGCATCCCTGGGCATCCCTGGACATCCCCGGGCATCTTGGGCATCCATGGGCATCCTTGGGCATCCCTGGGCATCCCTGGGCATCCTTGGGCATCCCCGTGCATCCCTGGGCATCCCTGGGCATACTTGGGCATCTCTGGACATCCTTGGGCATCCCTGGGCATCCTTGGGCATCCCCGGGCATCCATGGGCATCCTTGAGCATCCTTGGGCATCCCTGGACATCCTTGGGCATCCCTGGGCATCATTGGGCATCCCTGGACATCCTTGGGCATCCCTGGGCATCCTTGGGCATCCCCGGGCATCCCCGGGCATCCTTGGGCATCCCTGTGCATCCCTGGGCATCCTTGGGCATCCCTGGACATCCTTGGGCATCCTTGGGCATCCCTGGGCATCCCTGGGCATCCTTGGGCATCCCTGGGCATCCCTGGACATCCCCGGGCATCCCTGGGCATCCTTGGGCATCCTTGGGCATCCCTGGGCATCCCTGGACATCCTTGGGCATCCCTGGGCATCCTTGGGCATCCCTGGACATCCCCGGGCATCCCTGGGCATCCCCGGGCATCCCCGGGCATCCTTGGGCATCCTTGGGCATCCCTGGGCATACCCGGACATGCTTGGGCATCCATGGGCATCCCTGGGAATCCATGGGCATCCCTGGGCATCCTTGGGCATCCCCGGGCATCCTTGGGCATCCCCGTGCATCCCTGGGCATCCCTGGGCATCCTTGGGCATCCCTGGACATCCTTGGGCATCCCCGGGCATCCTTGGGCATCCCCGTGCATCCCTGGGCATCCCTGGGCATATTTGGGCATCTCTGGACATCCTTGGGCATCCCTGGGCATCCTTGGGCTTCCCCGGGCATCCATGGGCATCCTTGAGCATCCTTGGGCATCCCTGGACATCCTTGGGCATCCCTGGGCATCATTGGGCATCCCTGGACATCCTTGGGCATCCATGAGCATCCCTGGGCATCCTTGGGCATCCCCGGGCATCCCCGGGCATCCTTGGGCATCCCTGTGCATCCCTGGGCATCCTTGGGCATCCCTGGACATCCTTGGGCATCCTTGGGCATCCCTGGGCATCCCTGGGCATCCTTGGGCATCCCTGGACATCCCCGGGCATCCCTGGGCATCCTTGGGCATCCCCGGGCATCCCTGGGCATCCTTGGGCATCCTTGGGCATCCCTGGGCATCCCTGGACATCCTTGGGCATCCCTGGGCATCCTTGGGCATCCCTGGACATCCCCGGGCATCCCTGGGCATCCCCGGGCATCCCCGGGCATCCTTGGGCATCCTTGGGCATCCCTGGGCATACCCGGACATGCTTGGGAATCCATGGGCATCCCTGGGAATCCATGGGCATCCCTGGGCATCCTTGGGCATCCCCGTGCATCCCTGGGCATCCCTGGGCATCCTTGGGCATCCCTGGACATCCTTGGGCATCCCCGGGCATCCTTGGGCATCCCCGTGCATCCCTGGGCATCCCTGGGCATCCTTGGGCATCCCTGGACATCCTTGGGCATCCTTGGGCATCCCTGGGCATCCCTGGACATCCTTGGGCATCCCTGGGCATCCTTGGGCATCCCTGGACATCCTTGGGCATCCTTGGGCATCCCTGGACATCCCTGGGCATCCCTGGGCATCCTTGGGCATCCCCGGGCATCCCTGGTCATCCTTGGGCATCCTTGGGCATCTCCAGGCATCCCTGGACATCCCTGGGCATCCCTGGGCATCCCCGGACATCCTTGGGCATCCCTGGGCATCCCTGGACATCCTTGGGCATCCCCGGTCATCCCTGGGCATCCCTGGGCATCCTTGGGCATCCCTGGGAATCCCTGGGCATCCTTGGGCATCCTTGGGCATCCCTGGGCATCCCTGGACATTTCTGGGCATCCCCGGGCATCCCCGGGCATCTTGGGCATCCATGGGCATCCTTGGGCATCCCCGGGCATCTTGGGCATCCCTGGGCATCCTTCGGCATCCCCGGGCATCCTTGGGTATCCTTGGGCATCCCTGGGCATTCTTGGGCATCCCCGGGCCTCCCTGGGCATCCTTGGGCATCCCCGGGCATCCTTGGGCATCCATGGGTATCCCTGGGCATCCATGGGCATCCCTGGGCATCCTTGGCATCCCCGGGCATCCCTGGGCATCCTTGGGCATCCTTGGGCATCCCCGTGCATCCCTGGGCATCCCTGGGCATACTTGGGCATCCCTGGACATCCTTGGGCATCCCTGGGCATCCTTGGGCATCCCCGGGCATCCATGGGCATCCTTGAGCATCCTTGGGCATCCCTGGACATCCTTGGGCTTCCCTGGGCATCATTGGGCATCCCTGGACATCCTTGGGCATCCATGGGCATCCCTGGGCATCCTTGGGCATCCCCGGGCATCCCCGGGCATCCTTGGGCATCCTTGGGCATCCCTGTGCATCCCTGGGCATCCTTGGGCATCCCTGGACATCCTTGGGCATCCTTGGGCATCCCCGGGCATCCCTGGGCATCCTTGGGCATCCCTGTGCATCCCTGGACATCCCCGGGCATCCCTGGGCATCCTTGGGCATCCCCGGGCATCCCCGGGCATCCCCGGGCATCGTTGGGCATCCTTGGGCATCCCTGGGCATACCCGGGCATGCTTGGGCATCCATGGGCATCCCTGGGAATCCATGGGCATCCCTGGGCATCCTTGGGCATCCCCGGGCATCCTTGGGCATCCCCGTGCATCTCTGGGCATCCCTGGGCATCCTTGGGCATCCCTGGACATCCTTGGGCATCCTTGGGCATCCCTGGGCATCCCTGGACATCCTTGGGCATCCCTGGGCATCCTTGGGCATCCCTGGACATCCTTGGGCATCCTTGGGCATCCCTGGACATCCCTGGGCATCCCTGGGCATCCTTGGGCATCCCCGGGCATCCCTGGTCATCCTTGGGCATCCCCAGGCATCCCTGGACATCCTTGGGCTTCCCTGGGCATCCTTGGGCATCCCTGGACATCCCCGGGCATCCCTGGGCATCCCCGGACATCCTTGGGCATCCCTGGGCATCCCTGGACATCCTTGGGCATCCCCGGTCATCCCTGGGCATCTTGGGCATCCCTGGGCATCCTTGGGCATACTTGGGCAACCTCAGCGCTTCTTTCCCAACTGCCAGATGCCCCCTTCCTTTGTCTGCTGGAGCTGATCAGTTGTCTGATATCTTCTCTCCCAGGGCAGTACTTGTGCAGGTTGGGGTTGTACTTTTCCTCCTCAGCTTTACTGAGACATATTTGACAAACAACATTGTATTAGCTTCAATGATTACCACAATTATGTTCAGTTAACACCTATACCTCACATACATTTTTTCCTGTGATAAGAACTTTTAAGACCCACTCTCTTAGCAACTTTCAAATATACATCACAGCCTTGCTAACTCTAGTCCCCATGCTGTGCCCCCCTCCCCAGAATCTATTCCTTTATAACTGGGCATTCTGACCACCTTCAGGCATGTCCCTCAGGCCTCTGGCCCCACCAGTCTGTTTCTGAATCTATGAGTTCAAATTTTGTAGATTCCATATATAAGTGCGATCACATAGTATTTGTCTTTGTTTTGGTCTGATTTATTTCACTTAGCATAATGCCTTAATGCCCTTAAGATTCCTCCATGCTGTCGCAAATACAATATATATCTCTCTCCTTATCAATGCACAGTTAGGTTGCTCCATATCTTGGCTATTGTACATAATCCTGAAATAAACATGCAGGTGCAGTATTGCTTTGACATAGTGATCCTATTTCCCTGGGGTGTTAATGGGTTTACCTCTATGGCTTTTCTGACACTGTTCCCATTGAGGTGACTCATGTGTCTGCTCCCCAAACCTAATGGGCTTCTCCTTGGGTGTGTCTCACTCTGTTCTCAGCGCAGCCCTGCTCTGCCACACGCTCCCTGACCCCCCAACTCCATGCTCGTACCCTGCACCCTTTATGCTTTCTGTTACACACCCTCTCAAACATGTTTTCACTATATTTTTGGCTTCTTTTTTATTTGACTGCTTTTATCTTTATTTTTTAAACTTTTGTTTGAATCATAATCAAAATGAGGTTCACATAGCATAATCATTTTCCATGTCTTTAAAACATTTTTAAATCCAGATATTGGCAAAGCTATTTCTATTAAAGGCTGGATAGTAAATACTTTAGTGTTTGGGGGCATATAATCTCTGACACAACTACGCAACTCTGGTATCGCAGCACAGAATCAGCCACACTCAATTCATAAGTAATGGAAGGGGCTGTGTTCCAAAATCAGTGTGGTGGCCAGATCTGGCCTGCAGCCCATAGCTTGTTTTATGCTCTATCAAGGGTCCTCAAACTTTTTAAACAGGGGGCCAGTTCACTGTACCTCAGTCCGTTGGAGGGCCAGACTATAGTTTTAAAAAAACACCTATGAACAAATTCCTATGCACACTGCACATATCTTATTTTGAAGTAAAAAAAACAAAATGGGGAGGTAGTGTCCCGGAGCAAATGGAGTGAGCAGCTGAAACTAATAACACCCACCCCGAATTGGCGAATTGCTCAGCTGGTGAGACGGTTTGCAGCCGGGAAGAGCAGAACTCCCCTGGAAAGGTAAAAAAAACCAGGGATTTGGGCAGGAAAGTTTGCCAGACCTCTGAGCCCAGAGAGTCGGAGGGAGACCGCGTGGCAGACAGCCGCTTCCCTTGTGACAGGCACAGCCCCTGACGGGGGAAAGGAGAACCGCGGGATTCCTGGCGCCGCCGGGGGAATTGAGAGCTGGGTTCTGTGATCACGGAAGACTGAGCCTAAAGGGGGCAGCCTGAAGAGCTGACCTGACCATACAGTCCCGGTAAGAGAAGAAGCTTACAGAAACCAAGCCTTCCCCATTTCCGCGGCCGGCGTTTGTTTGTCTGTTTTCACTGAATCCTGTTCATGGGACATTTCGGATACAGACACTCACCTGTGCTGAAGAGAGGAAGAGTGTGCGGAGGAGTGGAATCTGGGGAGAGACTGAGGAGAGAAGGGGAGCCGGGAGAGGTGGCAGCGAATTGAGTGCTGAGACACCCCTGAGCCCAGGACTGGGGCAGCCATTCTCTCCAGAGAGTGAGACTCCTCCCCCCAGCCCCCAGGCAAGGAGCACAGCCACACCCAGATTCCACCCTGAATGAGATCAAGGATTAAAATAACCTGATCAGTCCCTGGGAGTTAACAGGGTCTGGCCTATAGAGGGATTTTCAATCCCAGCAACAACACAGCGCTGGTAACTAACTATTATGCAGCCAGCTCTGGGCAGTGAACTTCCACTGGACAGAGAGGCCCTATAGCCTCAGAGGCCAACCCCAGAACACTGCCACCCAGAGGCTGATCCACAAACTGACTCTTTGCTAAACACAAAATAAGGCAGTCTGGGAAACAAATACGTCCTGCTTTAAAATAAGGACTGTGGTTTACAACACAGAGGAACAGTGTATCACATGGAAACTCAACACTCTCCTGAATACCTGGCAGGTCTAAGGTGAGCCACACTGAAGAAGAGAAGAACCAAAGGACCTTCACTACTGCAATTTTTTTTTCTTTTTTCACCTTTTATCTAAGAAACCAATTTTTTTCTTTTTTTTTTTTCTTCTTTTTCCATCACCTGATTTTACCCTTTTAATTACTACCTTCTTATTTTTAACCAGTATTATTACTGCTACCATTTTACCATTTTTTAAAGTGCAATTTTATTTTCTCTTTATTTTATTTTGGGATTAGTGTTCACCATTCTATTTTCATCGTTATATTATTGGTTGTTTCTAGTTTGCATTCATCTCCAGGGAGCTGTTGCTGGAATTTGTTGGGATTAGTGGCGGTTCTATAGGAGTATTCTCCTCATATAAAAAGTCTCTTCCCTTCTTCCACTTCATTCTCTCTTTTCGCTCTTTTTTTTCTTCTTTTCTTTTCTCGCTTTTATTTTCCCCCCTCCTTTTTCCCAATTTCATTTTTGCACTCCTTTTTTTGGTCCCTACTTTTCTTTTCTTTTTTCTCTTTTATCTTTTTCTCTTCCTTCTTCCTTATCCCCTAATTCTCTTAATTCGGGTGGTCACCTTTATTTGGGGTTATTAATATCGTGAATAGATTTGTGTATAGTGCCTGGTACGTGGTGCCTTGTTGTGTTGTATTTTGTGCCTTTAAATCAACGCAGCAGATCCAAGCAACAGCAACCTCCTGAGCACCACACCCTCTGCTGAGGAACAGCAGCTGTACGTGAAACCTCGCCCCACCAGCCAGAAGAGCCACCACAGCTGTGAACAGCACCCACCAGAGGAGCTGCTGCCAACTGAAGAGCAGCTGCTACCGCAACCGCCCGAAGAGCAACCACAGAACAAGGAGTCACTGCCACCAAGGGAGCAACCACTGAACGACTCAACGTCTAGATATGTCAGTGAGATCAAACATGGGTAGACAAAGAAACACCCAAAGGAAAGAGAAGGAGGACTCTCCAGAAAAGCAGCTAAGTAATACAGAGGCATGCAACATGACAGAAAAAGAATTCAGAATAAGGGTCCTAGAGTGCATAAACAGGATGGAGGAAAAAATCAACAACCTCTGCAAGAAGCAAGAAGAAACAGATGATAAAATCAACAACTTAAGTAAGACCCAAGAAGAAATGAAGAGTGATATCGCCACAGTGAAAAACACCATTGAAAGTATCAACAGTAGACTAGGAGAAGCGGAGGACTGAATTAGTGAATTAGAAGACATGAAAGCAAAACACACCCAAAATGTACTGCAATTGGAGAAAAAAATCAAAAGACAGGAGGAGAGCCTAAGGGAGCTTTGGGACAACATGAAACGATACAACATACGAATAATAGGGGTACCAGAACAACAGAAGGATGAACAAGGATTAGAAAACCTACTCGAAGAAATAATATCAGAAAACTGCCCTGAGGTGGGGAAGAAAAAAGTCACACAAGCGCAGAGAGTCCCAAACAAGGTGAACCCAAAAAGACCCACACTAAGACACATCATAATTACCATGGCAAATGTTGAGGACAAAGAGAGAATTTTACAGGCTGCAAGAGAGAGATGGAAAGTTACATACAAGGGATCTCCCATTAGATTGTCAAATGATTTCTCAAAAGAAACACATCAGGCCAGAAAAGAATGGACAGAAATTTACAAAGTGATGCAAAGCAAAGGACTGAATCCAAGAATACTCTATCCAGCAAGGCTATCATTCAAACTTGAAGGGGAAATAAGAAGCTTCACAGACAAAAAAAAAAAAGGCTAAGGGAGTTTATCACTACCAAGCCAGCAATGCAAGGAATGCTAAAGGGACTGGTATAAAAATAAGAAATAAAAAGCTCAGAAAGAAAACAGCCACACAAAAGAAGAAATGGCTACAAACAAATACCTTTCAATACCAACTTTAAACGCAAATGGACTAAATGCTCCAACCAAAAGACATCGAGTGGCTGAATGGATAAAAAAACATGACCCGTACATCTGCTGTCTACAAGAAACCCACCTCATTAGAAGGGACTCACACAGACTGAAAGTGAAAGGATGGAAAAATATTTTTCAGGCAAATGGAAAGGAAAAGAAAGCTGGGGTAGCAATACTTATATCGGACAAAATAGACCTCAAAGTGAAGGCCATAACAAGAGATAAGGAAGGCCACTTCATAATACTAAAGGGATCAATACAACAAGAATATATAACCCTGGTAAACATATATGCACCCAATGCAGGAGCACCCAAATTCATAAAAAAAACTCCTGGAAGATATCAAAGGAGAGATCGACAACAATACAATCATAGTAGGGGACTATAATACACCACTGACAGCACTGGATAAGTCCTCTAGACAAACAATCAGCAAAGAAACAGCAATCCTAAATGACTCACTAGATCAGATGGACTTAATAGACATCTTCAGAACACTTCACCCCAAAGCCAGGGAATATACATTCTACTCAAGTGCTCATAATACATATTCAAAAATAGACCATATATTGGGTCACAAACAAAGTCTCCCCAAATTCAAGAAGATTGAAATCATAAAAATCGTCTTCGCAGACCACGATGGCATAATATTAGAAATAAACTACAATAAAAAAACCCAAAATACTCAAACACCTGGAAGCTGAATAGCATGCTATTAAATATTGATTGGGTTACCAATGAGATCAAAGAAGAAATTAAAAACATCTTGGAAACTAATGACAATGAAAACACAACAATCCAAAACCTATGGGACACAATGAAAGCAGTCCTGAGAGGGAAGTTTATAGCTCTACAGGCCTATCTCAAAAAACAAGAAAAAATGGTAGTAAATCATCTAAATCTACAACTCAAAGAATTAGAAAGAGAGCAACAAGAAAACCCCAGAGTGAGCAGAAGGAAGGAGATAATAAAGATTAGAGCAGAAATAAATGACATAGAGACCAAAAAAAAACAATACAGAAAATCAATGAAACCAAGAGCTGGTTCTTTGAAAGGATAAACAAGATTGACAAACCTCTAGCCAGACTCACCAAGAAGCAAAGAGAGAGGACCCAAATAAACAAAATCAGAAACGATAGAGGCGAAATAACAAGCGACCCCACAGAAATACAAATGATTGTTAAAAAATAATATGGACAGCTCTACTCCAACAAACTAGACAACCTGGAGGAAATGGACATATTCCTAGAAAAATACAACATTCCAAAACTCAATCAGAAAGAATCCAAAAATCTCAATAGTCCAATAACTATGGAAGAAATTGAAGCAGTCATCAAAAAGCTTCCAGCAAACAGAAGCCCAGGACCAGATGGCTTTACGGGGGAGTTTTACCAAACATTCAGGGAAGAACTAAAACCTATCCTCCTCAGACTACTAAAAAAAATTCAAGAGGAAGGAACACTTCCAAGCTCATTCTATGAAGCCAGCATCACCCTAATACCAAAACCAGGTAAAGACAACACAATGAAAGAGAATTACAGGCCAATATCCCTCATGAACATAGATGCCAAAATCCTCACCAAAATCTTAGCAAATCAGATCCAGCAGTACATCAGAAAGATCATACACCATGACCAAGTAGGATTTATCCCAGTGATGCAAGGATGGTACAATATCCGCAAATCAATAATCGTGATACATCACATAAACAAATTGAAAGAAAAAAACCACATGGTCATATCAGTTGATGCAGAAAAAGCATTTGACAAATTCAACACCCATTTTTGATAAAAACTCTCAGTAAGGTGGGAGTAGAAGGATCATACCTCAACCTAAAATAAGCCATATATGACAGGCCCACAGCCAACATCATACTCAATGGGCAAAAACTAACACCATTTCCCCTAAGAATAGGAACAAGACAGGGATGCTCACTCTCACCACTCCTGTTCAACATAGTACTGGAAGTGTTAGCCATTGCAATTCTGCAAGAAGAAGAAATAAAAGGCATCTAAATTGGAAAAGAGGAAGTAAAACTGTCCTTATTTGCAGACGACATGATATTATACATACAAAACCCTAGAGACTCCATCAAAAAGCTACTAGACTTAATACATGAATTTGGCAGTGTAGCAGGATACAAAATTAACCCCAAGAAATCTGAGGCATTTCTATACACCAATAGTGAACTTTCATAAAGAGAGATTATAAAAACAATCCCGTTCACCATTGCAACAAAAAAATTAAGCTACCTAGGAATAAACTTAACTAAAGGGGTAAAAGACCTCTACTCAGAAAACTACAGGACATTGAAAAAAGATATAGAGGAAGACATAAACAGATGGAAGAACATACCGTGTTCATGGATTGGTAGAATCAACATCTTTAAAATGTCCATACTACCCAAAGCAATCTATAAATTCAACGCACTTCCCATTAAAATACCAATGGCATACTTCAGAGATCTAGAACGAACTTTCCAAAAATTCATCTGGAATAAAAAAAGACCCCGAATAGCTGCAGCAATCCTGAAAAAGAACAAAGTAGGTGGGATCTCAATACCAGATATCAAGTTGTATTACAAAGCCACTGTTCTCAAAACTGCCTGGTACTGGCACAAGAATAGGCACATAGATCAATGGAATAGAATAGAGAGCCCAGTAATCGGCCCGAACCAATATGCTCAATTAATATTTGACAAAGGAGGCAAGAACATACAATGGAGCCAAGATAGTCTCTTCAATAAATGGTGTTGGGAAAATTGGACAGATATATGCAAGAAAATGAAACTAGACCACCAACTTACACCATACACAAAAATAAACTCAAAATGGATAAAGGACTTAAATGTACGACAGAAAACCATAAAAATTCTAGAAGAATCCAAAGGCAACAAATTCTCAGACATATGCCGAAGCAATTTCTTCACTGATACAGCTCCTAGGGCACTTGAAACTAAAGAAAAAATGAACAAATGGGACTACATCAAAATAAAAAGCTTCTGCACAGCAAAGGAAACCATCAACAAAACAACAAGAAAACCCTCTGTGTGGGAAAACATATTTGCCAATGTCATATCTGATAAGGGCCTAATCTCCAAAATTTATAGGGAACTCATACAACTTAACAAAAGGAAGATAAACAATCCAATCAAAAAATGGGCAAAGGACCTAAATAGACACCTTTCAAAAGAGGACATTCAGAAAGGCAAGAGACATATGAAAACATGCTCAAAGTCACTAATCATCTGAGAGATGCAAATCAAAACAACAATGAGGTACCATCTCACACCTGTTAGACTGGCTATCATCAACAAATCAACAAACGACAAGTGCTGGAGAGGATGTGGAGAAAAAGGAACACTTGTGCACTGCTGGTGGGAATGCAGACTGGTGTAGCCACTATGGAAGACAGTATGGAGTTTCCTTAAAAAACTGAAAATGGAACTCCCATTTGACCCTGTGATCCCACTTCTAGGAATATATCCCAAGAAACCAGAAACACCAATCAGAAATGATATATGCACCCCTATGTTCATAGCAGCACAATTCACCATAGCTAAGAGCTGGAAACAGCCTAAGTGCCCATCAGTAGATGAATGGATTAGAAAACTGTGGTACATCTACATGATGGAATACTATGCTGCTGTAAAAAGGAAGGAACTCTTACCATTTGCAACGTCATGGATGGAACTGGAGAGCATTATGCTAAGTGAAATAAGCCAGTCAATTAAGGAAAAATACCACATGATCTCACTCATTCATGGATAATAGAGACCATTATAAACTTTTGAACAATAATAGATACAGAGGCAGAGCTGCCTCAAACAGATTGTCAAACTGCAGCGGGAAGGCCGGGGAGGGTTGGGGGGTAGGAGGTAGGGGGGTAAGAGATCAACTAAAGGACTTGTATGCATGCATATAAGCATAACCAATGGACATAAGACACTGGGGGATAGGGGAGGCTAGGGGACTGTCTAGGGTGGGGGGAAAAAATGGACACATATGTAATACCCTTTGTAATACTTTAAGCAATAAATTAAAAAAATGGGAAAAAATACAATATTTGTATTTGCATGTGGCCCGCGGGCCATAGTTTGAGGTCGCCTGCAGGTGCTCACTTGCTTCTTTTCTTCCATTCAGTTTATTTGTTGAAGAAATGATAGCATTTGTCCTATAAAAAGTCTGGATTGTGCTGATTACATGTTCCTGTGTCTCCTGCATTTCCTGTAAATGTGTAGTTAGATTAGAGGCTTGGCCAGACTCAGTCTTTATTGTTTTGACAAGACTAATTCAAAGGTGATAATGTGCATAACTGTCAACTAGCCCATCATGTGAAGCTGATTCTCTTTCTATGAGTGTGATAGCTATTCAGGACCTTGCCCACTCTACCAACACAGGGAAGCATAAAAAATGCAGAGACAAAGAAACAGGTCACAAATGACAGAAATGGAGGAAAGCAAACGACTGGATAAAGAGTTCAAAACCACACTTTTAAGGTTTTTCAAGAACTTTCTAGAAACTGCTGATAAATTTAGTAAGACCCTCAAAAAGTCTGGTGAGACCGCCGATAAATGTAGTGAGACCCTTAAGAAATCTAGTGAGACCCTCGAGGTTATGAAAAAGGACCAACTAGAAATTAAGCATACACTGACTGAAATAAAGGATATTATGCAGACTCCCAACAGAAGACTAGAGGATCGCAAGAATCAAGTCAAAGATTCGAAATACGAAGAAGCAAAAAACACCCAACCGGAAAAGCAAAATGAAAAAAGAATCCAAAAATACGAAGATAGTATAAGGAGCCTCTGGGACAGCTTTAAGCGTACCAACATCAGAATTATAGGGATTCCAGAAGATGAGAGAGAGCAAGATATTGAAACCTCTTTGAAGAAATAATGACAGAAAACTTCTCCTACCTGGTGAAAGAAATAGACTTACAAGTTCAGGAAGCACAGAGAACCCCAAACAAAAGGAATCCAAAGAGGACCACACCAAGACACATCATAATTAAAATGCCAAGAGCAAAAGACAAAGAGATAATCTTAAAAGCAGCAAGAGAAAGACAGTCAGTTACCTACAAGGGAGTACCCATACCACTGTCAGCTGATTTCTCAACAGAAACTTTGCAGGCCAGAAGGGAGTGACAACAAATATTCAAAGTGATGAATGCCAAGAACCTACAACCAAGATTACTTTATCCAGAAAAGCTATCATTCAGAATTGAAGGTCAGATAAAGAGCTCCTCAGATAAGGAAAAGCTAAAGGAGTTCATCACCACCAAACCAGTATTATATGAAATGCTGAAAGGTATCCTTTAAGAAGAGGAAGAAGAAGAAAAAGGTAAAGATACAAATTATGAACAACAAATACATATCTATCAACAAGTGAATCTAAAAGTCAAGTGAATAAATAATCTGATGAACAGAATGAACTGGTGATTATAATAGAATCAGGGACATAGAAAGGGAATGGACTGACTATTCTTGGGGGGGAAAGGGGTGTGGGAGATGCGGGAAGAGACTGGACAAAAATCGTGCACCTATGGATGAGGACAGTGTGTGTGTGTGGGGGGGGTGAGGGCGGAGGGTGAGGTGTGAACTGGGTGGAGGGGAGCTATGGGGGAAAAAAAAGAGGAACAACTGTAATAATCTGAACAATAAAGATTTAATTAAAAAAGAAAAATAACCCAAAGGGCTAGCTACAACAATCTCCACCAGCCCGCACTCTTCTTTTTCAGGATTTTTCTGGCTATTCTTGCTTGTTTTTTCAAATATATGGTGTATTTAAGTTGCATAGCTCCAGAATACAATCTGATGATATATTATTGCTAATGCACTGAATTTCTATATTAACTTAAGGAACAGCTCTGTGACATTGACTGCTTCTGCCTAAGAGTATGGCACGTCTTTCCAATTGTTCATGGCTGATATTTTAGACATTTTTCTTTTTGTTTTCAGATTCTTTTGGCCATCTTAGCTTTACACTTTACCTTCCTGCACTGACAACTTGAGGCTGCTGTAGAATCACACTGTTTCCCTAAAGCGGAGACGCCACATCTGTTACCAGTCCTGCCCCTTCTATGAGTGTCAAACCCAGAGAGTCACAGGTCTTACCTTTTACTTGGACTGTTTTTCAAAGCTGGTGTTAGTTAGATTATGTCTTCACTGGCCATGCATGCACGAGACCCCTGTTTTCTTTTGTTCAGGGCATTATTACTAGAATCCTGGGCTGCCCGTCAGAAGATGCGCTTTAGCAGCTTCTGTTTAATCATCTTCTACATGCATCAGGCATAACCCATTAGTCATGGGACATATTGGGAGAGGTGGCTGATTTCTAGAGTATATGAGTTGCCAAGGCTGTTTAAGAAACTAGTAAGAAAGGATGAGCTTGCTGAAACTGTCTCAAAGTGACAGATATCACTCATTCTTCCCCAAATTGTACGTAACCCTTTAAAACTAGTGGCAGCTCAGAGAAGGAAGCACAGCAGAGCACAGCGGAGATGGTACTTGGCTGTGAATCAGAACACGGGAAGCTCTTTGCTCTCCCGCATCCCCGCAGTGAACCTGGGACTTTAAATGGAACCTTACTAATGAAACAATCACCAGGTTTATTGATTTTCTTCAATAACTTCCTTAATCTACGCAGGCATGTTTTTGGTTTCCAACATAAAGCAGAGTCTAGTTCCAAGTGCTTCATGTTAAATTATTTGAAGGGTTGAAATGAACACAGAAGTTCGGTGGAAAGTAATTTCATCTGCTGCAGTTGCAAGGGGATAACAATATAAATGTCTGTTAGGCAACAGATTTTTTATTTAATGCCACAAAGCATAAGGATTTGATGTCAAAAAATGTAAAATAAAATTGATGTTCTGTAAGGAAATAAATCCCAGGATGAAGAACAATTTAAATCAGGACTCAAGGTCAAGATTGCTGAGGGATTGAGGGTGGAGGACCCAGAAATAGTGACTTGTGAGTATCAGATATTTACTGCTGATGAGCTGACTATTCATTTCTAAGATCCCGACGCCAAGTTCCCAAGAGGAACATAGTAATCACCTCACTGTCTGTGTGGGAGATACTGAACGGCAGACTTGCAGCGCCGTCTTCAGAGCCCTTGTTGAGTGTAGTCACAGGTCTTCATCATTCCTTCTTGCAGCAATGCTTAAATAACCACCTTAAATGTAAACGGAGTAAATGCTCCACTTGAAAAACATAGGGTAGCTGAATGGATAAGAAAACATGACACACCCTATGCTGTCTACAAGAGACATACAGACTGAGAGTGAAGGGAAAGGAAGAAAAAAATCTCCATGCAAATGGAAACAAAACAAAGCCGGGGTAGCAACACTTATCTCTGACAAAACAGACTCAAAGCAAAGGCCATAACAGGAGACACAGAAGGCCACTCCTAAACACTAAAGGGATCAATCCAACAAGAGGATAGAACCCTGGTAAACATAGATGTACCCAATAGAGGAGCACCCACATATCTTATATAATAAAAGCCTAATATGCTAAGTGTCCAGTCATCCAGTCAGCCGGTCAACCAATCAAAGTGTAATATGCTAAGGCCGCTCAACTGCTTCCTATGATGGGCACTGACCACCAGGAGAAAGACGCTCTGACTGGTAGGAGAGCTTGCTGCTGGGGTCTGGCTGATCAGGACTGAACGAGATGGGCCAGACATGCCCTGGAGCCCTCCCTAGATCCCTCCCCAGCTGGCCGACCTCCTACGTCTCTCCCCAGCCCCGATTGTGCACCAGTGGGGTCCCTCAGCCTGGCCTGTACCCTCTCGCAATCTAGGACCCCTCGGGCAATGTCAGAGAGCTGGTTTTGGCCCAATCCTACAGGCCAGGCCAAGGGACCCCACTTGTGCACAAAATTGTGCACCGGGGCCTCTAGTATAAAAAATAATTCTAGAGGACTTTAACGGAGACATCAACAACAGCATAGTAGGGGCTTTAACACCTGCTGACATCACTGGACAGATCTTTCAGACAAAAGATCAATAAGGAAACGGGCAGCGCCAGGACGCAGAAGCCAGTCTGACTCAGAGGGAGATTCTGAGACAGCGATTCTAACTGGCGGTCCAGCTGAGCCCCTGCCTGGGGAATCCTGTGCTGCCCATAGTGGACCAAGAGGAAGGCGATCTCAGTGCATCAGAGGATGACATTAAGTTATTCTGAATTATAAAATCAAAGGTTACATAGTTGTATTTATAAGGGAACTATTTTCCAAAGTACCAATGGAACTTTATTGTTTCTAGAAAACCAACATTCTTAAAGCTTGTTTTCACTTTTAGACCTGTCAGTGGTTACACTAAAGCCCTACAGAATGCCTTGCTTTAGTGGCACCGCTGACAGTTGATGTCACATGGTTGGGGCCCAAAGCCCGCAGTTGTGAATAGATGTGGGCCTGAGTGCTAGGAAGGTACCTGCCTGCTCCCGCCAGGAGCTCCGCGCGCTGGCTGCGAGTCTGTGAGCAGCAGCTGGCGGCGAGCATTGCTGGTAAAATCAGACTCTTTTGGGAATTTGCGAGTTGGAAAATATTATTTTGGTAAGAGTCAATGTGCAAAGTATCTGATCTCAAATTCATTGGCCTCATTAATAATTAATGAAGGTTTATGGACAGAGCAATGGCACATGAACATGCAACGTATGCTGTATGCCACATGCTGCCTCCAAGTCTTACAGTACTCGCTGAACTTCATGAGATGAAATGAGAACGGAAGCTGTGGGCTCAGCATGTCTCCAGCCACGGAAGCAACTGTGATTCTTTCACGGTGTCACCCCGAGCCTCTCAGCAGCAAGCAGACTGGGGGACCAGGGGCACTTGCCATTAACGCTCTTCATTGCTGTTGCTCGCAAGAAGCCAGGGTGGGGCTGCATTCCGGTGGGTGAGCATGCTTCCCCGTCTGACACTTGGGTTCCCATAACATCTCATAGGTCAGGGGCCTCAGGGCTGACTTCTGCAGAGCCACTGTGAGGACAGCACAGAAGCCTGGGAGCTGTTTCCCATCCTCTCTGCTGTTTGGACTGTTTTATCTGCCTTTCATCTTAGACGTGAAAACAGGGGAGGATTGAAAATACGTAAGTCAGATCTCTCTCTCTCTCTCTCTCTCTCTCTCTCTCTCTCGCCCCTTCCTTCCTTATTTATGTTGTTTTTCTACTATTTCCAGAGTATTCTCTAGCACAGCAGTTCTCAACCTGTGGGTCACGACCCTTTGGGGGTCGAATGACCCTTTCACAAGGGTCGCCTAAGACCATTGGAAAACACACATATAATTACATATTGTTTTTGTGATTAATCACTATGCTTTATGTTCAATTTGTAACAATGACAATACATCCTGCATATCAGATATTTACATTACGATTCATAACAGTAGCAAAATTACAGTTATGAAGTAGCAACGAAAATAATTTTATGGTTGGGAGTCACCACAACGTGAGGAACTGTATTAAAGGGGCGCGGCATTAGGAAGGTTGAGAACTACTGCTCTAGCACTTGACTGAGACTGCAGCATACCTGGCTATTTGCATTACTATTCTTTTTTCCAGACAGCAGAAGAGTGCTGCTTTAGGAATCAGATGAGCCTGTGTTTGAATCTCACATCTGCTGCTTAGTCATTTGAGGAAGTTGTGTCATTTCTCTGAGCCTCACCATTTTCTCTTTAAAAAGGGGACAGTGCTTCTTGCCACGAAGGGCTGTTGTAGGGCTTAAATACAAAACACATTGCCCAGTTCTCGGACCACAGTGCACTCGGTCAAAGCAAACGTTTATGATCTGAGCTTTCATATGGTTGGGTGCCAGGCCCAGGGTCTTTAGAGACGGCCTCGCTGTGGGTGGTGGGGAGCGGTGGAAGCCTTGAGAAGCCACGGGTTACACCCCGAATGGACCTGGCTCTCCAGGCTGCCTCTTCTTTCCGAGGCCCAGGCAGAGATGGCTCAACACGAAGCAACTCCCAGAGCCACGGGCTCCTGTGGCTTCCAGGACAGTGGGGTTCGCTTTTCCAGAGAAAGGTGTCTTCTCCTAGAAAGAGACAAATGTGAGCATTGGCACAGAAGTCAGGGCACAGAGGTCTAGAGCTCCCCAAAGACCAGCAAGTGAACCAGTTGCCAAGTTCCTCTGTGCTGTGCTGGATATTCTTGCACCTGGTCACTCCCTCCAGGTGTCAGGGATTGTACGAGCGGTCGGTGGTCATCATTATACCCCTCAGACACCATTTCCTGAGTGGCCGCTGTGTGCTGAGCACCAACACTCTCACAACCCTAGGGTGGCTCTCCCCGAAGCAGGGCCTGGGACCACAGGTGAGTGAAGGTAGGGTATTTGGAGACGTGATGTCAGGGAACAGGAGGGGGGGGACCAGGAAGAGTAAAGTAGGGGAGAAAGGAAGGCCATCCCAGGTGGCTTGGGGGCTTCAGTCCCACTGAAGAGCCTCTGGATAAACAGGCTCTGGACTTGTCTGGGGGACACGGAGGTGCTCACCCCTGGTTTCTGTCCCTCACTGGTCGCAGGTTATGCTGGGAGCCAGTTCTTCTGACTGCAGGTCAGGGCTGGTGATGGCCTAGCTCTGGGCTCCTGCAGGCACCGTGCAGGGAGGCTCAAGGCAGCATGCGGGAGGCGCTGGCAGCTGGCCGGGCTGGGAGGCTCCCTCTGTGCAGCCAGTTGGAGCAGCCAGGGCCAGCCAAACTGCTGGCCTGGGCGGGTGTGAGACAGGACACATGAGGTGTCTAGCAAAGCCTCCATCTTTACGGCAACCCCACAGGGAGGAAATGCTTGCCGCCTCACCTGACGGTGGAGGGCTGAAGCTCAGGAGGGGGAGTGACTGGCTCCCGGCCATGCCACGGCAGCAGGGCCAGAACTTAAACATGGGCTGTTCGGTGCGGGCTCTCTGCCAGGACGCTGGCCTAGGCACCTCGTTCCCCCCACACTCTCTACCCAGCCCTCTCTGCCGGGGAAGGTGGTCTATAGCCGTGGTCGGCAAACTGCGGCTCGCGAGCCACATGCGGCTTTTTGGCCCCTTGAGTGTGGCTCTTCCTAAGCCTTAGGAGGACCCTAATTAAGTTAATAACAATGTACCTACCTATATAGTTTAAGTTTAAAAAATTTGGCTCTCAAAAGAAATTTCAATCGTTGTCCTGTTGATATTTGGCTCTGTTGACTAATGAGTTTGCCGACCACTGGTCTATAGGAATGGCATCACAGTGCTCGCTTTCCCACTGGCTGCCGGTGGGGTGTGTGATGGAGAGCGCCCACAAGTGGTCAGAGGGAGGGGAGCAGTCAGGCCAGTTCTTTGTTTGGATTCCTTCCTTCAAGGCTGCCTGGGACTGGCTGGGCCGCAGGTGAAAGGTCACAGCTCTTCCCAGGAGGTATGCCCACACTTCTCTTTTCCTCCTGATTCCGGTGAGCGCCCCCTTTCCTGCTCCTTTACCCCAGGGGAGCAGTGGCAGCGGCCATATGGAGACTTCCTTGGCTCTGCCCACCCTCTGGGCGTGTCCAGTCTGAGCGAGCTGTGCCGGGGATGGGCTGCCTCCCAAGTGGGGGAGTGCAGTCCAGCACAGCGGCGCCTCACCTTGTCAGCCTCAAGGTCAAGTGCCCCCAGCAGAAAACTGTCCAGTGACCAGGGATGCTCCCAGACGAGGCCTGCTCTGTGCCCGGGCTGTGCTGAGGGACAGCAGGACACTCGCTCACAATTTCTTCTTATCTAGCTTCCATGCTGACAAACTTGGTTCCATATACACAGTTTCTCTGAGGCAGAGAGCAGCTGAACCATAACAGCGTAACCTTCAGCTGGACTTGGCTCTGACGTCCAGGCCACTTCTGCCTTCCTTAGTCAGGCGATGCTGTTCTCTGAGGCCTTCTTGCAAGTGGCTCTCTCCTTAGTTCTGGATGGGTGGTGCTTGTTTTCCTCGGGGAGACCAGAGGAGTTCCCAGGATTTGGGGGACAGAGATGAGCTATCAGTTCATCAGGTGGTGAGCCTGCCTGACTGGCCACCACTCCCTCGTGCAGCTGGGACTGTGTTCCATCAGCAGCCAGGACTGAGGAGGGGGGTGAGGAGGAAGGGAAGGGCGCCCCACCTCCCTGCACGCGCCAGCTCCGCCTTATGCCTCAGAACACCGCTAGGAATTTAACAATCCTGCATTCATTTCGAATAATAAAGAAGACCAGCTCTGGACGTGACAAACATGTTTTCATTTCTGGGTTAGACATTTCTTTTATGGTTCTCCTGCTGGGTCTCTGAGTGCTCCCCTCTCCTTAGAACTCCGGTGATTGTTTATTAAAAATAATAATAATAAAGCGGAGCTGGGTTCTCTTAGCTGGCATCGGTGCGGATCTCAATGTGCTCTTTCCCCTGCTTCCCTTCATTGCACTCTATTTGCTTGCATGTTTCATAAACAGCATGTGTCACAATGAACAAGTCAAGCTTCAGAATGACATGTCAGTAAGAGGATTGTTCATGAAACACACGGTCCCTCCAGTCTATAATTTACAAAAATACTGGCTCACAAAATAAAATAATGGTAAGGAACGTGCTTCACTGCATAGAACCAGAGCATTGTAGTAGCAGAGCCGACTCCCTGAGCCGGGGCCTCTTTCTGTGGATGTCAGGACAGGGAGGGATGTTTCCTGGCTGTGTGTGTGTGTGTGTGTGTGTGTGTGTGTGTGTGTGTGTTGGGGGCGGGGGAGGGCGGACACTGGGAGGCTAGCAGAGGGACGGACCTTCAATCCCTATCCTTCCAGAAACAGTGTGCTTAGGACGATTAGCTCGGCCTCTTAGCAATACAACCTCAAGTCTTTCAGCTACAAAGTGGGAGTGATGATAGCACATTGTGCAGCTGTTGTACAGATTCTAAGAACTCCCCACATGTGATGAGCTGTGTGCAGCACAGCCAGTGCCCACTGCATGGCAACTGTTTTCATTATTATGTAAGATTACATTCCAAATAGCTGTCATTGTGAGAGATCATGATTGTCTCAAAGGGCCTAGGGCAGGGGTGGGCAAACTTTTTGACTCGAGGGCCACAATGGGTTCTTAAACTGGACTGGAGGGCCGGAACAAAAGCATGGATGGAGTGTTTGTGTGAACTAATATAAATTCAAAGTAAACATCATTACATAAAAGGGTACGGTCTTTTTTTTTGTTTTGTTTTATTCATTTCAAACGGGTCGGATCCGGCCCACGGGCCATAGTTTGCCCACAGCTGGCCTAGGGTCAGGGCCGGAGAAGATAAGATGATGCTGTTTGGAATGCGGGTCTAGGTAAACACAGACTCAGAAATGGAAGAAAATGTCAGGGCAATGGCCTTTGGCCATCTCAAGAGAAGAGGACCCCTCGTGGTTGTGGGGTTGGAAGCAGCTCCCCAAGAACATGCTCACATGAAAAGGTGGTTATGGAGCAGGACCCATGATGGCAGTGGAGTAGGTGGAGAACTCCACACCCCAGGACCACACTGGAATTACAGCTGAAATACAGAAAAATCAACCTGAATAACCAACTGAAGACTGGATAAGCAGAAGTCTTATAACCAGATTTATAGAACAGCCACATGGAGACTGGGAGGAAGGGCAGAGACACAAGAAGATCTGGCCCTGCTCCCACAGGCAGCTGCCAAGGTCCCCCCTGAGGAGTGTGAGGTCTCAACCCAAGGCAGGTTCCCCCCAGTGTTGTCATAGCAACAGAAGCCCATCCCCCCACCCCCCAACACCAGAGTTGGGAAGAAGTGCCCACATACCATCTGGCTGTGAAAATCACTGGAGACTGCCCACCAGGGAGAGACAGAGGTCCACTAGAAAGACAGGTGCCCTCTTAAATGATGAGTGAACAAAATCCCTTTCCCAGCCACTCACCCTGGGCTCCGGCAGAGAGAGGGCAGAGCAGACTAGAGTCCTGTGAGGAGAGATGAAGGTTTGTGGCTCTGGGGAGTGAGCGGCAGGACAGCCACAAGGGTCCCTGTGCTGAGTTTCTCTCCCACACCACAGATGCCATCTCCTGGATGGAGCACCCGGCTCCTTAAGGCATCAGCCTGGAGGAAGGCCATTGCCCCACCTCTGAACTCCCTGTCACCCCGCCTGCTGAGGTCACTCCCTGCTGAGGACTTAGTTGCCTAGGCCTGGCAGAGAGATCCAGGCGGACCCAGGAGGGTCAGTAACTGAGTTGTGTGGCTTTGGGAGGAGGGCGATGACCCCAACTTCTCTGGGAAACTGACTGGTGCCTCCCCCTCACAGAAGATTCACTAGCCCTGTCCTCCCAACTCCTGGTGGGCCAGCTCTGCTGAGGAGGTCTGGACAGACTCTGAGACAGACTGCCTGAGTGGCTCTGGTGATGGGACCATTCTCTTTACCTTCCCCCAAACCTGACAGGCACCTCCCCCCTCATAGGAGATGCACGAATCCTGCCCTCCCAACTTGTGGTGGCGCCACTGCCCAGCTTGGGCTCTCCAGGAGGACTGGGTAGAATTTGACACAGACTCAGTTGTGTGGCTCTAGGACTAGGGCCATTTTCCCCTCACACACCCAACTGGTGCTGAGCTTTCTCTTCACATGATCCATTTTGCTCTGTTTGGGCCTGATAAACTCTGCTGGCCTCACATTGAAGATGGCCCAACACTCCTCCCTGCCCCCAAGGTCTGCAGGCATCTGGCAGGAGACAGCTAGACTTAACATACTCTGGGACTGTTGCTAAGTGACCTCAGACCCAGCACTGACATCGAGCTTGAACCTGTATCAGCCTGGTAAACAACACTTGCCCATACCTGGAGACTCACCGAGAACCTGTCCAATGCAGCTAGCGTGCAGCCAGGGCTCTTTCAGTGACAGCTTTAGAGGCAGCCGGCCTCCGAGGAGGCAGAAGCAGATCTCAGGGTGCTTTGGGTCTTTTTCAGATTTCCCCTCAGGCCAATGCTGGTGGAAACCAACCTTGACGTGCAGCCTGGTCGTTCCCAAGCACATTAAGGCCCAGCAAAGTCAACCAAAAATTGTGGGCCGTTTTGTAGCTCCAAAGAGGTTGCCTAGGGCCAGTCTCAGGCAGCATCTGAGATTGACCTGCACCAGAGTCCCTCCTCAAAAATCCCAGAACAGACACACCCAGTGGAGAGCTTTAGACCTCAGAGCAGGATCCAATTAGCTTCACAAGTGGCATACACAAAGCTATCTCAGCAGCACAACACCCTGCTGAAGCAAAATCACTTCCTGTTGTAGCACTTACACAGCAGCTCAGACGCTGTGGTTAGGATCTACCCTCACAGTCAGCAAGTTGAGGGTTGATCCCATGCACGAACAGGCCAACAATGATCAAGAGTCAATTACAACAGGAGGGCTCACATAATGCACACAAAGGACATGCCCAAAGCACCCAGCTCAGGTGATCAAGGAGACTGTGCCACTGGGTCCCACAGGACACCTACTATATAAGACCACCCCCCAAGACTGGGAGACATAGCAGATCTACCTAATACATAGAAATAAACACAAAGAGAAAGCCAAAATGGGGAGACAAAGCAATATACCAAGAGCCATATATATGCTATCTAAAACATTTACACACAGACTAAAAGTAATGGGATGAAAAAGAGATTTCATTCACATGGAAAAAAGAAGCTGGGGTAGCAATACTCATATCAGACAAAATAGACTTTAAAACCAAGGATACAGTAAGAAACAAAGAACACAACATGATAAAGGGGTCAATCCAACAAGAGGATATAACCCTTGTAAACATTTATGCACCCAACATATGGGCACCAAAATACATAAAGCAAATCTGGATGGGCATAAAGGGAGAGATTGACAGTAACAAAGGCATAGTGGGTGATTTTAACCCCCAGGAGCGTCCATGGATAGATCTTCCAGACATAAAATCAACGAAGAAACAGCAGCCTGAAAGGCACAGTGGAGTAGACTGATTTATTTGACGTCGTCAGAGCACTTCACCACAAAGCAGTAGAACGTACATTCTTTTCAAGTGCACATGGAACATTTTCTAGGATGGACCACATGTTAGGATATAAAACAAATCACAATAAATTAAGAAGATTGAAAATGTATCAAATGTATTTACCAATCACAGTGGTATAAAATGAGAGAGCAATTACGAGAAAAAACTGACCAGCACACAAACAGATGGTGGCTAAATAACAGGTTACTAAACAACGAAATCAAGGGAAACATATAAAAGCGCCCTTGGGACAGATAAAAATGAAAATGAAAACATAACAACCCAAAACCTGCGGGACACAGCAAAAGCCCTCTGAGGAGGGAAATTCATGGGGATACAGGCTTACTTTGAGGAGCAAGATAAATCTTAAATAAACTGCCTAGCTTCATACTTAAAGACAAGTAAGAAAAGAATAACAATTAAAGCTAAAAGTTAGTAGAAGGAAGTTAATAATAAAGATTAGAGTAGAAAAAAGGGACATAGAGACTAAAAAATCAATACAAATGACCAGTGAAACCAAGAGCTGGTTCTTTGAAAAGTAAACAAGTTTGACAAACATTAACCAGACTCATCAAGAAAAAGAGAGAGACCTAAATAAATAAAATCAGAAATGCAAAAGGAAATGTAATACCTGACACCACAGAATTACAAAGGGGATTGTAAGAAAATATGAACAACTATATGCCAACATATTGAACAAACTGCATGAAATGGAAAAACTCCTAGAAATATACAACTTCCCAAAACAAAATCAAGAAGCAGCAGAAAATCTGAATAGACTGATTTCAACTAATAAAACTGAAGCAGTAATAGAAACTTCAAAACAAACAGTCATTGTTTCAGATGACATGAAAAAGTATATAGAGAACCCTAAAGTATTCACCAAAAATTACTATAACTGATAACTTAATTCAGTAAAGTAGCAGGATACAAAATAAATATCCAGAAGTTGTTGCATTTCTATAGAGCAATAATGAAGTATCAGAAAAGGAAATGCAAACAATTTCATTTACAATTGCATGAAAATAAATATCTAGCAGTAAATTTACCTAAGGATGTAAAATACCTATACTCTAAAAATTATAAGACACTGAAGAAATAAATTGAAGAAGATACTAGTACAAATAAGTTGGAAGCGTACAGCATATTTATGGATAGGAAGAATTAGCATTGTTAAAATGTCCATGCTACACAAAGCAATCTATAGATTCCCTGTGATTCCTATCAAGACACCAATGGTGGCGCATGCTGCCAGACCCGGTGTTGGCACACACCCCCATGCAAAAGTAAAGATATTTGCCTTGTTGTCTGGCTCCCAAGTATCCTTTGTGTTCTACCAGGTCCCCTGGTTTGGGGGCTCATCTTATTTCTACAATTTTGGGGCCCATCCAGGATTCCATTGATTGCTCTGGGGGGCATTGGACTCCTCTCCTGAGGAGGCGCATCCTGCTGCCAAGTTCCAGCGGCTTCAGTGAGGAGGGACAGCCATTACCCCCAGGCTGACTCGGAGCTCGGAATCGAGAGTCAGCCAGCAACGCGAGAAGGGCCCAAGCAAGAGCTGTGGCAATGAGATAACCTCATGCATGAGCCAAGGTGGGAAATGGACTGAGTACTACTTTGGTAATTGGGTGTCCTCAGAGGTTGGGTGTATGTGACTGGGATGTGTCTTGGACAGAAAGAGAGTGCGGAGTGCTGATCCGCAGTTCTGTTCTCCTGTGAGGGAAGTGGCCAGAGAGGAACAAAGTGGATCTTGGGGAGTGCAAGGAATCTCCAATATGGGGGACTTTCCAAGGATGGGAAACAACCATTCTAGGCCTAGGGCATACATTCCCCTGAATAGTCCATTGGGGAGGATGCTGAGGTTCAGGGGGAGGACAGTTCCTGAACCAAGGACAGGAGACATTGCTCTGCTTCAGTGGTTTTTTATTCAGAGCATTCTGTGGTGTCTATGGGCTGTGTACACCTGTAAATATTGTATACTAGAGGCCCTTTGCATGGATTTGTGCACTGGTGGGGTCCCGCAGCGTGGCCTGTGGAAATCAGGCTGAAACCAGCAATCCAACGTCCCCATGGGGATGCAGTAGTGTGTGAAGTGGAAGGCAGCTGGGGCGGAGCCAGAGCCGAGGCGGGGCACCACACCACTCCCGCTCATCCCTGCCCCACTGTACCTGCTGCCACCGCCACTCTGTAGGCTTGCTGCTGCTCTGCTGCAGTCTCAGTGCACCCGGCCTAAGGCAATACCGGCATGCCCATGTCTGAGAAGTGCCTGCAGGCTAGCGCCCAGTCAGTCCCAATGCCAGTCCCGATCCCAGTCCTGGTCCGGATGGGGGAGGGACACTCCCGCTGTCTCACCTGCATTCACCAGCCATGAGCTGGGCCTCTGGAGCCCATCAGTTAGCTGAGCAACACTCCAGCTGTGGGAGCTCCTGTGCTGAGTGTCTGCCCCCTGGTGGTCAGTATGTGTCATAGTGACCAGTTGAATGGTCATTTAGGCATATATATACTAGAGGCCCAGTGCACAAAAAATCTGTGTACTCGGGGGGAAGGAGGGGTCCCTCAGCCTGGCCTGTGCCCTCTCGCAGTCTGGGACCCCTTGGGACATAATGACCTGCTGGCTTAGGCCTGCTCCCGGGTGGCAGAGGGCAGGCCCAATCCCTAGGTGCAGCCCCTGGTCGGGCTCAGAGCAGGGTCGATTGGGGTGTTGGGGTGCCGCCCCCTGTCATGCACAGAGCAGGGCGGATCGGGAGGTTGCGATGCCACCCCCAGTCACGCTCAGGGTAGGGCTGATTGGGGGGTTGGGGCACCGCCCCCTGTCACACTCAAGGCAGGGTCACTGGGGAGGTTGCGGCGCCACCCCCTGTCACGCACAGAGCAGGGCCAATCCGGGGTTTGGGTGCTGCCCCCTGTCGCGCTGATCCCCGTGCCGGGAGGCCTCTCGGCTCCGCTGATCCCGGTGCTGGGAGGCATATTACCCTTTTACTATATAGGATAGAGGCTTGGTGCATGGGTGGGGCTGGCTGGTTTGCCCTGAAGGGTGTCCTGGATCAGGGTGGGGGTCCCCACTGGGGTGCCTGGCCAGCCTGAGTAAGGGGATGATGGCTGTTTGCAGCTGGTCACACACCATTCAGGGTGGGGGTCCCCACTGGGTTGCCTGGCCAGTCTGGGTGAGGGGCTGAGGGCTGTTTTCAGGCTGGCGGGTGATGGAAGCTCCCAACTGCTCCTTTTTTTCTTTTTTCTTTTTTTTAATTCTGGGCCAGCTTTAGTTCTGAGGCTCCAGCTCTTAGGCCTCCGCTGCTGAAAGTAGGTATCTGGTTTGTTTCGGTTCGAAACAATGTATAACTCCAGCTCTGACTCCAGCTCTGAGATATATTTGTTAAAATGTTTCAAACTGCAGGCTCAGAGGCCTGCAGCGGCAGTCAGGGAATGTTGGAGTCCTCCGTCACTGAAGCAAGCAAGCCTCATGTTAGTTTTAAGCTGCCTGGCTGCCGGCCGCCATCTTGGCTGAGAGTTAATTTGCATATTGCCCTGATTAGCCAATGGGAAGGGTAGCGGTCATACACCAATTACCATGTTTCTCTTTTATTAGATAGGATATATATATATATATATATATATATATATATATATATACATTAGAGGCCTGGTGCACAAAAATTTGTGCACCGGGGGGGGGGCAGGGGTCCCTCAGCCTGGCCTGTGCCCTCTCGCAGTCTGGGACCCCTCAGGGGATGTCCACTTGCTGGTGTAGGCCCACTCCCCATTGGATCGGGCCTAAGCTGGCAGTCAGACATCCCTTTGGCAGCCCAGGAGCCCTCCGGGGATGTCCACTTGCCAGCGAGGAGCAGGCCTAAGCTGCAGTTGGACATCCTTAGTGCTGCTGAGGAGGCGGGAGAGGCTCCCACCACCACCGCTGTGCTGGCAGCTGTCAACCTGGCTTGTGGCTAAGCAGAGCTCCCCCTGTGGGAGTGCACTGATCACCAGGGGGCAGCTCCTGCATTGAGCGTCTGCCCCCTGGTGGTCAGTGTGTGTCATAGTGACCAGTCATTCCCAGTCCTTCTGCTTTTAGGGTCAATTTGCATATTACCCTTTTATTATATAGGATAGAGGCCTGTTTCCAGGCTGGCCACACCCCCTTTAGGGTGGAGGTCCCTGCTGGGATGCCTGGACAGCCTTGGTGAGGGGCTGATGGCTGTTTGCAGGGTGGCCACAGCCCCTTCAGGGTCGGGGGGTCCTGCTGGGGTGCCTGGCCAGCCCGGGTGAGGGGCTGATGGCTGTTTGCAGGCTGGTCAAACCCCCCAGTGGGTACCCTAACCCCATGGGGGTGGGCCAGCCTGGGTGAGGGGTTGAGGGCTGTTTTCAGGTTGGCCACACCCCCCAGCGACCCAAGCTCCCAGCCTCCCCTTTTTTTCTATTTTTTTCTTTTTATCAGGGCCTCCTTGAGGGAAGGCCACAGCCAGCTGGAAACAGATATCTGGGATTTATTTGTCTTCTATAATCGAAACTTTGTAGCCTTGAGAGGAGCCCAGGGCCATCCAGGGCAGGCAGGAAGCTTGGCTTCCTCCATCGCCAGGGGTAACCCAAGCCTCCTGCTCGCTCCCACTCTGTGGCTGCCGCCATCTTAGTTGAGTTAATTTGCATGCTCGCTCCTGATTGTCTGGTGGGTGTAGCGGAGTGGTGGAATGATGATTAATTTGCATCTTTCTCTTTTATTAGTGTAGATAAGAGTGTTTCTGTTGATGTTTTTTGTCTCTTTGTTGTTAGGCTTAATTTGTTTAAAGAGGGGGCATGTCTTGCTTTGGGGGAGCCCAGCTATTTGTGGTGAGGATGAACACATGTCAGAGATTGCAGGAACATCCCAGCAGCTGCCAAGAATTCTTAATCTTTGGGACTCTTCCTGCTTTCCCTCTCAGGGTGTCAGCCACCAGAAACTATTAGTTAGTGAGATTTTTGTCTGTGTGTCTGTAATGTAATTTTGGTTACTGATTTCTATCTTTTGGGAACTTAGTTTTCTCTTCACTGGCTTATGAACATAGGGACAAAGATTACACGGGGAAGTAGGATTACAGGCATGGAGAAGTAGGCAATGTGGGCTGGGGTGGGACTCCATTGTTTGCACAACAAGGTTAATGTTTCCATGATAATTGACAGTTCTTGAATGAAAATGGACCACATTCCAACGTTGACTCCCAGATCCAAGATTGACTCCCAGATCCCGGAGGCATATAACTTAAAACCTTGAGTTTGCTGGGTTAAATGGTAGAAATTATTAAATATCTAGGTATTTTGAAATAACAGAGTACTTAAATATTAATCTGAGTATGGCTTGTATGGAGAATCTAGACTCTAACTTTTTAAACAGGGGGCCAGTTCACTGTGCCTGAGACCGTTGGAGGGCCGGACTATAGTTTAAAAAAAAAACTATTAACAAATTCCTATGCACACTGCACATATCTTATTTTGAAATAAAAAAAAACAAAATGGGACCAAATATAATATTTGTATTTGCATGTGGCCCGCGGGCCGTAGTTTGAGGACCCCTGATCTAGAGGATGGATTTGAATCTGTTAATTAATAAGCCTTGTATTTTATTTAAAATATCTCTTTAAAATGTGAATATATTTCTAATCTGAGGAATGCTAACTATTTACATGTCATCTAAAAATTAAGGATTCTAAGGGTTAAGGATTCTAATTGGAAAGAAATTATGGTTTTGGTGTCATTTTGAAAGAAAAAGAAAGGGAGTTCTGAAAGTTGTAAGGTTTGTGAAGAAGGGAAATCTTTGTAAAGAGAAATGTTGAAAGGAAGTAATATAAATGACACATGCCAGTAAGCCAGGATAATTAGAATAGGGAAACTGAGATGTTTAAACAGCAATTTGGAGCTATCTAATTGTGGACGATAGAGGCCACAAGCTAACCTGACAAGCTCAGGGAAGGCCTGCATGGCAGTCTTGCAAGCTCAAAGACCTAAAGTAACCACAAAGGATGGTCTGAAATTAAACTTTAACTAAAAGCAGTTATGGTGGGTAGTCATCTCCTAGGCCGGTAGCTTCCCTGACAAGGTCAACCTTTACCTTAACTGAGCCTATTGTCTTTTTGCATCTGTAATAACATATCCTTGAAGTGTCTGGGTAACTTGTAACTTCCCTTTTTTTCCAGACCCCTCAGGTCACAACCAAATGCCCTTGACTCCAGGAGACCATAAATCCCTTCATTCTTATTGTTATCAAGTTAGTTGTTGACTGTTAACTACCCTGCACCCACCTAAGTATGTGCCTATCATTTTACTTTTTATCCAATCCCCCTTGCTTTCTCCTGCCTCTCTAATCTATCACCAATGGATTTCATGTAACCCACCTACATCCTCTCCTTTGATTGCAATGTATAAATACAGATGAAAAACTGCCATTCTCTGGAGCATTATCCCAATATGTTGAGATTTTGCTTCCCAGCAATTGTTGACAGTTTTGCTCAAATAAAATCACATTCTTTACAGGTTTGAATGTCTTTATGTTACATAGTAAATCCCATCTTCCCTAAACCAAGGACACTTAAGACTAAATGATTGGCATTTTGCCTCCCTAATCTGAGGGCAAATACCTTATATCAACGTACTTAGGGAGGCAGATAGAAAAAATCTAATTAGTGTCATTTTTTAAGAGAGAATAAAGCTCATTTTGGTTAGCCCTTATCTACTCTGTTAAGGCTCTTAGGTTAAAGTGCCTCCTAGCTCAAGACCCCCCTCTCGAGTTTCTGGTTCATCACCATCAGCCAGGAGACTACATTTGTTCTAATCAAGAGTTGGAAGAGAAACAACTTGAAACACTCCTGGGAAAGACCCCACCTTGTCTTGCTTACCACTGAGACTGCAGTTCTGTCTGCAGAATGAGATTGGGCCCATGACACACAGGTTAAGGATAGACTACCAGCTTCTCTGGGTGGAGACACTTCAACTTGGACAGCTATACCAGGCCATATCCCCTTGAAATTAATGCTAAAAATACTGTGAGCTGTCTTAATAACCACCATGTACTGGGTTCTACTTGCTTTAGGCCTCTGAAAAATTGCAGAGGCTTGCAATGTGGGCCGGGGAAAGGTGTACAATCCGGATCATGCTTACCCAGTTAACTTATTGATTATAGGTAACTTGAATGACCTGGATATTTCAGCTTTTAGGCCAAAAGATTGGCTAGGACAAATTTAGGAGTAGATGTCACAGGACAAGATCCCCTAGGCCAGTGGTCGGCAAACGCATTAGTCAACAGAGCCAAATATCAACAGTATGATTGAAATTTCTTTTGAGAACCAAATTTTTTAAACTTAAACTATATAGGTAGGCACATTGTTATTAACTTAATTAGGGTACTCCTAAGGCTTAGGAAGAACCACACTCAAGGGGCCAAAGAGCTGCATCTGGCTCTCAAGCCGCAGTTTGCTGACCATGGCCCTAGGCCACTGCCACCACCATGCAAATAGAAATAGGAAATAAGAAAATGAATGCCTGGGTGGAATGGATTAAATATTCTGTATGCACCCTAAATAAAAGCAACTGTTGTGCTTGTGTGGCAGGAAGGCTAGAGGCCCAAGTGGTCCCATTCCCATTCAGATGGACCTCAGACAGTAACACGATGGAATGTGTGCTTGCCTTGTCCCAGGAGGAAACCTCCTGGGGAAATGCTTCCTGAAAGACTCTCTCCCTGTTGTTTCCATCCAACAGAGGTAGAGAGCAAGGGTCTCCCCAAATGATCCGGCCCCCATCTACCTCCTGCCTCTCAAGGTCAGGGGGAACAGTACTCAGAGTTTATGAAAAATTTATCCGGATGTGTAAACGGCCAAGTAGCCTTAGAAGCCCATCGTGCTGCACTGTCGGTACCCCGTGCTGATGTCTTACGGTGTTATGGGGGACCCTTGCCCAGCAAATGGAGTGGAATTTGCCCTCTGATACAATTGGCTATCCCTTTCACGTTGGCATATCGTAAACCTTTTTCAATGGGCAAACTAGGAAAAGGAGAGAGAGTCCAGGGGGCTCCTTGATCCCCATATTTACACAGATCCCATTGGGGTTCCAAGAGGGGTGCCAAAGGAGTTTAAGGCTAGAAATCAGATTGCTGCAGGATTCGAATCTGTCCTGTTCTGGTGACCACTGTGAGCAAGAATGTGGGTTGGATTAATTATATTTACTATAACCAGCAAAGGACTGCTAACTATAATTGAGATGCAGTGAAAGGTATAGCTGAACAGCTAGATGCCACCAGCAGGATGGCCTAGGAGAGTAGGCTGGCCTTGGATCTGATTCAGACAGAAAAAGGAGGATCTGTGTCATGTTGTGGGCCAGTGCTGCACATTCATCCCTGACAACACAGCCAGATGGAACCGTCACTGAGACCCTATAGGGATTAACAACTTTAGCTCATGAGTGAGCTGAGAATCATGGGATTGAGGATCCTTTTTCTGATTTACTAGAGCAATGGTTCAGAAAATGGAAGGGAATGATGGTATCCATATTCATTTCTTTGATAATCGGATTAGGAGTTACAATGATGGGATGTTATATCACCACGTGATTGGGGCTCTTACCCAAAGGCTAATTGAAACCGCATTGACCAAACAGCAAAGCAATCTTCTCCTAGACACTGCAGAGCATGAAAGCCAATGGATATTAGCCGAGTTTGAAGAAAAGAGTTAAGTAAGAAAAGAGGGGAATTGTGAGAATAAACAAGTAATCTTTTCTGTCAAAGAAGGGAGTTTAGGCAGCTGCCATTTTGGCTTATATGACTTGGCAACTGCCATTTTGAAGTGGCAAAGGTCAACCCCTCCCTTTTTCCTTTAAATTAGCCAATCAGGCAAGAATGTGAGCCTAAGCTCTGACCAGTCAAGAGTGAAGGCCAGATAACGTGTGTCAGACATAAAAGCCTGAGTGGACCACCCTCTCACTGTACATGCTGCCAGACTCTGTGTTGGTACATACCCTTCATAAGTAAAGATATTTACCTTGTAAAAAAAAAAAGGAGAGAGAGAGACACAGACACTAGTGGCATATTTCACAGAACTAGAAGAGACACAGCAATGTTTTTTTTTTATTTTTTTTAATTTATTGATTTGAGAGAGAGATATTTGTTGTTCCACTTATTTATGGATCCTTTGGGTGATTCTTGTATGTGCCCTGACCGGGGATTGAGCCCACAACCTTGGTGTATCAACATGATGTTCTAACCAACTGAGCTACCAGGCTAGGAAACACAGAAGTCTTGAGAAAGAAGAACAAAGTTGGAGGAATTATGCTACCTGATATTAAACTACTACAAGAAGGCCATAGTAATCAAAGCAGTATAATACTGGCATAAAAACAGACATTTAGATCAATGGAATAGCATAGAGAGCCCAGAAATAAACCCATGCTATTTTGGTCAATTAACATTTCACAAAGGAGGCAAGAACATACAATGAGATACTAGTCAATAAATGGTGTTGGGTGTACATAGAGCTTGGGAAGTGTGTCTCAGCGCTGTGGCTGATGCAATGGTCTGAGCACACTCCACCATGACATGCTTCCTCGGCACACCAGGAAGTAGCAACGCCCGCCTGAACGAAACTCCTAGAGCCACGTGCACAGTACCCCAGCCTTTCAGCCATTGGTTGCCTGTAGCAATGTGTCTCCCTCTGATTGGTCCCCTCATGCTATATATACCCCTGTAGTTCCACAATAAAACGGATCTGCGTCACCGAACCTGGTCTTCGGAGTCGTGCATGCAGACGCCCTAGCGCGTTGGAGCTCCATCGTCCTCACCCCCGAGGGACCCCTTGCTTCAGTTGGGAAAATTAAATACAGGCAAAAAATGAAATTAGACCACATTCTTACATCATATACAAAAATAAACGCACATGGGCTGGTCCTGTGCCCTGGGGGGCATCCGTGAGCCTGAGGAGTGGGAACTTGGGGGGTATCTGTGAGTCTGAGGGGTTGAGAGTATGTTCCAGATTTTGGACTTGCCCACTTTTCAGAACCGCATCACTGAAATTCTTAAATAAATACAACATAAAGAATATTCCTAAATAACACTAACGGCTTGTTTTGATGCTGCAAGCACCTTGGGGCTGAGATAGAAGCAGCTGTCTACTCTGGCCACAGGATCTCGGTGGGTGTCCTCGGGCTGGTCCTGTGGCAAAGGCAAACTGCTGGCTCTGAGAAGAGTGTGGCCCCTGAGATGTGTCTGAGTCCTGCAGGGTTTTGTTCTTGGCTACCATCTGGTTTGTTGTCTCTCAGGACTGACATTTTCCAGAGTCCAGCTCGTGATGTCAAGACACCCTGGTTATAGGAACTTCATACCTCCTCCGGCTCTCACATGGCCTTCCTGTTCAGCTGGGCTCTCAGCAGCCCAGGCAGAAAGATGAGACCTGGACACTTCAAAGAATTGCAGGACACTTTGGTCTCTCCTTTTCCGAAGCCCTGCCTTCCCTGGTTTCTGGGGGGTCCAGCTCTGGCTCCCACCCCCCTCACTGGTGGTCATTCACATTCCTTTTGCTGGAGTTTCCTCATTCTCTTAATCCCTACATGTTGGATGCCCAGGGATTATCACTGCCCTCTTCTCTCACATCTGTATGTGTACCCTGGATGCCTTTATCTATGACTTTAAATATCATCTATATGTTAATAATTCATATTTCTGCTTCTCCTCTTGGAATCCTAGACATATATCCAACTGCATAGTTCACAGGTCCACTTAGATGCCTTACAGTCATCTCCAACTGTACATGTCTCAAACTGAATACTGGATTTTTCTCTCCTCTTCTCCCCAAATTACTTCTCCAGTACCCCCTAAATTAAAGCATGCTGCCTCAACTCACCCTCCTGGTCAGGCTCCTTCCTTTTCTCTCACACTGCACACCCAGCTGGTCAGCACATCTCTGGAATCTGACCATGCTTACAACATCATCTCCACCACTGCCCCAAGCCATCAGGACCTTCACTGACCTAGCCACAGACTCCCCTGGTCTGCTTGCCTTCATGCATTCTCACTTCCTGCATTTTCACTGCAGCCAAAGGGACCGTGGAAGGTGTGAATTGGAACATTTATTAACTTGATATTACTCTTCGAGTAAAATGCCAAAGCCATATCAAGCTTTCAAGGCCTTAAAGTATCTGGTACCTGCTTTGACCTCATCTTCTCACCAGCAATGTTGGCCTCCTCACTGTCCCTTGAGCACACAAAGGACTCTCCCCGGGGACTTTGCACTTGTGCTTCTCTCTGCCAAGGCTGACCTTCTCTCAGATGTCGCCCTAGCTCAGCCCCTCAGTTCATTTAGGCTTCTACTTAAATGTCCATCTTCAAAGAGCTGACATGGGCCATATAATCTGAAAAGGCACATCCCATTGCTATCCTCTTTTTGTTAATGGCAATTATTACTATCTGCATTTATATTACATATTGGTCTACTAATTGACTCCCTTCACAGTATTACAAATTTTGTTTGTCTTTTTTTTTATGCCTATATTTTAAAAACTCAGAATAGTGTCAAAGTAGGCCCTCCATAATTATTCACTGAGTGAATGAAAGTGCAAGCATATTAGGGAACGAGAAAGCATGCGGTCTTCTGGTACAAAGGATATACATGCTCAACAGAATTGGGTTCATTTAAACATTTCTAAAGGCCAACCCATCTTTTGGGCAAAGAGCTTCCTTTAGTGCTTGACAATGTCCCTGCACCTGAAACGCATAGACTGTTGAAGGGCTGTAGGCTTGTGGACAAGCTTCTACAGATGCCCCACTTCTTTAGCTCATTCTAAAGCCTTGGGAATACAGAAGACTTCATGAGTAAGAGGTGTGAGTCTGACAAGCAGCAGCTGCTTGTTCTCAAGAACATTATACAATCATCCATTGTTTGCCTTGGTTGTGCAAAACTTGGATATAGATAGGGCCCCCATCACACAGTTATTGTGCAAATCAGATGTAGCATACCTAACATTCTAATACAATGCCCTGCACATGGTAAATACTCAATAAAGAGTAGCTGCTCCAGCCTGGCCAGTGTGGCTCAGTGGGTGGGTGTTGACCTATGAACCAGGAGGTCACGGTTCAGTTCCTGATAGGGGATGTGCAAAAGGCAGCCAATCAATGATTCTCTCATCATTGATTTTTCTATCTCTCTCTCCCTCTCCCTTCCTCTCTCTGAAATCAATAAAAACATATTTTAAAAAGAGTAGCTGCTCTGAAGAAGATGATGATGATGAAGAAGAAGAAGGATGAGGGAGAGGGGAAGGAAAAGAGGGAGAGGAAGTGATGAAAGAGGAATAATAATATTGCCAACGGGAAGGCAGCAGATGGGAGCCTAGGCTCAGGAGATTGAGAGTTCAAGGCTTTCCCACTGTCTGAGATGACAGTGGACGTGGAATAAACGCATATTGGGTGAATGCTAAGTCAATGTCTTGTCCTGTAAGAAGCCTTCCCTAGCCAGCACGGCCTCTGGGCAGGCATGGTGAAGCCATGCCTTGTGTCACTCTCCGCTCATGGCTTCAGAGCCCCTGTAGCTGCTAGTGAAGCTGCGATTGGGTGGCCAGGGGCAGGGACGAACGCTGGACTTGCTCGCAGCTCATTCTTCTGCCAAGGCCTCTTGGTGTCATGGTCCTGCTCAGTCAGTAACCAGGCATTGTTCTCGGCGGCAGGCATCAGTGACATCGTAACTCACAGCTCTGTGGTCCTCGCCTCTCACGCTCTGTCACCGCGGTTCTCTTTCTCTCTGTGTGGCCCTCCCACGTCTGTCTCTTCCTGCCTTTCTTTTCTTTTTTTTCCTTTCTTTTTCCCCCCCTCACTTCCTGTCTCCCTAATTTCCCTTACTATTCTGTCTTCCTCTTTCTTCCTCCCAGACTCTGCCTCCACCTTCTTTACCTCCACTGCAAGATGATAGTCCTAGCAGGGGCCAGGCTGGGTGTCCAGGTGGCTGGTCACTTTCTGTGGCTGTCCCGCAGAGCAGACAGCCCCACATGTTTGAAGGGACAGCAGAATGCACCTCTTTCCTCCCTCCTTCCCGTACCCACTTAAGCAGGCTACCGCCAGGGCTTAACAAACCTGGACAATTAGAGGGAGGGTTAGAGAGGGAATGAGGATTATTGATTTTTCCACCTAGTTTCATCTCAGGGGGATTGGGAAGAAGCATCTACGGTTGGGTGGCCCTGAGTAATAGACCTTCTTGGGGAGAGACTAGGGAAAAACATATTGCTGGGTTCTGGAAATTCTGCTTCTGGCCCTAAGCCTTCTGAGTAATTATTTGTGCCTTTTTTGATGTCACTTTCTCTATGTGGCCTCAGTTCCCTAAGCTGAGAAACCGAGAGCTTAACTTATCTTCCAAAGGCCACTCTGCCTCTAGTCCCCGGTGATTTTTAGATTGAGAAATGAAATTCTGTTTCACCCATGGTACCTACTAACACTCCACCCCTATCCAGCACTGACCCTAGGACCATTGTGGCCTCTTCTCTTGTCTCTGTGGTCATGCACATACATTTTTTTTTGCAAATAAACTTTGAGATTGTTCTATGGATTGTTGTGGCATAAATAAGGTCAATCTTCAATTTTTAAGTCTGTGTTGAGGCCCTTACCAGTTACAGTCACGGCTGGAACTCCGTCTACAGGCATGTGGCACACAGAGAGCGTGAAGAGCCTCCTCCCTGTCCAAAAAATCTCTGTGGATTTTTGTTTGTTTGTTTGCTTTTCAATATTTTTATTGATTTCTGAGAGGAAGGGAGAGGGAGGGAAAGAGATAGAAACATCAATAATGAGAGAGAATCATTGATCGTCTGCCTCCTGCACACCACACACTGGGGATCGAGCCCGCAGCCAGGGCATGTGCACTGTCTGGGAATCAAATCGTGACCTCCTGGTCACACAGGTCTATGATCAACCACTGAGCCACTGGCCAGGCTCTCTGTGGTTTTGGAGGTAGTGGCTCTTTCACTCCTATGATGTGGCTCTAATTAAGGTTTCCTATTATAATATCCCCACCCCAATCCACACAGGGCTGGGAATGTGGCACAGCTACTCACCCTTCCCTGGGCACGGGTGGGACGGCCTGCTTGCTTTGGCCTGGATGTGGAACTGCCAGCAGCCGTGGCCCGTTTCAGAAATCAGTTCTGAAAAGGAGCAAGTAAGCAAGTCCTCAGAAAGAAGCAGAGGCAAAGGGTGGGAAAAGGAATCCTGGTGGCATTTGAGTCCCTGGTTCTGCATCTATTCCAGAAACACCCTCACAGACACACCCGGAAATAACGTTTAGCAAGTATCTGGGCACCCTGTGGCCCAGGCAAGGTGGCAGGCAAGGTGGCAATGAGGCTGGACTGGCTGGGGCATCACATGCTCACCTGGGGAGCAGGTTTCAGATTCCTGGCGATGTCTTGGCTCTGCCGCCTTCTCTCTCTGCACCCACCTGTGAACCGTTACCTGCGCTGCCACCACTGACAGGTCACTTGGCCTCTGGGCATCACCTTCAACCAACCTATCAGTTGAAAGGTTGGATTAAATAGCCTCTGAGATTTTTTCCAGCCTGAACATCCAATTTGTAATTCCAGGTTGAAATAAAGGCATTAGGAGCAATATTCTGAGAAAGCATTCTCTCCTCTTCCTTCCTCAGCCTCCCAGTTGGCACCAGGCCCTCCCTGTTTGCAGCTGTATTCCCCTCCCTCCAGACTGAAGCCTTGGGCATCTCACCCAGGGTCCCGGGTGATTATCATAGATTCTATAGGTCCCATGCGTGTCTGTGCAGCATCCACTTACTCTGCCACCATTTTTAATCTTGAGTTTTGGTTTTCTTAGGATAAGTATTCAGAAGTGGAACTCCTGGGCTGTATGGCAGTTCTATTTTTAATGTTTCAAGAAACCTCCATAATGGCTGCACTAATTTACATTGCCCCCAACAGTGCAAGAGGGTTCCCTTTTCTCTACACCCTCCCCAATATTTGTTGTTTGTTGACTTTTTAATAATAATAATACTGACATGTCAGGTGATACCTCCTTTAGTTTTAAGTTGCATTTCTCTGATTAGTGATGTTTAGCATCTTTCATATCTCTGTTGACCATCTGTATGTTTTATTTAGAAAAATCTCTATTCAGGCCCTCTGCCCAGTTTTCTCAGATTGCTTGTTTTTTATGTTGAGTGTATGTCCAAGAGTTTACTGTCTATATTTTCTTTTTTAAAAATATATTTTATTGATTTTTTACAGAGAGGAAGGGAAAGGGAGAGGGATACAGAGTTAGAAACATCGATGAGAGAGAAACATCGATCAGCTGCCTCCTGCACATCTCCTACTGGGGATATGCCCGCAACCCAAGCACATGCTCTTGACCGGAATCGAACCTGGGACCGTTCAGTCCGCAGGCTGACACTCTATCTGCTGAGCCAAACCAGTTTAGGGCAACTGTCTATATTTTCTTCTAGGAGTTTTATGGTTTCAAGTATTACCTTGAAGCTTTTAATCCATTTTGAGCTTATTTTTTATATACAGTACAAGAAAGTGGTCCAGTTTCATTTTTTCATGTATCTGTCCAGAGTTCCCAACAACATATATTGAAGACACAATTTTTCCGCATAGCATATCCTTGCCTTCTTTGTTGTATATTAATTAAGTATATGAACATGTGCTTATTGCTGAGCTCTCTATTCTGTTATATTGATCTACTAGAGGCCTAGTGTACGAAATTCATGCATGGGTAGGGGCCCTAGGCCTGGCCGGTGATCAGGGCCAATCTGTGGGGCAACCAGTGGGGCGATTGGAGAGGCCCCCGCTGTCACCTGCCTTGGCTGGCCTGATACTGCCCACTCGCAGGCCCTGACCCCTGCCGCCCCTGCAGGTAGCCTCCCTCTGTGGGACGACCATGGGGCGATTGGGGGCCCCCATTTGCACCTGCCTTGGTTGGCCTGAGGCCTGTGGGCTGGGGCACCTCCTGCATTGAGTGTCTTCCCCCTGGTGGTCAGTGCACATAATAGCACTTGTTGTTCACCGTTTGGTTGATTTGCATATTAGGCTTTTATTATATAGAATTTGTCTGTTTTTGTGTCAGTACAGTACTGTTTGGCCACTATTAGCTTTGTACTATAGTTTGAAATCAGGAAAATTGATAACTCCAACTTTGTTCTTTCTCATGATTTCTTTAGCTATTTGACATCTTTTATGGTTCCATATTAATTTTAGGATTATTTGTTCTAGTTCTGTGAAAAATGCCATTGGTATTTTTTAAAAACATATTTCTATTGATTTCAGAAAGGAAGGAAGAGAGAGAGAGAGAAAAAGAGAGAGAGAGAGAGAGAGATCAATGATGAGAGAGAATCATTGATCTCTGCCTCTTGCACGCCCCCTACTGGGGATTAAGCCCACAACCTAGGCATATGCCCTTGACTGGAATTGAACCTGGGACTTTTCAGTCCACAGGCCGGCACTCTATCCACTGAGCAGAACAAGCTAGACACTGGTATTTTCATAGGAATTACATTGAACATATAGATTGCTTCAGGTTAGTATGGATCTTTTAATGATGTTAATCCTTCCTACCCATGAGAACAGTGTAGCTTTCAATTTATTTGTATTTACCTCAATTTTTTTTTCAATGTCTTATAGTTTCCAGACTATGGGTTTTTCACTTCCTTGGTTAAATTTATTCCTGGGTAACCTATTCTTTTTTATTGTAATTATGAGTGGGATTGTTTTCTTTTTTAAAAAAATTGTTTTATTGCTTAAAGTATTACAAAGAGTATTACATATGTCTCCTTTTTTCCCCTGCCCTTAACAATCCCCAGCCTCCCCTACTCTCTAGTGTCTTATATCCATTGGTTATGATAATATGCACGCATACAAGTCCTTCGGTTGATCTCTTACCCCCACCCTCCCGCCCCTAAATCCTCCCGGGCTTTCCCGCTGCAGTTTGACAGTCTGTTCGAGGCAGCTCTGCCCCTGTATCTATTTTTGTTCAAAAGTTTATAATGGTCTCTATTATCCATGAATGAGTGAGATCATGTGGTGTTTTTCCTTCATTGGCTGGCTTATTTCACTTAGCATGATGCTCTCCAGTTCCATCCATGACATTGCAAATGGTAAGAGTTCCTTCTTTTTTTACAGTAGCATAGTATTCCATCGTGTAGATGTACCACAGTTTTCTAATCCATTCATCTGCTGATGGGCACTTAGGCTGTTTCCAGATCTTAGCTATGGAGAATTGTGCTGCTATGAACATAGGGGTGCATATATCCTTTCTGATTGGTGTTTCTGTTTTCTTGGGATATATTCCTAGAAGTGAGATCACAGGGTCAAATGGGAGTTCCATTTTTAGTTTTCTGAGGAAACTCCATACTGTCTTCCATAGTGGCTGCACCAGTCTGCATTCCCACCAGCAGTGCACGAGTGTTCCTTTTTCTCCACATCCTCTCCACCCCTTGTCATTTGTGGATTTGTTGATGATAGCCATTCTGACAGGTGTGAGATGGTACCTCATTGTTGTTTTGATTTGCATCTCTCGGATGATTAGTGACTTTGAGCAAGTTTTCATACGTCTCTTGGCCATCTGAATGTCCTCTTTTGAAAGTTGTCTATTTAGGTCCTTTGCCCATTTTTTGATTGGATTGTTTATCTTCCTTTTGTTAAGTTGTATGAGTTCCCTATAAGTGTTGGAGATTAGGCCCTTATCAGATATGACATTGGCAAATGTTTTCCCACACAGTGGGTTTTCTCGTTGTTTTGTTGATGGTTTCTATTGCTGTGCAGAAGCTTTTTATTTCGATGTAGTCCCATTTGTTTATTTTCTCTTTAGTTTCCAATGCCGTCGGAGCTGTATCGGTGAAGAAATTGCTTCCGCATATGTCTGAGATATTGTCGCCTTTGGATTCTTCTAGTATTTGTATGGTTTCCCATTTTACATTTAAGTCCTTTATCAATTTTGGGTTTATTTTTGTGTATGGTGTAAGTTGGTGGTCTAGTTTCATTTTCTTGCATGTATCGTCCAATTTTCCCAACACGATTTATTGAAGAGACTGTCTTGGCTCCATTGCATGTTCTTGCCTCCTTTGTCAAATATTAATTGAGCATATTGGTTCGGGCCGATTTCTGGGCTCTCTATTCTATTCCATTGATCTATATGTCTGTTCTTGTGCCAGTACCAGGCAGTTTTGAGAACAGTGGCTTTGTAATACAGCTTGATATCTGGTATTGAGATCCCACCTACTTTGTTCTTTCTCAGGATCGCTGCAGGTATTCAGGGTCTATTTTTATTCCAGATGAATTTTTGGAGATTTTGTTCTATGTCTGTGAAATATGCCGTTGGTATTTTAATGGGAAGTGCGTTGAATTTATAGATTGCTTTGGGTAGTATGGACATTGTAATGATGTTGATTCTACCAATCCAAGAACATGGTATGTTCTTCCATCTGTTTATGTCATCCTCTATCTCTTTTTACAACGTCCTGTAGTTTTCTGACTAGATGTCTTTTACCTGCTTAGTTAAGTTTATTTCTAGGTAGCTTAATTTTTTTGGTGCGATGGTAAATGGGATTGTTTTTTTTAGTTTCTGTTTCTGTAAGTTCACTATTGGTGTATAGAAATGCCATAGATTTCTTGGCGTTAATTTTGTATCCTGCTATATTGCAGAATTCATTTATAAAGTCTAATAGTTTTTTGATGGAGTCTTTAGGGTTTTTCATGTATAATATCATGTCATCTGCGAATAAGGACAGTTTTACTTCTTCTTTACCAATTTGGATGCCTTTTATTTATTCTTTTTGCCTAATCACAATGGCTAATACTTCCAGTACTATGTCAAACAGGAGTGGTGAGAGTGAGCATCCCTGTCTTGTTCCTGTTCTTAGGGGAAATGGTGTTAGTTTTTGCCCATTGAGTATGATGTTGGCTTTGGGCCTGTCATATATGGCTTCTTTTATGTTGAGGTATGATCCTTCTATTCCCACCTTGCTGAGAGTTTTTATCAAGAAAGGGTGTTGGATTTTGTCAAATGCTTTTTCTGCATCAATTGATATGACTGTGTGGTTTTTTTCTTTCAATTTGTTTATGTGATATATCATGTTTATTGATTTTTGGATATTGTACCATCCTTGCATCCCTGGGATAAATCCTACTTGGTCATGGTGTATGATCTTTCTGATGTACTGCTGGATCTGATTTGCTAAGATTTTCTTGAGGATTTTGGCATCTATGTTCATGAGGGATATTGGCCTGTAATTCTCTTTCATTGTGTTGTCTTTACCTGGTTTTGGTATTAGGGTGATGCTGGCTTCATAGAATGAGCTTGGAAGTGTTCTTTCCTCTTGGATATTTTGTAGTAGTCTGAGGAGGATAGGTTTAGTTCTTCCTTGAATGTTTGGTAAAACTCCCCTGTGAAGCCGTCTGGTCCTGGGCTTTTGTTTGATGGAAGCTTTTTGATGACTGCTTCAATTTCTTCCATAGTTATTGGCCTGTTGAGATTTTAGATTCATCCCGATTGAGTTTTGGATTGTTGTATTTTTCCAGGAATATGTCCATTTCCTCCATGTTGTCTAGTTCGTTGGAGTAGAGTTGTCCATAGTATTGTTTAACAATCATTCGTATTTCTGTGGGGTCTGTTGTTATTTCGCCTCTATCGTTTCTGATTTTGTTTATTTGGGTCTTCTCTCTTTGCTTCTTGGTGAGCCTGACTAGAGGTTTATCAATCTTGTTTGTCCTTTCAAAGAACCAGCTCTTGGTTTCATTGATTTTCTGTATTGTTTTTTTGGTCTCTATGTCATTTATTTCTGCTCTAATCTTTATTATCTCCTTCCTTCTGCTCACTCTGGGTTTTTCTTGTTGCTCTCTTTCTAATTTTTTGAGTTGTAGAGTTAGATGTTTTATATCATTTTTTCTTGATTTTTGAGATAGGCCTGTAGAGCTATAAACTTCCCTCTCAGGATTGCTTTCATTGTGTCCCATAGGTTTTGGATTGTTGTGTTTCCACTGTCATTACTTTCTAGGATGTTTTTAATTTCTTCTTTGATCTCATTGGTAACCCAATCAATATTTAATAACATGTTATTCAGCTTCCAAGTGTTTGAGTATTTTGTGTTGTTTTTATTGTAGTTTATTTCTAATATTATGCCATTGTGGTCTGAGAAGATGCTTGGTATGATTTCAATCTTCTTGAATTTGGGGAGAATTTGTTTGTGACCCAATATATGGTCTATTTTTGAATATTTCCCATGAGCCCTTGAGAAGAATGTATATTCTATGGCTTTGTGGTGAAGTGTTCTGAAGATGTCAATTTAGTCCATCTGATCTAGTGAGTCATTTAGGATTGCGGTTTCTTTGCTGATTGTGTTTCTAGAGCAGGGGTGGGCAAACTTTTTGACTCGAGGGCCACAATGGGTTCTTAAACTGGACCGGAGGACCGGAACAAAAGCATGGATGGAGTGTTTGTGTGAACTAATATAAATTCAAAGTAAACATCATTACATAAAAGGGTACGGTCTTTTTTTTTTTTTTTAGTTTTATTCATTTCAAACGGGCCGGATCTGGCCCACGGGCTGTAGTTTGCCCACGGCTGTTCGAGAGGATTTATCCAGTGATGTCAGTGGTGTATTAAAGTTCCCTAGTGTGATTGGATTGTTGTCAATCTCTCCTTTGATATCTTCCAGGAGTTTTTTTTTATGTATTTGGGTGCTCTTGCATTGGGTGCATATATGTTTATCAGGGTTATATCTTCTTGTTGTATTGATCTCTTTAGTATTATGAAGTGGCCTTTCTTATCTCTTGTTATGGCCTTCACTTTGAGGTCTATTTTGTCGGATATAAGTATTACTACCCCAGCTTTTTTTTTCATTTCCATTTGCCTGAAAGATATTTTTCCATCCCTTCACTTTCAGTCTGTGTGTGTCCCTTCTTCTGAGGTGGGTCTCTTGTAGACAGCAAATGTATGGGTCATGTTTTTTTATCCATTCAGCCACTCGATGTCTTTTGGTTGGAGCATTTAGTCCGTTTATGTTTAAAGTTATTATTGAAAGGTACTTGTTTGTAATCATTTCTTTTTGTGTGTGGCTGTTTTCTTTCTGAGCTTTTTATTTCTTCTTTTTACACCAGTCCCTTTAGCATTTCTTGCATTGCTGGCTTCATGGTGATAAACTCCCTTAGCCTTTTTTTTTGTCTGTGAAGCTTCTTATTTCCCCTTCAATTTTGAATGATAGCCTTGCTGGATAGAGTATTCTTGGATTCAGTTCTTTGCTTTGCATCACTTTGTAAATTTCTGTCCATTCTTTTCTGGCCTGATGTGTTTCTGTTGAGAAATAATTTGATAATCTAATGGGAGATCCCTTGAATGTAACTTTCCATCTCTCTCTTGCAACCTTTAAGATTCTCTCTTTGTCCTGAACATTTGCCATGGTAATTATGATGTGTCTTGGTGTGGGTCTTTTTGGGTTCATCTTGTTTGGGACTCTCTGTGCTTGTGTGACTTTTTTCTTCCCCACCTCAGGGACGTTTTCTGATATTATTTCTTCAAATAGGTTTCTAACCCTTGTTTCTCTTTCTGTTGTTCTGGCACCCCTATTATTTGTATGTTGTTTCGTTTCATGTTGTCCCATAGCTCCCTTAGGGTCTCCTCATGTCTTTTAATTTTTTTCTCCAGTTGTAGTTCAGTTTGGGTGTGTTTTGCTTCCCTGTCTTCTAATTCACTAATTCGGTCCTCCGCTTCTCCTAGTCTACTGTTGAAACTTTAAATGGTGTTTTTTTATTGCAGCTATATCACTCTTCATTTATTCTTGGTTCTTACATAATTTGTTGATTTGTTTCATCTGTTTCTTTTTGATTCTTACATAAGTTATTGATTTTTTCATCTGTTTCTTCTTGCTTCTTGCATAAGTTGTTGATTGTTTTCCTCCCTCCAGTTTGTGCATTCTAGGTCCCTTAATTTGAATTCTTTTTCTGTCATGCTGAATGCCTCTGTTTCACTTAGCTGCTTTTCTGGCAAGTTCTCCGTTTTCTTTCCTTTGGGGGTTTCTTTTTCTACCCATATTTGATCTCACCGACATATCTAGATGTTGAGTCATTCAGGGGCTGCTCCTTGGGTGGCAGTGGCTCCTTGGGTTGTGCTTGCTCCTCAGGCGGTTGTGGTAGCAGCTGCTCCTCAGTTGGCAGCAGCTCCCCTGGTGGGTGCTGTTCACAGTCGTGGTGGCTCCTCTGGTTGGTTGGGGGAGGCTTCACACACAGCTGCTGTTCTTCAGACAGAGGGTGTGCTGATCACGAGGCTGCTGTTCCTTGGATGCGAGTGGGCTACACATGCAGCTGCTACCCCTTGAACTGGGGCGGACTGCTCACATGGCTGCTGATCCTTGAATGGGGGCTGGCTGTACGCTGCTGTTGTTCCTCTGATGTGGTGGACTGCTTGTGGAGCTACTGTTCCTTGGACTTAGACAGGTTGATTGCAAGTCTGCTGCTCCTCGGACAGGGGTGGGCTTCTTGCAAGGCTACTGCTCTTTGGACAGGAGTGAGGTGCACGCGTGGCTGCTTCTCCTCGGACGGGGACGTGCCACTGACCTGGCTGCTGCTCGTCGGACAGGTGCAGGCTGTTGTGGCTCTGCTCCTTGGACCGGTGCGTGCTGCGCAGGGCTCCCGCTCCTTGGACGTGAGTGGTCTGCTCGTGTGGCTGCTGCTCCTTGGACCAGGGTGGGGTGCTGCAGCTCCTTGAATGAGGCCGGGCTGCTCGCAGAACTGCTGTTCCTCAGATGGGGGTGAGCTGCTCACACAGCTGCTGCTCCTCGGTTGGTGGCAGGCTGCTTGTGCGGCTGCTGCTGCTTGGACAAGGGCAAGATGCTTGCGCAGCTGCTGCTCCTCGGACTAGTGCAGGGTGTGGGCTGTGTGCAGCTCCTGCTCCTCGGATGGAGGCGGGCTGTACAAGGGTGCTGCCCTCAGACATAGGTAGACTGCTTGTGTGGCTGCTGCTCCTCAGACAGGTCGGACTGCTCGCATGGTTGTTGCTCTTTGGACGGGGAAGTGGGCCGCTCACACAGCTGCTGCTCCTTGGACAGGGGCAGGCCACATGAGGCTTCTGCTCTTAGGCCTGCGGCAGGCTGCTCACGGGCCTGATGCTCCCTGGACAAGAGCACGCCGCTCACGTGTCTGCTGCTCACATGGTTGAAAAAATAATGTGAAAAGAAGTAGGAAATAAAGGAATCAACAAAAAAAGGAGAACAAAGAAAAAAGCAAGAAAAAAAAGCTAACAAAATAATAATAAAAAAATAAAAATGAAAAATTGAAATGTCATTCCTTTGGCTGGCTTAAGATACCAGTTTTCTCTCCCCTCTTTTTTCTTTCATTCTTTTTCTCTTCTTTCTTTCTATTCCATAATTCTCTTTTCTCTGGTGGTCACCTTTATTTGGGGTTATTAGTATCGTGACTACATTTGTGTTCAGTGCCTTGTGTGTTGTGCCTTGTTCTGTTGTATTTTGTGCCTTTAAATCAATGCAAGAGAGAGAAAACTACATAACCAGATACCCGGAGAAGAGAGATCATGGAGAGACAAAGAAATAGCCCGCATATGAAAGAAAAATAGGTATCACCGGAAAAGGAAGTAAACGAATTAGAGGCAAGCAACTTGTCAGAGAAAGAATTCAGAGAATTCTGAATAAGGTGGATGAAAAGAATGGAAGACAAATTCAACAATATGTGTAAGAACCAAGAGAAAATGAAGAAGAACCAAGAAGAAAGGAAAAATGACATCACTGCTATAAAGAACTCAACAGAAAGCATCAACAGTAGACTAGAAGAAGCAGAGGACCGCATCAGTGAGCTAGAAGACAAGGTAGGAAAAAATACCCAAGCAGAGCAGCCTCTAGAAAAAAAATTAAAAGCAGAAGGAGAGCCTAAGAAAACAACATGAAATGAAACAACATCCACATAATAGGGGTGCCAGAATGAGAGAAAACTGAGCTAGGAATAGAAAACCTGTATGAAGATATAATGACAGAAAACTTCCCTGATATAGGGAAGAAAAAACTCACACAAATCCAAGAAACTCACAGAGTCCCAAACAAAATGAACCAAAAAAATCCGACGCCAAGGCACATTATAATTAAATTGGCAAACACCAATGACAAAGTAAGAGTCTTAAAAGTGGCCAGAGAGAGAGACAGAATGTTACCTACAACGGATCCCCCATCAGACTAGCGACAGATTTCTCAACAGAAGTGCATCAGGCAAGAAGGGAATGGAATGAAATATACAAAGTCATGCAAAGCAAGAATCTGAATCCAAGAATACTGTACCCAGCAAGGCTATCAATCAAAATTGAGGGTGAAATCAGGAGCTTCAAAGACAAAAAGGACTAAGGGAATTTACTACTACCAAACCAGCAATGCAAGAAATGCTAAAGGGTCTTTTGTAAAGAGAAAAAATAGGAAACGAAGAAGGAACACAGGGGTAAAGAATAAAAATGGTGACAAACAAGTACCTATCAATAATAACTTTTCATGTAAATGGATTAAATGCCCCAATCAAAAGACATAGGGTAGCTGAGTGGATAAGAAAACATGATCCATATAACTGCTGTCTACAGGAAACCCACCTCAGAACAAAGGACTCACACAGACTGATCATGAAGGGTTGGAAAAGGTTTTTCAGGTGAATAGAAATGAAAAAAAAAGCTGGGGTAGCAATACTTATATCTGACAAATTAGATCTCAAAGTGAAGGACATAACAAGAGATAAGGAAGGCCACTTCATAATACTAAAGGGAGCAATCCAACAAGAAGAAATAACTCTGGTAAACATATACGCACCCAATACAGGAGCACCCAAATACATAAAAAAAAGTCTGGAGAATATCAAGGGAGAGATTGACAGCAATACAATCATAGTAGGGGACTTTAATACCCCACTATCACCATTGGACAAATCCTCTAAACAAAAAATCAGCAAAGAAACATCAATACTAAATGACTCAGTAGATCAGATGGAATTAAATAAAATCTTCAGATCATTTCACCCCAAAGCCACAGAATATACATTCTTCTCAAGTGCACATGGGTCATTTCCAAAGATAGACCATATATTGGGTCACAGGCAAAGTCTCTTCAAATTCAAGAAGATAGAAATCATATCAAGCATTTTCTCAGACCACAATGGCATAAAACTGGAAATCAACTACAATAAAAACAATCCAAAAAAATCAAACACATGGAGACTAAATAGCATGCTATTAAACAATGACTGGGTTACCAGAGAGATCAAAGAAAAAATAAAAAACATCATGACAAAAAAATTACAATGAAAACACAACAATTTAAAACCTATGGGACACAGAGAAAGCAGTCTTGAGTGGGAAGTTCATAGCTCTACAGGCCTACTGCAAAAAACAAGGAACAATGGTAATAAATTACCTAACCCTACAACTCAAAGAGTTAGAAATAGAGCAACAAGAAAAGCCCAGTGTAAGCAGAAGGAAGGAAATAATAAAGATCAAGAGTGGAGACAAATGACATGGAGACCAAAAAAAAAAACAATACAAAAGATCAACAAAACCAAGAGCTGGTTCTTTAAAAGGATAAACAAGATTGATGAACCTCTAGTCAGGCTCACCAAGAAGCAAAGAGAGAGGACCCAAATAAACAAAATCAGAAATGAAAGAGGAGAAATAACAACAGACCACACAGAAACACAAAGGATTGTTAAAAAATACTATGAACAACTCTATTCCAACAAACTGGACAACCTGGAGGAAATGGACATAGTCCTAGAAAAATACAACCTTCTAAAAATCAATCAGGAAGAATCCAAAAATCTCAACAGGCCAATAACTATGGAAGAAATTGAAGCAGTCATCAAAAAGCTTCTATCAAACAAAAGCCCAGGACCAGACGGCTTCACAGGGGAGTTTTACCAAACATTCAAGGAAGAACTAAAACCTATCCTCCTCAGACTACTACAAAAAATTCAAGAGGAAGGAACACTTCCAAGCTCATTCTATGAAGCCAGCATCACCCTAATACCAAAACCAGGTAAAGACAACACAATGAAAGAGAATTACAGGCCAATATCCCTCATGAACATAGATGCCAAAATCCTCAAGAAAATCTTAGCAAATCAGATCCAGCAGTACATCAGAAAGATCATACACCATGACCAAGTAGGATTTATCCCAGGGATGCAAGGATGGTACAATATCTGAAAATCAATAAACGTGATACATCACATAAACAGATTGAAAGAAAAAACCCACATAGACATATCAATTGATGCAGAAAAAGCATTTGACAAAATCCAACACCTTTTCTTGATAAAAACTCTCAGCAAGGTAGGAATAGAAGTATCATTCCTCATCATAATAAAATCCATATAATAAATCCATCATAATAAAACCCACAGCCAACATCATACTCAATGGGCAAAAACTAAAACCATTTCTCCTAAGAACAGGAATAAGATAGGGATGCCCACTCTCACCACTCCTGTTCAACATAGTATTGGAAGTACTAGCCATTGCGATCACACAAGAAGAAGTAAAACTGTCCTTATTCACAGATGACATGATATTGTGCATAAAAAACTCTGAAGACTCCATCAAAAAACTATTAGACTTAATAAATGAATTCGGCAATGTAGCAGGATACAAAATTAACGCCAAGAAATCTATGGCATTTCTATACAACAATAGTGAACTTACAGAAAGGGAGACTAAAAATCAATCCCATTTACCATCACTCCAAAAAAATTAAGATACCTAGGAATAAACTTAACTAAAGAGGTAAAAGACCTCTACTCAGGAAACTACAGGACGTTGAAAAAAGAGATAGAAGAAGACATAAACAGATGGAAGAACATATCATGTTCATGGATTGGTAGAATCAACATCATTAAAATATCCATACTACCTAAAGCAATATATAAATCCAACAAACTCCCCATTAAAATACCAATGGCATATTTCACAGACCTAGAACGAACTCTCAAAAAATTCATCTGGAATAAAAAAAGACCCTGGATACCTGCAGCAATCCTGAGAAAGAACAAAGCAGGTGGGATCTCAATACCAGATATCAAGCTGTATTACAAAGCCACTGTTCTCAAAACTACCTGGTACTGGCACAAGAACAGACATATAGATCAATGGAATAGAATAGAGAACCCAGAAATCAACCTGAACCAATATGCTCAATTAATATTTGACAAAGGAGGCAAGAACATGCAATGGAGCCTAGACAGTCTCTTCAATAAATGGTGTTCGAAGATTGGATAGATACATGCAAAAAAAAAAAAAATGAAACTAGACAACCAACTTACACCATACTCAAAAATAAACTCAAAATGGATAAAGGACTTAAGTGTAAGACGGGCAACCATAAAAATACTAGAGGAATCCAAAGGCAACAAAATCTCAGACATATGCCGAAGAAATTTCTTCACTGATACAGCTCCTCGAGCAGTGATGGCAAACCTTTTGAGCTCGGCGTGTTAGCATTTTGGAAAACCCTAACTTAACTCTGGTGCCGTGTCACATATAGAAATTTTTTGATATTTGCAACCATAGTAAAACAAAGATTTATATTTTTGATATTTATGTTATATATTTAAATGCCATTTAACAAAGAAAAATCAACCAAAAAAATGAGTTTGCTTATCACCTCTGACACACATGTCATAGGTTTGCCATCACTGTCCTAGGGCAATGGAAACTAAAAAGAAAATAAACATATAGGACTACACCAAAATAAAAAGCTTCTGCACAGCAAAAGTAACCATCAACAAAACAACAAGAAAGCCCACTGCATGGGAGAACATATTTGCCAATGTTATCATCGATAAGGGTTTAATCTCCAACGTTTATGGGGAACTCATACAACTTAACAAAAGGAAGATAAACAATCCAATCACAAAATGGGCAAAGGACCTAAACAGATTCTTTTCAAAAGAGGACATTCATAAAGTCAAGAGACATATGAAAACATGCTCAAAGTCACTAATCATCCGAGAGATGCAAATCAAAACAACAATGAGGTACCATCTCACACCTGTCAGATGGCTATCATCAACAAATCAACAAATGACAAGTCCTGGAGAGGATGCGGAGAAAAAGGAACACTCGTGCACTGCTGGTGGGAATGCAGACTGGTGCAGCCACTATGGAAGACAGTGTGGAATTTCCTCAAAAAACTAAAAATGGAACTCCCATTTGATCCTGTGATCCGACTTCTAGGAATATATTCCAAGAAACCAGAAACACCAATCAGAAAGGATATATGCACCCCTATGTTCATAGCAGCACAATTTACCTTAGCTAAGATTTGGAAACAGCCTAAGTGCCCATCAGCAGAAGAGTGGATTAGAAAACTGTGGTACATCTACACGATGGAATACTATGCTGCTGTAAAAAGGAAGGAACTCTTACCATTTGCAACAGCATGGATGGAACGTGAGAGCATTATGCTAAGTGAAATAAACCAGTCAATGAAGGAAAAATACCACATGATCTCACTCATTTATGGATAATAAAGACCATTATAAACTGATGAACAAAAATAGATACAGAGGCAGAGCAGCCTCGAACAGACTGTCAAACTACAGTGGGAAGGCCATGGAGGGTTGGAGGGAGGTGGGGTAAGAGATCAACTGAAGGAATTGTATGCATGCATACGAGCATAACCATTGGACACAAAAGGGGGTGGGGAAGGAGACATATGTAATACTCTTTGTAATACTTTAATCAATAAAACAAAATTTAAAAAAAAAAGAAAAGAAAGAAAAAAAAATCACTAAAAACTCAGGTTTACAGCAGTGGGGAGACCCACATGTCTTGTTTACCTGGGGCGCCCCTGCTGGTGCAATGTCTTGTGCAATGCGATTTTCAGGGACAGTGCTGTGTGTCCTAATTAAGTGAAGCTCATTCTTTCCATCGCTGTGATCACTCACCCCCTTTCTCCCTTTGGGGCCCGCCCTGGGCGTCCAGGCCATAGCCCCTCCCAGCCCTGTGTTTGGAGAATAGAGGGCAGCTCCCAAGCCTCATCTTCTCTGTGCAAAACCTGGGGGTTTCCACTCCCTTTTCTTCTAAAGGAAAAAGTAAAACTCACATAATTAATTAAGATAGAAAAATCAGCTCTTTTACTTTCTGTGGGTGTATTACAATAAATGGTAAAAAAAAAAATCAGTTATTTAAAAATGAAAGCCAAGTTATAATACAATTTATGAGAGCAATATCTGCAAAGCTCTTATTTCTATTATTTGAAAATTTATTACAGACCATCTTTTAGTTTAGAAAGAAAAAATAAAACACTTGATTTAAAAAAATAATAACACAGTGTTCCCAATTAGCTAACATATTGCAGAGAAAGAAATTAAAAATGTAAACCTCACGTATTCATGCAAAATTAATATCCACCATGAGTGTACACCTATCTGCTCCCCAGCACAATTCTTACCATAACTTTACAATTTGATCCATAGTTCAATTTCCTAACTGAAGTTCTGCATTCTTTCTCTCAAAAATAGAAATCATTATTATGTATTTTAGCTATATCACAATATAATGTAGAATAACATATAGTAAATATTTAAATATGTAGATCATATTTAGTGAACAACAAAGTACTCAAATAATAAACAAACCTTATCCCAAATAATTATGTTCTCTATAAATTTTTTAAATAGTTGAGATCATTTAGTTAGTATATGTTCACATCCTGCTATTTGCCTGATAGCTTAAGAATAACTCATTCACTAAAAATTTATAATCATATTTTAAGGAATATTAATAGTGTACTAATTGACGTTAAAGTGAATGGTTTTGATGTTATAGTTCTTATCCATATATTAATTTGAAATTAAATATCAGGGCCAATTGCTTTCTGAAGCTACTCTTAGTTTATAACATTAAAACATTGTCAGTGGCCATGTGGATTTACTATTGCTATAAGATGCGGTGTGAGCGTGTACTCGGCAGCTTGCCACAGCAAGCGTGTAAAAGCTCCACTTGGAACTGATACCTCCCACTTCACCCGCAGCATGTTTGTCTTGGAAACAGGCCACATGGTTAAGTTCAACTTCAATGGGTAGAAAGTATTCTTTCCCCATAGAAGTTGGGATGCGAGAGTAGAGAGTATTTTCTGAGCAATAATCTTTCTCTCCAGGGGCAAATGAGGCAAATTTAACCTTTCGTTCATGATATCAGGAATGGGCTCTTAGTTCATGTAAAATTGGCTTAAAATTATTAGTGAATAAATTTAAAAGAAGAGGTGTTAGCACCCTTAGTTTACAATCCTGGAAATCATTTGTTTGGCCAAGAGGATTTGGTTGCCTTCCCGGCCCTACAGAAAGCAGGAAGGTGACTGCGCAGACGGGTGAGGAGCTGCGATGCGTGACTACAGCCTGAAGCCTGATGCCAACACTTCCCTCCGGAGTTAGTTTTCATCAAGTTTGTTTTGATTATTGTTTATATGTAAATTTTAAATGCATGCATTCCTACGTAGCTAATTCTGTTTCACTTGGCCGGCTGCCTGGCACCCACAGCTCCCCAGCTTCCCCGCCTCGCTCCGCTCCCCGCTCCCCGCCGGCTCAGCGGCCTTTCCCGCACTCCCCCCCCCCACCCCACCCCCCCACCCCCGCTCCGGGCCGGCGGACAGGCGGCTTCTCAGCCCTCGGTCGGCAAGGGCGTCGGCGCACCCGCCGGCCATCGGGGTCGGAGGTGACCCAGCTCGTCTCTGTCCTCGTTCCCCACGCAGCCACGCGCCCAGCAGCCGGCACGGGAGGCCGTTCCCCTCCGCGAGCTCCGGTTCGGTGCCTGCAGCCGCCCGGTGGGGTCCATGTCGGGGCGGGAGAAGCGGACACGGCGGCGCATTTCACAGCGGCCTCTGTGCCGCCGGCTCCGCAGCGCCAGGGCGCGGGCCCGGTGCGCCTTCCCCCGCGTCTCTCCGCTGAGGCTGATCAGCCCGAGGACCAGATCCGGGCGATGGTTGGAGCCCAGAAAGGACCGCGCCCCTCCGCCCCGCCGCCCCGCCGCCCCGCCGCCCGGGTCCGACACGGGTCAGTGACAGCGGCTTTAGGCCCCGCGTGCGGCAGGAGCTGCGCGTGTTCCTGCGCATCCACCCCACAGCCTCCCGGGCGGTCAGCACCGCCGCTTTCCCGGGGGAACCCGAGTGGGAGGCTGGGCGCTCCCGGGCCAGCAGGGCCAGGCCAGCGTGGCTCCAGCCGCGGGCTCTGAGTGCGGGGTCGCCGCGGCTGCCGAGAAGGGGCTGGGGGAGGGCATGAGGAGCCTGTGGCCGCGGTGCCCCGCACCTCCAGCGCGGCCCTGGGCGGCGTCTGTGTCCGTGAGTCCTCGGTGCTCAGCGCTGTAACCACTGGTCGGTGCTGCTGGTGCGCGCACCTCCTCCTCCGACGGGACGGGCCTGTGCCCCCCCCCCCGCCCCCCGCGTGCGGATGTCTGGCGGGGCGAGGCCCCCTGCGTCCCCGTGAGGGCACACAGAGAACCAGACACTCTGCCCTGGTCCCCGCTTTGGGTTGTCGGGGCCCGAGGGGAAGAGAAGGGGGGGGGGATGGGGTCCCGGAGCCGCTGCTGTTTTCTCCAGTTTCCTCCTCTTCCTTAAGCGAAGGACGTGCCCAAGCGGCCGTCAGCCCGCAAAGGGGCCCTGGAGGCCGGTGCTGGCGGCGGGGCGCCCGCCAAGTGAGGGTCAGCGCACGCACCGGCAGCCCAGCCCCTGCTCCTCTTCCCAGGCGCCATGCGGATGGGGGGCGCTTCATTTCCGCTCCTTCTCCACTGAAAGGCACTTAAAGGTCAGCGGAGGGTCCCCAACACACCGTCAGGTCCGGCGGAGAGGAGGAGGGAGCGCGGTGCTCCTGGAAACCCTGCTCCTCCCAGAGCCCCCCTGTGGGGCTAGGGACCCCCCCCCCCCCAACCAGGGCTTGCAGATGCCCTCATCCTAGCCACCTTCCACTCTGGCCACCACCAAGGGCGGGCATCCAGGCTTTATCCCAGGGTTCCCTGGACAGGAGCTGAGCACAATGTTTACGCCAGGACACCGTGAGGGAGGAGAGTGGGTGGAAGGGGCTGACCTAGAGTAGTTACTTCTGTGAGCTTTGGGGATCCGTCTGGCTGGGCTCTCCAGGACACAGTGTGGAACATGCCTCACAGGGATCCTGCCCCAAAGTGAGAAGCCAGAACATACATGCACCACCCTGGCCAGGGCAGGGGCTGGCCCTCCTTCTCCTGAGCGCCTGTCACCCCCAGAAGCTCTGCAGCAGGAAGCACAGCTGCAGAGGGGGGCGGTGTGCAGGGGGGGCGGTGTGCAGAGGGGGGAACAGGAAGACGCTGCCTTTTCGCTACAAGCACTGATCCCCTAGGAGGGAAAGCTGAGCGCTGGTGATTCATCAGACCCTGGGCCATGGCGTTTGATCAGGGCTCCGGGCCCAGGACCCAGGGACAGGCTGACAGTTCACCTCTGAAGGTGGCTGATGGGAAAGACAGGTGAGGACAAGCGGGAGGCACTGAGGGCTGGGATCTGGCCTCGGGACTGACACCTGGCTCAGCTCCTGAAAGCAGAATGCACCTGTCTCAGGTGGAACTAGCAGCCCGTGGCCTCCTCTTCCTGGAGTTGCACTTCACTTTGGCCATTGTATGTGTATTTGAATCAAAGGTTTGCCAAACTACACTAGGGAGTTCACATGGAAATTCCCAATAAAAAGAACAACCCCCGTAGGTCTGGGCCATCACTCCTAGGGTGGACAGGGACCTGTCTTCCCAGTGGCTGGCTTCCTCCACCACAGGCTGTCACCTTTGCGCAGGGCAGGGGCGGAGTTAGTTGCCTTTATCAGAGAGCTTGTGTGTTTGCTTTGCGGATGTATCTGCTGAGTCACTCACTGCATCCCCACCAGGCTGTCCGGAGCCACTGGGTGGGCCCCTGGCTCTTAGCACCGCCCCCCTGAGACGATGGGCAGCGGGCTCCTGGGAATCAGATTGCTCCTCCACGACTCCATTCCAGTCCGAGAATTCCTAACCCCTGACTGTGCTTTTGGATATTCAAGAAACGTCCTTTACCTTGACCCAAATTCCCTCAGCTTCTATCCCATCTCTAAGCTTCCAACCAAATGGACCGAAGTGTGACATCCATTCGGCAGCCTACTCGTTGTGTTGCTTTGTTCTCATCCAAACTCTTCATCATCTTGTCCGAACTGGTTTTTACTCCTTATAAGTGGCAAATTGAGAAGCAATAGACTCTTTCCTACTCCTCTCTTTATGTCACAGAACATGTCTAATTAGTCAGCAAGTGCTTTCGGCTTTACCTTCAAAATATAGCACAGTTCCCGCTGCTGCACGGCACCCCCCAAAGCTGCCAGCACAGCCTCCGCCATCTCTTCTCCCTCAGATTATGGCAGTGGGCTCCCAATGGGCTTATCTGCTCCCAGCACAGCCTCCGCCATCTCTTCTCCCTCAGATTATGGCAGTGGGCTCCCAATGGGCTTATCTGCTCCCAGCACAGCCTCCGCCATCTCTTCTCCCTCAGGTTATGGCAGTGGCTCCCAATGGGCTTGTCTGCTCCCAGCACAGCAGGCAGTGCGGTTCTTCTGAGAGCTGGCTGGCTGCCTGCGGCCCTTCCTCACAGCCCCTGCCCGGGCCCTCTCCGACCTCATCTTCCATTCCCTACCACCTCCGTCAACTGCTGCAGCTGCACACAAACCCTTCTTTTCCCTGAAAACCTGGACATCCCTCCCCTGCGACCTGCGCACCTGCCCCTACTGCAGCCTGGCAAGCGCCTCCCTGTCCATCTGCAACTACAGCCTTGTTTCCTTAAGGACACAGATCGAACGTCAGCTGCACGAGGTCCTCTCACCAACTTTTAAAAGTGAAACTCACTCTCCAACCCCTAGAAATCCCTGTTTTTATTTTTATCTAGCTCTTACCACCACCTAACAATATTTTACTGATTCCCTCATTACCTGCCCCCACCCAATGCAGGACATCTGTCTGTTTGGTTCATTGATTTATCTACATTTTCTAGAATAAGACTTGACCTTAAGAGGCTGCCCAATCATAATTTGGGTGAATCAATCAATACCTTTTCTTGCCTGATCCCCCCTTCCCTGGACTGGGAATGTCCTCTCGGTATCAAGGTATCAACCAGTCCTAACCCGTTTTCAGAACTTAGAGACTTTCCACAGTCTCCAAGAAGCCTTTCTGATGGCTGTTGTCCATCTTGACTACCGCATTTTCTGAAGCTAAATTACAAATGAAAAAAATAATTAGAAATGATCACATTTATCCAGAAAATTGAGGAGATTGTGTGGTCTCCATGCCAACCTCCACAAGTATTGCAGGGAGAGTGACCCCCCAAACTGTGTTATCGGACCACCTGTGCTGTAGCTGTTCTGTCTGAACTCACCGAGCACCCTCCCAGGCTCTGCCAGGCTGGAGTTAACACTCCCAAATTCTCTGAAGAACTGAGACAGACAGAGATGCAGGAGAAGAGGTGGAATACCTGTAGATTTGAGTGTATTGGTGTCTGCTGCTGCATAACCAACCACCCAGCACTTAGTGGCTTAGAACAACGTGTTTATTCTTCATCACAGAGCTCTGAGTGAGCATTGCTGTTGGTCTGGGCTAGGCTCCCCTTTATGTCTTCTGGGTTCACTTGGGCTCCTTCACCAGCTGGTGGACAGGCAGAGGATGGCTGGTCCAGGATGGGCTCACCCATCCTGGTGGTTCAGTGGCTGTTGAGCAAGTGTGAGGACTGTTGGTCACATCCTCCTCCTCAGCATGCTCGCCCGACTGCTCGCACAGAGGGCCAGGTTTCCCGCAGTGTTTCCCTCAGTGTGCGAGGAAACAGATGCAGTTTCTGGGGGGCGGGGGAGCTTACAATTGTGTGGTGTTATCATATAAACTGCCTTAAGAGTTTACATTTGAATATTTTAATTCTCAGAGGAAAGTTGGGGACAAAACAGTAATTGCAAGACCAGAGTCTTTGCATTTATGACAACATATGAGCTGAAATTGTCAATATCAAACCAAAGAACTTTAGAGGGCACTGCCCTGCTCTGCTTAGGAAGAGCTTGGCAGCACTGGGCTGTGTGCACATGAGCTGGCCCCCGGGATGCCACTCCCTGCCACAGTCAGCCCAGGGTGCTGGTTCTCAACGCCAGAGGCTGGGTTTGTTCTGTCAATGAAGCAAAAGGAAAGGATGGAAATGAACACAAGAGAAGAAACAGAGGATTGCTCATGGACTCAAGGACATTTCAGAATGAAGAAGTTCAGGGCAGATCAGCTGAGTGAGGGAGGAAGTAGGGTTCCTTCAGTATAATCAGAGCTCTTTGGCTTGGGGGCTGCTTGGTCTTGCTATGTGAACATGTTGACAAAATCATGCTTATTCTACAGGATAAAATCCAGCACCCAAGATTGTTAAACGGAGCCAGGTCATAGGTGGAAGGGTAGGACAGGTTGAAGAGAACCTTTTCTCTCTCTTTCTCACACCTTAATATTTTCCTAAATTGGTTTATATCAGGCAGGTCATAATTTAATTTTCTTCAAAATTAACATGTTTCACTTTGTTTTCTTTACTCATTATTTTAGAGACAGCCTGGTTAAAACCTTCCCACGCACGAAATTGCTAGTCAAAATATTTTAAAAAGAAAGCTCAAACATTCACTGTTTGCCTCATTAAAAACTAACTCAGGCAGATGGAGAAGAGTGCAATGTGAGCTCTTGCCTTAGTCCCACTTGTCTGTCTCTACCTTCATCTGCCTGCCGGGCTGCAGATCAGCTACCCGACAAGGGTGTGGGCCAGGTCCAGAGGCACTCTTGGTTGCATTTCACAGAAACAGGGTTGAGGTTGGCAGATCTTGTACACACACACACACACACACACACACACACACACACACACACGGAGAAAGGAACAGTATCATGGCCAGAGCTGATTATCTGGGAAGATCAGTGTTTCTCCCCAGGTACCATAGAAGGTCAAGAATAAGACCTCAAAGTTTTCTTGTGCAGAAACACTGTGAAACTTGTCTGCTCTGAACACTTACCTACTCTCTGGAAACTTGGAGGAAACACATCAGAAACTGTAGTTTGTTTTTCTAGTTACTCTGCCCTCCATCTAATTTTTTAAAACATATTTTTATTGATTTCAGAGAGGAAGGGAGAGGGAGAGAGAGAGAGAAACATCAACGGTGAGAATCATTGATTGGCTGCCTCCTGCACGCCCCCTACTGGGGATCGAGCTTGCAACCTGGGCACTTGCCCTTGACCAGAAAGAAGCCCGGACCCTTCAGTCCACAGGCTGATGCTCTATCCACTGAGCCAAACCAGCTAGGGTCCTCCATCTGGTTTTGAGTCCCCTGCCTGAGTAATCCATTGGACCCTTTCCATTAACTCAGTCATCCATTCATTTCTTCAAGGGTTTGTTGAGTTCTTACCATGTGCCAGGATTTTTCCAGGTGGTGCAGCAGGGACAGGCATGCCCCCAGTCCTCATGAAGGTCATCTTGCAGGGATGTGGGTCATAAGAGTTTATTGCAGTAAAACAGGTCCTCTGATGAGGCCAGTGTAGGGGTTTGGGGAGCAGAGAGGAGGGTCACCTGTCTCAGCCTAAATTAACATGCCTGTTTGGGAGCACAGCTCTTACCCTGGCCTTTAGCAACTTTCACTCCAGAAATGGCTGGGATTGAGAAAGGTAGATGGCTATTGGAAGAGAGACACCCCTCCAGCTAGAGTTGGGTGAATTGCTAAGCTGGTATGGAGCCTCTTAGACAACACTAAAGTGGGTCAGAGCCCAGAGCCTAAAAACTAAATATTTTGCAGGGAGTTAAATACTCAAAAGAGAAGAAAAGCTCCCATATTTTCTACTCTCACCCATTCTGATCCCCTCCCCCAAAGTGCCATTGTCCATTCTCTCTCTCATTATCTAGGGAGCCAGCACTATGTCAGCCATTCTGTTCAACAGCTTCGTGCTGTGGTTTCATCCTCCTGACAGGGTCCTGAAGGAGTTACACGTTTACCTGCTTTAGAGCTAAAGAAACAGAGGCAGAGAGCAGTTTGTTACCGAAGAGCACACTGCTTCCAAGTGACTTTGATTTGTGTGTGGGGTAGGGACCATGGGAGGTCTGATAGGTCCAAGAGGGCTGAAACCTGAGGGAGAGCAGGAGCCAGTGAGAAAGACTATAGTCCGAAATACACTGGAAAAACTGAGTGACCACGGGGCTAGCATGGGTTGATGTGAGCAAGGGCTCTGGCCTGGCAGGTATGGGCCAAATATCAGGGTCCCTGGAGGGTGGGGTAATAGACAGAAGGGTGCAGTGCACCCTGTACTGCATCTGCCTCTCCAGGGGCAACTCAAGCCAGAGCCCCTCATGTGAATTGGAGGGTGGGAGAGACAACAAACAGGATCTGGGCGAACATTCCCTCAGGCATCCCCGCGCAGCCGTATCTGGCACAAACCAGACTTGGACACACCTGAGTATCTGGTCTGAAGGACACCTGTATCCACCGAAGACGCAGTCCTGTCCCACCTGCGAGTGGTAAGGGGTCTCTGAAGCAAGAACAAGGTCTTTCTAGAACTTATTATAACCAGTTGGGTCTGAAACTCAGCGTGAACCCTCATCCTGGCCTTGGGACACATTGCACTCTAAGTGCCAGCTCCGAGCACTGAGCACTGAGCCCAGGGGCTCCTTGCAGGTTATGCCCCTGGTTAGCACTGTCCCACTGGTTGAATTTCCTGCAAAATGAATCCATTTTCTCAGGATTCTCTCTTTAGGACTCGGAGGGAGGAAAGCATCCTACCCTTCTGCCATGCCTGAGCCCTGTCTCTGGGCCCCCGGGGCTTCCTCACTGGGACCTAGAAGTCATGGAGATTCTTTGGTGCAACTGGATATTTTAAACTAGGGCACATTTCCCAATCCTGCCTTAAGTCTTTAACCTGTATCTTAGCAAAAGCACTGCCTCCCAGCTATGAGCCGTTGCTGGTAAAAGGCACCAGGGCGTTAGGTCTGCGCCTCACACAGTGGCAGGCAGACATGAAGGTCAGAACAAGCAATGAGGGGAAGATCCATTATTCTCGCTGTTATATCAGAGAACACTCCTGCCTTTACTCCTCCATCTGCTCTGTTCATCCACATGGACACCAGGGAAGGCTCCTAAAGCTCCTTTTTTTTTTTTTCAGGGAACTTCTGGGACTCTCTATTATGCAAATAATAGTCTTAAGTAAAGAATGCATGCCAAGTTACTTGCAATGTAAGCCTCTTTATTATCAGCTAATACTGTTTTCAAATTCAAAGCTATTTTTCTAGCTCAGCTCCTCTCCAATCTCTTTGTTTTCCTCCGCTGCAGTGACCCCCAGTACTTGAATATCCCTGACTATGTCCTTCAGGGGTCTAGCCCCTTGTCATCATCCCTTTGCTCTCCCTGATGGGAAAGTCCTACATGTGGCCATTTCTCAGCACCGCCCTTCTTTTAGAGACCAGTTCTCAGTGGAAACTCCTTCATGCTCCCGGAGAGAGTGAACATAGTGTTTTCATGCCCACAAGCCCTGCAGTCAGCCTTCTTACACCTCTTCTCAGGCTGCCTTCTACTCCTCCCAACCAGGAACTTCGTGGGGGCAGCAGCAGCACTTTGTATCATGCAATGCAAACCAGTGCCAGCCTGACCAGAATGACTCGGTTCGGTTCATGTCTTAGGGTTGTAACAGTCACCTACTGCCAGGCCTATCAAACAACTTCCACCCAAAGCTGAGGTGGTGGCGAGATAGATAGCAAGACAAGGGATGAAGGCAGTCATTGGTCCCGTCTTACTTACTGGATGCAGAAGACAACATCCCAAATTTGCTGCCAAAAATAAAAGGAGAATATCCTGCAGTCTGGTTCTGTTTAGAATCTTTTCACTTTTCCCGCAAGAATTCCTATCCTGCTGGACTAGGCTGTTTGAGTAACTCTATGTTCCTTAGTGCGCTGATTTCAAAGTTTCCCCTTGGTAGTGAGATGGTAGGCATACATATGTTTGGGGGAAATGACCTCTTTATAAATCAATTATTTGAACAATAACATTATGACTTGGATTAGGCCTAGAGTAGAACACACACACACAAATACTGATGTTGGTGTCAGGTTTTGCCTCTTACCAACTGTAGCACATTGGGAGATTCTCTTAGCACCTCAAACCTTCCATTGTAAAATAGAGATGATCATATCTACCACCTTGGGCTGTTATGAGCATCCAATAAAATAATGTGTTTGGAGATCCTATGATAGTAATTGGCATGATACACGTTGACACTTTTCTTTTCTCTCTTGAAAGGTAACCCAACAATGCACTCTTCCTATTTGGCTACAACTCAGCTTCTTATGAGAGAGGCTTAGAAATTCAGAACCAAAGGCTCATGCTAAGTTTATTATCTCATCACTTTCTATAACTAAAGGGAAGATCACTCTCAAGACCTAATTCCAAAACTTGTGTAGAAGTGAATTTTTTATAACTCCACGATGCTCCCGAGTCCTCCCTAGCCCACTCAGTGCCTGCCTATCTGATAAGCTCAATCCTGGAATATCTGTTCCATGTTGCTCATGTCATAGCAGCTGATTTTGCCCCATGGAAAGTTGTGTACATACTGACCCAGAAGGAAGGAGCTTCTGGGATTATTTTGGTTAAAATGGAACCATTGTCATTACTTGTCATGACTGACCTAGCATCAGAGGACTCCACACACTGCTCCTTGGGGTCATAGAGTCCAGTGATCTCCCAGTTGCTCTTTCTTAGACCCCTTTCAACATTGTTCCTTGTAGCAAGGGGTCTCCTCTTTGTCTGGTAGTTGGGCTTGAAGCAAAATTAAAGAAACCATTCACGCCAAGGAGGCTTTCTCCAGGCGTGTGTGTGTGTTAGGTGTCCATAGTTTTTTCAACAATGTTCTTGGGCATTAGGAATGATGATGAAGTCAGATTTTTCATGAGACCCAGAGAACTAAACTAAAGTCCTTCCACATTTACATTCTGACCCAACACAGACAGAGATGATGGGGAGCAAGCTGGGGCAATTCTCCTCTTAAGAGAACCATATGATGCAGCTATTGAAGGTATCAGTTTCAGAGTCAATTCTCTGTAGATGTGAGTCTGAAATCTGCACAGAAGTGTGATCATGCACATGTCATGGGTGTCTCCATACTTCAGTTGCTTCCCCTGTGCAATGGGCATAATAATATAACAAAATTTATCTTTATAAAGATTAAATAAAGCTTATGGTTGGTGTGGCTCAGTGGTTGAGCATCTACCTATGAACCAGAAGGTCATGGTTCCATTCCTGGTCAGGGCACATGCCCTAGTTGCAGGCTCGATCCCCAACAGGGGGCAAGTAGAAGGCAGTGGATCAATGATTCTCTCTCATCATTGATGCTTCATCTCTCTCTCCCTCTCCCTTTCTCTCTAAAATCAATAAAAATATATTTTAAAAAAGATTTAACAAAACGATGCATGTAAAATGTGAATGAAGTGTTTGACACTGCTCAATAAAAGCTGTAAAATCCACTTATGAGTGAGGAACTCCATGTCACACTGTAAATTTCAGAGTTGAGAAACTACTGAATGACAGGAATCTAAATGAGTTTGGATTGGATTGATTTATTTAAAAAACAAAACAGTGATAGTTTGCCTGGGGAAAACATTAATTAGTAGAGAGAATATTGAGGAATTTTTATTCCAATTTAAGCTTTAAAAAAGCTTTATATATTATAGTTCTCAACTTTATTTCAAATGAGATATTGGACTAAGCTTAGCCAGAGTTGATTGGATGTGCTGACCTGATTTCCAAGCTTTCACTTCATTACCGATTCATTTTTGTTTGCTGTCTCCATGCTCTTCCTCACCACAATGGAGGGTGAACTCACCAAGACAGGGCGGCAGTTCACTCATCCCCAGACAAGGCAAAGCTTCCCTCCAGTGGAGACACTTCAGTGGTGTCCTGACCTCAGGAAACTGCTGGACTTGATGGCCCCTTCCCTTCCCTCTGGCTGTGGCTCATTCCTGCCACTGTGTTATGTCCTCCAAATGCATAGAAACCATGGGTCATTATCAGTCACATACTGTCCCAGCCATGTATATGTGCATGCATGTTTGCCTCCACACACACAACCACATGAGTACATGAAGAAAATGCATATAGCATACATCTACACAAACATACTAGTACATTGACTAAGTCAGAAACACGCTGATAGACATAAATGCACACAGGAAGGCTGCATCTGATCAATAAGAATACGTGGCCCTAGCCAATGTGGCTCAGTTGGTTGGGTGTCATCCTGTGCACCAGGAGGTTGTTGGTTCAATTCTGGGTCAAGGGCATATGCCTGAAGGGTGGGCTCAGTCCTCAGTGGTGGTGTGCAGGAGGCAATCCATCAATGTTTCTCACATCCATATTTCTCTCTCACTCCCCCTCTTCCTTCCCCTATCTCCCCAAATCAATAAAAAATAAAAAATAATGAAAACAATACTTGCAAGCACATTTGCCCATACCTACTCTCATATTTACAAATAAGCACCATATGTATACACTTTAACCATGTGACTAGACTGTGAGAGTTGAGGAGAGTGAAGTTCTTGTTCTAATCCCCTTCTTTCAATGAAGAGCTTTCTATAGACCCCTAGATCAGCAGGACAATTCCATATCCTATTACAATCTGCCAAAAGGAAATGGATAAATCTATTAGCCTGCCCTTTGCTTGCTTCATCATTGTGACAGCCTCTCATGGGTCTACATCCATCAGGCTCTCACACCTCCAGGCAGCCAGTCTCTACCACCAAACTGCAGGTTAATAGCTCCTTAATCTCTATTTAATTACTCATTAATAATTTCAATACTGACTTCTTCCGTTAATTGATTAAGAAACAGTTTTGGCAGAAGTGAATAATGAAATCTGGTAGCAACCAAGTAGGAAATGAGTTTTCTTGTCATCAAGGCAATCAAGTAGAATTAGTGAGTAAACACGCTGTGCTCCTGGTGAAGTTTTGGACTGGTAGGGCCTTTGTGACTCAGCTGCATCAGCATTTCTCACACTGAGATGGCAGTTTTCGAGGGAAATCCGCATTCTGTGATTACATAAGTCAGGCATGCACATCTCTTATGTTTTGAATCAATGTCAGCATTAAAAAAAAAAAGCTCTGAGAGACCCCACTTTGAGAAACCCAGTTTCATGCCTCAGCTGATCTTCACCAACCTTATTTGTCACATTTCTTACTGAATACCATGAGAGTTATCTATGCTGCATCATGGATCACCCCATATTTAGTAGCTTAAAGCAACAACGATGGGTTATTTTTCACAATTCTGTGGATTCCCTGTGCTGGAAGGTACATGATGGTTGGGCAGTTGGTGTTATCGCCTCATGTCTTCTCCATGTGGTTTCTCATTCTTCAAAAGGCGTCCTTGCAAATGAGCTCATGGCAATGTCTCATCAGGGCAAACAACAGGAACAACAAGGCTTCTAAAGGTCTACCTCTGAAAGTCACTGTATCACGTCTGCTGTATAATATGAAATGAATCAAGTGCCAAGGCCAGGCTAGGTTCAAGGGGGATATAAATCAATGTCTTCTGTTGATGGAAGAACAGTCAGATTGCAAATGGGGCATATGGAATATTGTCGCTGTCTTTGAATATAATCTGCTACTGAACGGTTCTCGGAGGACTGTTTAGGAAATGTGAATGTAGAACAAACTCTGCATTTTCTAGATTAGGACACAGGGATGTAGAGAGGGTCTGGGAAAGGCCCCTGAGCCAATTGTCTTCTGAATCCAGTGGCACCTGGCAGAGCCAAGCCCTGGAAACATACCTTACCAGAGGCAGGTGTGTTGTCAGTCTGACCTTTAGCTCGGTGCCAGGGGGTGGATTTCATTATCTAAATTCAGTCAGGCACCAGGAACAAAAACTATTATCCGGGCCCACCCAGAAGTGACAATTACAAAAAAGCACAAGAATGCACATATTTTCTTTATCTTAAACTTTAGTAAAACTTCCTGGTATCTTACTGTATAAAATAAATGTGCTGTATCAGGTCTGGGTCACTGTCTCTCCATCAGAGGACAGCTGTCCCACCTGGTCCCAGCTTTCCCTACTGTCTTTGTGTCTGTCTCTTTCATTTTCTCAATCCCCAGTCGCCCCTACTCAGGACTCCTGTCCACTCTCTAGCTGTGCTGGTCGTGGAAAAGAGAGAAGTATTTATACAGGAACTCATGTATGGAATGATTTGCCCAAGGATACATATCTGATCATCAACAGAGAGAGATTGGAATCTAAACCCCAGATGCCAATCTTTTGTCTTTACCACCATGCTTGAAAAAGATTCTCAGCTGACCCCAAATGACAGGAATGACACCCAAACACCTACTCCTGGATTTTGGGAGCCAAGACCCTGATCCTGGTCATCGAAGCAGGTCCAGCTGGGCTTGTCAGATCATGAAAAACTGGTCGTAAACCATGGATCCAGCTTTCTGTGCCTTTATCCCACTAGTGATAGGTTCTGGAAATAGCCAAACTTGGAGACTTTGAATGACACGAGTGAGTCTCAGAAGCTTTTTGTAAGATAAAGTAACCCTCCTCCCCCCACAAGTTCTCAGCCATATTGTCTGGAAGTCCACTGAATTTTGTACAGTTATGATTCATATCAGATCTTCACCTAATTTCCCATGGCTCTCAAACCACAATTCATACCAACCCTTTGACATCACATTAATAAAATTATGAAATGCTTCTTTTACTTGGCAATTTATCCTGAACATGCCTTCTATACTCTTACTATGCTTTTGAGAAAATCCTGGAATAATAACTATTTCATGAATCCTTGCTGAACTATACAAGATAAGCACTAAAACTTACCCCAGTTTTTAAAAAATATATTATTATTGATTTCATAGAGGAAGGAAGAGGGAGAGAGAGACAGAAACATCAATGATGAGAGGGAGTCATTGATTGGCTGCCTCCTGCATGCTCCCTCCTGAGGATCAAGCCTGCAACTCAGACATGTGCCATTGACTGGAATCCAATCTGGGTCCCTTCAGTCCACAGGCTGATGCTTTATCCACTGAGCCAAACTGGCTAGGGCCTTACCCCAGTTTTTATGTCTATAAATTTAGCTCAAGACTTCTCTATTTATTAGTATGGACCCTTACTTCCCATACTTTGCAGGATTTTCTTGAGTCAACTGACTATATATATCAACACTAATAAAAGAGAAAAATGGTAATTGGCGTACGAGCTACCCTTTTCATTGGCTAATCAGGGCTATATGCAAATTAACTGCCAACTAAGATTGGCTGTTAACTGCCAACAAGATGGCGGTTAATTTGCATATGTAGGCACAATGCAGGGAGGCGAAAGGGAAAGCAGGAAGAAGCCCCCTGCCACTGACAGTGATTGGAAACCCAGGGGGGAGCTAAGAGCTGGGGGGCAGGGCAAAGGCGGCCGCCTTTGCCCTGCCCCCCAGCCATGATCGGAGAATCAGGTGCCTTTTCCACCCTGGCCAGTGATAGCAGGAAGTAGGGGTGGAGCCAGCAATGGGAGCTGGGCACGGTCGAAGCTGGCAGTCCCAGGAGCTAGGGGTCCCTTGCCTGGACCTAAAGCGAAGCCCACTATCGTGGGGCTGCTGCAGCTGTGGGTCCCCGCTGCCCAGGCCGGATGCCTCAGCCAGAGGCGTCCTGCAGGGGCAGGGGCGGAGCCCGCCGATCGCGGCACCCCCCGCTGCCACTGCAGGTCCCCGCTGCACGGGCTGGACGCCTAGGCCAGAGGCTTCAGACCTGGGCAAGGGGCCGATCCTGCGATTGGAGGGTGATGGGGGTCAATGCCTGAGGTCTCCCAGTATGTGAGAGGGGGCAGGCTGGGCTGAGGGACACTCCCCCCGCCACCCAGTGCACGAATTTCGTGCACCAGGCCCCTAGTATGTATGTATGTATATATATATGTGTGTGTATATATATATATATATATATATATATATATATATATATATATTATGCTAATTAGACCAGACAGATGAATGACTTTCCAGACGGCATACTGGATGTCTTTCCAGACAAAGGTGTAATGGTGGGGGCTGAGGCAGAGGCGGTTAGGGGCAATCAGGCAGGTAAGCAGCACAGTGGTTAGGAGCCAGCAGTCCCGGATTGCGAAAGGAATGTCTGAGGGGTCCTGGATTGTGAGAGGATGCAGGCCAGGCTGAGGGACCCCCATTTCTGGTATATGAATTTCATGCACCACGCCTCTGGTATATATATAAAAGCCTAAATGACTGAATGACTGAACGACTGGTTGACCTGTTGCTATGACGTGCACTGACCACCAGGGGGCAGACGCTCAATGCAGGAGCTGCCCCTGGTGGTCAGTGTGCTCCCACAGCAGAGTGCTGCTCAGCTGACTGACAGGCTCATGGCTGCAGAGCACAACCGCTAGGGCATGAGCCTCTCCTGCCTCTGTGGCAGTCGGGCAGCAGGTGCAGAGGGGCCAGGATGAGCGCGAGTGGCACAGCACCCAGCCCAGGCTTGGGCTCCTTCCCACCTGCCACTTTGTGCACTGCTACATCCCTCGAGGGGTCCTGGCTTGTGGAGGGTGCAGGCCAGGCCGAGGGACCCTACTGGTGCACAAATCCAGGCAGCGGGCCTCCAGTGTGTGTGTGTGTGTGTGTGTGTGTGTGTTACTTGAATGTATTATAAGTTCAGTTTATATCTGTGTATATCTATGTCTCTATGTATGTATGTATCTATCTCTCACCTCTTTTTATTTATTTGTAACAGGTTCCCTTTTACTGTTTTATTATAATACCAGTACTGTAACTCTTGCACTCTCTGATGGGAGGGTCACATCTGAAAGGCTTTTGGCAAATGCCTAAGGTCAAATCTGCTGCTTCGGTGCCTGGAAATACTTGGTGGTGATGACTTGATCAGTATTTCCAGGACACTGGCTCCTAGCAAAATTGCTTAAACATTTTGCATTGGCTTCAAATGTTCTAGCTTTCTGTGCTCAGAAAAGCTAATGAAAGAGAAACATGAACACTAAGGCTAATAATTGCAGAAAAAAAAAGTTATATGTACACTTCACTGACAATATATAAGACTACTAGAGGCCCAGCGTGCAAAATCGCACGACACCCAGACCCGCTGCACTGGCGGGACCCCACACCCCCCTGCGTGAGCCACGGGTCCCTCCTCCACTGCGTGAGCTGTGGGCCCTGCCAGCCCTGCGTGAGCTGCGAATCCTGGCCTGCAGGCGGTGCTCCATGCACCTCCTGGTGACCGGTTGTTTGGTCATTCTGCCATTATGGCGTCATGATCATATCTTTTATGATATAGATAGCTTTATCTTCCTTCTGTAATACATTTATTATGATCAGGGCACAACCTTTCTCTGGATGTCATTTTCAGCTGGTGTGTCATGGCATGAAAGAGTATAAAGATTACATCTACTTTCCATTCTAAGCCTGTTACAGGCAGGAGGATCCCATGGCTTTAACTTATACATGAAGAGCAAGGGTGGGGTGAAGTCTGTAGGCTGGCACTTAAATCTAAGATCACCTGGACACTGAAGAGGAGAAGGAAAAGAAGAGGCTATATTATAAACAGCCAATACCAAATAAACTCTGAAAGATTTCTCTGGAAATGCTGTTGAAATTCAGCTCAAACCTTTATTTGTTGATGTGTTTGATTTTCACTGAGGCTGAGGGTAGAAGGAGCAGAAGGGCAAATCCCCCTGTGGTGTCTGTGTTTGAGGACAGGGAGGAAGGTTAACTGAGGACACTCATGGGCCAAGAAGGAAATCCCCTTTGCGCTGCCTCAGCCCTTGGGAGGTGCCAATCTTCCCAGGCCTGGTACTCAAGGCCCCTGAGTGTGGCTCTTGGTCTAGTTGGCAGCACTCAGCAGCAAGTGACATTTTGGAGACTGGCCTAATCTGATGAACAATTAAATCATATTCCCCTGACATGCGCCTTCCCAAATATCGCCTATGCTCAGGTCAAGATAGATAGTCAAACAGTGAAAATGCATTGGTTTAAAAATGAAATGGCCTCTAACACAAATTGAAGCCATCCACTGTGCAATGATCCGTCTTTCTAAACTCTCCACGTCACCTGGAACCTCTTTTCCCTTTAAGCCACCTGCCCTCACACTCACCACTCCGCTTCTGACCTGGCTTTCTACCTGTTGCCGCACTAGGATTAGTCGCACGTGTCGGTGTTATTTCTGCTGCTTGGCTGCCCCAGTTAATGTGTGTAACTGTGGATTACTTACAGTTCTTTGCAGTTCGTACGCCAGTGGCAAATGCAGAAGCAAAGTGGCAAGGGGCTTCCTAAGGAGCCAGCAAAGTTACTGCAACCTCGTAACCGGGGAGTGGGGCCAGTTTCCTCTGAAAATGTCAAGTTTCAAGGGGTCAGATTCATGAAGGAGTGAAGGCAAAATGCTTCAAATTATACTTTTAAAGGAACGAACAGCCCAGGGGAAAGGCCCGTGCCCTCCTGGGTGAGGCAGGGTGTTCAAAGGTGTGTACAAAAGGGAGTACAAGCCCCAGTGGCAAGTTCTATTGAGCCAACACATTAGAAACAATCAGGAAGATTGATGGTTAGAACTTGGGTTCAATAATCACTGACCCAAATACTAAAAAAAACACAACTTAGCTTTATCCCTTAAAAAAGTGAAGGCCTGGGGAGGGGGCAGGAGCGAGGAGGAGATGGTTGGTGGGGGGGAAAGGGGAGCATCTGTAATACTTTCAACACTAAGTATAAATTTTAAAAAACTATCCCTCTCAGTGGAGTGGGTAGTCTCTGCAAAGCAAGTCATCTTTAGAGACTACAGAGAGGGGAGCTGCTATCGCTCTGTCTGTAAGCTAGAGCACGCACACCTGCCCCTCTCCACCCAAACTGGAATGCATTTCCCAATAAACATATACATTTTATTATAAAGGGGCTTTTAGGGCTTCCGATCCTGGAATATGGAGTAGACATACTTTTCTATATTCTTCCCACCATGCACAACTGCAAACCTTGGACATTATCCATAAAACAAACAGAGGAAGTTCTGAGAGGCTGAGAGAACGGAGCCTGGCCAGAGACTGCAGGGCCCAGGAGACACACCACGATGTGTCCTGGGTTGATTTTGGCCTCAGGTATTCCAGTTGCCGAGGAAGCCAGCGCCTCCGAAATGCCGAGTGCAGGCCGCACAAGCCATAACCAAAGGCCGTTCTCTCTGAGAGCACCAGGAAAGATCGGCCTCGCAAAACAGGAAACTTTCAGACAAAACCGTTTTATTCCCACCAAACATGCAGGAAAAAACGGAAGCTGCATCCTCAGCCACACAAGCGTCAGGCAGGAGCCCGGACTCCCGTGGCACGTCAATGAGGCACCCAGCATCCACCGGGCCGGGACGGGAAGGCCAAGCAGGGACCTGGGCCTCGCATCTCCACTGACCTCTAAAGGGCGTCCTGAATGTCCACGCACAGCCACGCCCGAGGACACCAGTGGAGCCGGGACGTCCGGCTGATCCCAGGCCGCCCTCACTGTGGTGTTGGTGGGTGGCAGGTAAGGAGCCAGACCAGTGCTGGCGAGGACGCAGAGAAACTGGGTCACCCCCATGGTGCTCACTGCTCACAGGAACAAAAATGGTGCAGACACACTGGATACAGTTTGAAAGTGTTGTTGAAACTAAATTAAACAGACCACTTACCACGTGGCCCAGGAGTCTCACTCCTGTATATTTCTTTTAGAGAAATGAAAACTTTTGTTTATACAAAAACTATACGTGGATGTTGATAGCAATAGCTAAAAACTGGAAACAAATCTGGTGTCTTCCAGTGGGCGTCTGGCTGTGCAAAATGTGGGACATCCACCCCAAGGAAATGCTCATGGGCAGAAACCAGTGAACGCGTGACGCTGCACCCACCACAGGCCGCTCTCCAGGGAGCGGTGCTGAGTGCCGTATGAGTCACTTCACATTCCTCCTTCAGGGAAAGCAATAGAGCGATGGCGATGAGCGCTCCCAGAGTCAGGGCTTCTGCCAGGAAGAGGCTGCTGTGAAGGACAACGTGGACACCCTGTGACGGGAGGCTCCCTGCCGGGTGGTCGATGTCAGCGTCCTGGGTGACACTGCCTATCCTTCTTGGAAGATGTTAGCGTTAGAGGAACATGGGCATGGGGTACAGAGGATTGGTTTGTATGCTCTCTTATAGTTGTGTGTGAATCTATAATGATCTCAAAATAAAAGAAATTTAATTTAAAAATCCATAAGCAAAAAGGAGCTTTTTATATAAAGCAATTTGCATTTGGAAGATATGAAAAAATAGATGAAAACTAAGAATAAACTTAGAACTAAAATTACATACTATTATACTTTAACATATAGCAGTCTAAACTTTTTTTCTATCTATACTATAAAAGCCTAAGTGACCGAACGACTGGCTGTCCGGTTGCTATGACACGCACTGACCACCAGGGGGCAGATGCTCAAGGCAGGAGCTGCCCCTTGATGGTCAGTGCGCTTCCACAGCCAACCTCCCGTGGCCTGCCAACCTCCCACAGTCCCTCTCCCTGGCCGGCTGCTCCCCTCTCCTCCCCCCCCCCCCCCACATTGGCCCCGATTGCCGGCAAGGCCAAGGGACCTCACCCATGCATGAATTCGTGCATCAGGCCTCTAGTACATATATAAATACATACATTTATTTTCTTTGAAATGAAATCATCCCATATGTATATACTCTTTTGTGTACTAGATTTTGCAGTTAAATATATGTGGTAAATACATATATTTCATGTTTAAGAAATAGTGTTTGCTTTTGTATCTCCAATGCCTCAGGTCAGGCTTGGTTTAATAATTATATTTTTAGTGAATAAATGAATAAGGTATTGCTAAATTGTTCTCCAAAATGATAATATCAATTTAAACCCCTACTTTTCTAAATTTGAGCATTTTCATTTAAAAAATCCGACCCCAGGATGCAGCAACTTCACTTGTGGATATTTATATGAAGAAAATGAAAACACTAAATCAAACAGAAATATGCTTCCCTATGCTCATTGCCGCGTTATTGTAATAGGCAAGTTATGGAAGCACCCTAGGTGTCCATCAGTAAATGAATGGATAACAAAAGATGTGGGGTGTATATACAATGTAATATTACACAGTAATGCAAAAATAAAATCTAGCAATTTGTGACCCAGAGGAAAAGTGAAATAAGTCAGACAGAGAAAGACAAATGCTCTATGATTTCACTTATATGTGGAATATTAAAAAACAGAACAAATGAACAAACAAAACAAAACAGACTCATAAAAACAGAGACCAAAGGGAAGGTTGCCAGAGGGCACGGTATGGGTAAAGAAGGTGAAAGGTACTATATTTTATATTGTGATAAGTTTGCATGGTGATAGACGGTCACTAGAATTAGTGGGGAGATCACACTGTAAGGTACAAAAATGTGAATCACTCTATTGTACACCTGAAAGTAATATAACCGATATAAGACTATACACAGACTACACTCAGTTAAAAACTTCCTAGCTTATTTAGGAAAAATATATAGTTATTAAAATCAACATTTTTTTCTTTTTTACTAATTAAATGGAGTATTTTTTCAAATATTAGATGCTCATTTAGGTTGTCTATTTTATGGCTGTAGGCTTTGTGGATTTTGCCACTGATTCTTTCTTTAAAAAAAATGACATTGGGAATTCAATGGAGACTGCATTAAATCTGTACATTGCTTTGGGTATATGGCCATTTTAAATATGTTGATCCTTCCAATCCATGAACATACCTACCATATTTTTACATTTTGGTATGTCTTTTTCAATATCTTTTAATAATGCTTTGTAATTTTCAGTATATAATTCTTTCATGTTCTTTGTTAAGTTTATTCTTTTGGTTGCACTTGCAAAATAAATTGTGTTTTCCATTTCTTTTTCTGAAGTTTTGCTGTTAGTATATAGAAAGGCAATGGATTTTTGCACATTGATTTTGTATCCTGCAACTTGACTGTATTTTTTATTGTTTCTAATAGTTTCTTTTGGTGGACTCTTTAGGGCAGTGATGGAGAACCTATGACACATGTGTCAGAGGTGACAGGCGAACTCATTTTTTTGGTTGATTTTTATTTGTTAAATGACATTTAAATATATAAAATAAATATCAAAAATATAAGTCTTTGTTTTACTATGGTTGCAAATATCGAAAAATTTCTATATGTGACACGGCACCAGAGTTAAGTTAGGGTTTTTCAAAATGCTGACACGCCGAGCTCAAAAAGGTTCGCCATCACTGCTTTAGGGTGTTCTATATACAGAATCATGTCGTCCACAAAAAGTGACAGTTTGACTTCTTCCTTCCCAATTTGGATGCCTTTTCTTTCTTTCCCTTGCCGTATTGCTCTGGCTAGACTTCTAGAACTATGTGGAATAAGAGTGGTGAGAGTGGACATCCCTGTCCTGTTCCTGATCTTGGAGAAAAAGCTTTCAGTTTTTCACCATTGAGTATGATATTAGCTGAGAGTTTGTCATATATGGCCTGCATTATGCTGAGGTACTTTCCTTCTATTCCTATTTTGTTGAGTGTTTTAATCATAAATGGGTGTTGTATCTTATCAAATGCCTTTTCTGCATCTGTTGATAAGATCGTATGATTTTTTTTATCCTTTCTTTTGTTAATGTGGTGTGTTACACTGATTGATTTGCATATGTTGAACCATCCTTGGGCCTCTTGACTGTGATGTATTGTTTTTTGGATGTACTGTTGTATTTGATTTTCTAGTATTTTGTTTAGGATTTTTGTATCTGTGTTCATCAGAGATATTGGTCTGTAGTTTTCTTTTCTTGTGTCATTCTTGCCATGTTTTGGTATCAGGGTTATGTTGGCCTCATAAAAAGTGTTAGGAAGCATTGTCTCATCAAATTTTTAGGAAGAGTTTCAGAAGATAGGTTTTAAGTCTTATTTGAGTTTTTGGTATTTTGAGTTACTGGAAAAGCCATCTGGTTCTGGTCTTTTATTTTGGGGGAGATTTTTATGGTTGTTTCTATTTACTCACCACTGATTGGTCTATTTAGGTTTTCCAATTCTTCATGATTTAGCCTAAAAAGGTTATATATTTTTAGGAATATATGCATTTCTTCTAGGTTATTGAATTTGGTGGGATATAGTCCTTCATAGTATTCTAGTATGATCCTTTGTATAGCTGTGATGTCTGTGGTGACTTCTCTCTCATTTCTGATTTTGTTCATATGGGTTTTTTTCATTTTTTCCTTAGTGAATCTAGCCAGGGGTTTGTCAGTTTTATTAATCTTTTCAAAGAACCAACTCTTTCTTTAATTAATTTTTGTATAGTCTTTTTGTTCTCTATTTCATTCAATTCTGCTCTAATTTTTATTATTTCCTTTTTTTTCTGCTGACTTTGGGTTGCTTTTGTTCTTCTTTTTCTGGTACTTTAAGATGTGATTAGGTTGTTTACTTGGAATTTCTTTAGTTTCTTGAGATAGGCCTGTAACTTCCCCCTTATTACTGCTTTTGCTGCATCCCAGAGATTTTGATATGTCATATTGTCACACTCATTTGTCTCTATACATCTTTTGCTTTCATCTTTTATCTCTTCTTTGATCCAGCCATTTTTTTTTTAATAGTATGCTATTTAATCTCCATATATTTGTGAGTTTCTTTACTTCCTCTTTGCTGTTGATTTTAAATTTCAAGGCATCGTGTTCAGAAAATATGCTGTTTCAATCATCTTGAATTTGTTGATGCTAGTTTTGTGACCCAACATAAGGTCTCTCCTTGAGAATGTTCCATGTGTACAAGAGGGGAATGTATAATCTGATGTTCTGGGATGAAAGATTTGATAAATGTCAATTATGTACATTGGGTCTAGTGTTTCATTTAAGGCTGATATTTCTTTGTTGATTATCTGTTTGGTTGGTCTGTCTAGAGCTGTCAATGGAGTATTAAGGTCCCCAACATGATTGTGTTTTGAACTGTTTCTCCTTTTTATATATTTCGATGCTCTCTGATTGGGTGAATATATATTAAGAAGTGTTATAGTTTCTTTATGTAGTGCCCACTTTATCATTATAAAGTGTCCATCTTTGTTTCTTATTATCTTTATTTATTTATTTAAATTAAATCTTTATTGTTCAGATTATTACAGTTGTTCCTCTTTTTCCCCCCCATAGCTCCCCTCCACCCGGTTCCCACCCCACCCTCTGTCTTTACCCCCCTCCCCCACTGCCCTCATCCATAGGTGCACGATTTTTGTTCATTCTCTTCCCCCACCCCCCACACATCCCTTCCCCCCTCGCCCCGAGAGTAGTCAGTCCACTCCCTTTCTATGCCCCTGATTCTATTATAATCACCAGTTTATTCTGTTCATCAGATTATTTATTCACTTGATTTTTAGATTCACTTGTTGATAGGTGTGTATTTGTTGTTCATAATTTGTATCTTTACCTTTTTCTTCTTCTTCCTCTTCTTAAAGGATCCTTTCAGCATTTCATATAATACTGGTTTGGTGGTGATGAACTCCTTCAGGTTTTCCTTATCTGTGAAGCTCTTTATCTGACCTTCAATTCTGAATGATAGCTTTGCTGGATAAAGTAATCTTGGTTGTAGGTTCTTGGCATTCATCACTTTGAATATTTCTTGCCACTCCTTTCTGGCCTACAAAGTTTCTGTTTTTTTTTTTTTTTTTTTTTTTTTTTTAAGTTAAAAATGCTTCCTTTCTTACATAAAGCCAGTACAGCTATTTCTAAGTTCAACTGTTTATGCATCTCTATATTGTTCAAGGTGTTATGTCTGTGATGTTAAGACAACCACTTCCAAGTGTCATCAGGTAGCAGCTTTCTATGGGTGTCATCTTTTGTCATACCTGCTCCCCGTTTCACATACAGTTGAGAAACTGCTCTAGGAAATTAAGAAGTTCTCCCAGGCCCCAGAGTAATCATACACCTAATGTGCTTCCCCACCTTACTGTGCCAGAAACAAAGTTCTGAAGAAGACACAAAGTTTTCACAAGTGTCCTAGCTTATCAATACACCGTTTTTATCATTTTCATTAACAAAGTGGATTACAATGGAATGCTAATTTGCATCTTTTCTGGTTGTTACAAGATATTGCACATTCTCCTAAGGACACATGATTCTCTAGATGCAAGGTCACTCTCAGAACAGTCTCCCATCTAGTAAGTGGAGAGCTCACCACAGGTGCAAGGAGTTGTTTCCTGTACTCCAACTATGTGCTTGAAATAGTGCTTTGCAAGATCAGCGCTGATTACTGGTATAAGCATTCACAATTCTGAGACAGTCTTCATTACACATCTGGTAGAATTAAAAGACTGCCTGACTTAATCTTATTGTAGTTAGTATATTAGTGTTATTACATGTGAGAATTATTTTCCATTATTCAGTTTCACTCAAGAGAGAATAAAGAATTTGGGCAATAATTATAACCAGGTTATGACCAATTCTCTAAGCTAAAGAAACAAATTGCTGAAGTTAACAAAGATACAACAGTTCTCTTATATGCACTGTTTTGTGAACTGCATTATTAAAAAGGAGCTTAGCAAAAATCTTTACAAGCCAACTCATCAAAACAGGCATTAAGAATTATGAATGACCAATAAGAATTTAATTTCATACCAATAGAACTTTAGATTTTAGATTTATTTAGGGCTGTTTGCACATGTTTATAGAATATTTAGTTTAACAGATGACAAGATAGCTCCCCCTCAGTGAGACCCTGGCCTAAACATATTTGCTTTACTTATATAGCAAGAGGATAACATTAAACATGGAAGCTTTTCATTGTGGCACTGAACCATGATCTACACAGGGCATCCTTCAAAAGCTACAATTAAGGATCCACCTAGCTTTTCAGCAATACAAGCCCGATTGAGGTCTTCTGGCCCATTTGCTTGACATTCGTGTTTTATGCCTTGAAATTTCTTTTTAATTGCATCCTTGGAGCTCGCATAGATCATTTTACTTTTCAGAGGTGCTAGTTCTGGTGCCCATAAGAAAAACATCAGCTCCTCTTTTCTGGATTCCTTGGTTTCAAAGCTTGCATCATACAAAGCATAGCGACAATCTTTCTCTGGGAGCATTCCCACAAAATGCTTGAAAGGATCAGTTATGGTTACACCAACATCTCCAACCAAGATCTCTTTGCCTTCTTCTACAATGATGCACTTTTTGTCTGCACTGAGACAAAAAATGACAGCCTTCTTTCTTTTCTTGATTTCTTCTGGTGTGGAACACTTCCTAACTTTCATGTCATAAAAAATGCGACATACTTCATCAGCAACTTGCACTCCTGAGGCCATCTTCACCGAGGCGGTCGCAGGGACCCGGGGCAGGGAGTCGGCGGGCGCCGAGTGTCCTCACAGCAGCGGGGCCGAGCAAACGAGCGAGGTGGCGACGCAGGGAGCGAGCCTACCAGGGGGAGGGCGCCAGTTTCTGTTGACAGTGGTATGGGTACTCCCGTGTAGGTAACTGACTGTCTTTCTCTTGCTGCTTTTAAGATTCTCTCTTTGTCTTTTGCTCTTGGCATTTTAATTATGATGTGTCTTGGTGTGGTCCTCTTTGGATTCCTTTTGTTTGGGGTTCTCTGTGCTTCCTGGGCTTGTAAGTCTATTTCTTTCACCAGGTAGGGGAATTTTTTTGTCATTATTTCTTCAAATAGGTTTTCAATATCTTGCTCTCTCTCATCTTCTGGCACCCCTATAATTCGGATGTCTGTACGTTTGAAGCTGTCCCAGAGGCTCCTTACACTATCTTCATATTTTTGGATTCTTTTTTCATTTTGCTTTTCCGGTTGGGTGTTTTTTGCTTCTTCGTATTTCAAATCTTTGACTTGATTCTTGCAATCCTCTAGTCTTCTGTTGGAACTCTGCATAATATCCTTTATTTAAGTCAGTGTATGCTTAATTTCTAGTTGGTCCTTTTTCATAACCTCGAGGGTCTCACTCGATTTCTTGAGGGTCACACTACATTTATCGGCGGTCTCACCAGGCTTTTTGAGGGTCTTACTAAATTTATCGGTGGTTTCTAGAAAGTTCTTGAAAAACCTTAAAAGTGTGGTTTTGAACTCTATATCCAGTCATTTGCTTTCCTCCATTTCTGTCATTTGTGACCTGTTTCTTTGTCTCCTCATTTTTTATGCTTCCCTGTGTTGGTAGAGTGGCTTTGTGTGCTAGGTGTCCTATAGGGCCCAGTGGCTCAGCCTCTCCAATTACCTGAGGTGGACACTCTTGGTGGACCCCTTTGTGGACTTTGTGCACAGTCTTGTTGTAGTTAAGCCTTGATTGTTGTAGATGTCACTGGGAGGAATTGACCTCCAGGCCAATTGGCTGTGAGAGTCAGCTGTGTCTACGGTGGGAGAACTTCTGTGCTGAAGACACCCTTATGTGGCAAGACTTGCTTCAGTGGGGCTTTGGTGCTCACTGAGTCTGCCCCCCTGAGTGTGTCCCTTATGGATCTGAGGAGTTGTAATTGGATGGTCCCACTGTGACCACTGGGTACACTGGTTCTTGGATCTTAGGAGGTGCTAATTTAGCCTCTTTCTGAGGCTACCCAGCAGGAGCTACGAAAAGATCTGCAGATTCCCCTTCCTTGTTTGGGGTTTGGTGGTGCCCAAATGAGGCCCAGCTGTGAAGCAATGCAAGCTGCTGTGGGGCCTTGGGCCTTCTCTTGGAAGTTCTGAGTCCGACTGGCCCAGCTGAAGTTTGTTAGGTAATTTTCAGATTGCAAAGGGCCAGGGCATACATATGAAAAAGCCTCTGCTGCAGCTTGGGTGGGGCGGGGTCTCAGGGAATCAACAGGGCAGAGCAAGAAGCTATGGCTGATCCTCATCTCTGCCCTAAAGGGCCCCATGTCTCAGTGTCCTGATAATCGCTGCAAGCACCTTTGAGAGAAAGCCACCCTCGAGTTCCGAGTTCTGCCAGCTACCAGACAGTCCAGTTTCTCCCTGTATGAGTCTGGGTCCCAAGAGATTCACCTGGACCTGGAGTTCAGAGCAGTCAGGGGCTTGTGACTCCCTCCTGATTCAAAAAGACAGCTGCGTCCTCAGTTGCCAGCCCTTGCCGTGTGCGCCTCCGTACCTCTGCACTTTACTTCCGAACCTCCTCTGAGTCTCAGTGTGCTTTTCTCCTTCCTTCTAGTTGTAGAATTTCCACTCAGCCAGCCCTCCTGTGGTTCTGGATGATGTCCGTTTTGTTTTTTAGTTGTATTTTTGAATTTGTTGTGGGAGGCAGCAATTTCCGGTGTTTACCTATGCCACTATCTTGGTTTTCTCTCTCTTATTATCTTTAAATCTATTTTGTCAGATATAAGTATAGCCACACATGCTTTTCCTCCCCTCTTCAAGCCAAGCTTCGAGCTCCTGGCTGCAGGGCTGCATCTGCAGGCCATCTGCACTTCCCTCCCTTCTCAGCTCCCTGTTTATTCCCAGTTGCCCACCTTTAGATGTTTCCATGCGCTGGCCTCTCAGGCATCATCTGTGCGGGTGTTATTTGGGTGGAGCTCATTTCTGCTCCCCCCTCCCTCCCTCCATTTTCTTTGGATCCACCTTTGGCTTGGCAGCTTAAATGTGTCTCTTATATGCAGCAAATGGTTGGGTTTTGTTTTTTTTTTTATCCACTCTGCTACCCTGTGCCTCTTTATTGATGAATACAGACTATTTACATTTAAGGTAATTATAGATGTATAATGATTTCCTATAGCATTTCATCTTTTGTTTTCTGGTAGCTCTGTGTCTCCATTGGTTCTTTTCCTTTATGTTTCGGTCTGTTGTTTTTCTTTCGTGGTATTCCTTACCTCTTTCCTCTGTTTCTTCTTTTATAATCTATGTATCTGTTTTGGCGATTTTTGTGTGTGGCTACCATTAGGTTTATAAAAAATAAAGTTGTATATACACAGTAGTTTTTTAGTTCATCTGATCTTCATCTTCTTTTGCCAGTTCAGACCTTTACTCTCTCTCCTTTTATGTTTTTGTTGTCATAAATTAACCCTGTTTGTACTGTAAGTTTTTTGGTGAACTCACTCATAGTGTTGTGATGTTATGTTCTTTGTTTCAGGTAGAATGACTCCCTTGAGTAATTCCTGAAATGGAGGTTTTCTGTTGAAAAAACCCCAAGCTTCTGTATGTCTGGGAACTTATTTATTTCTCCTTCATATTTAAAAGATAATTTTTCTGGCTATATTATTTGTGGCTGGTAATTTCTCTCAGACATTTGAATGTTTAGTTCCACTCTCTTATGGCTTGTAGAGTTTCTATTGAGAAGTTGGATGATATTCTGATGGATTTTTCTTTGTAGGTCACTTCATTCTTTTCCCTGGCTGCTTTGAGAATTTTTTCTTTGTTATTAATTTTTGACAGTTTTAATACCAAGTGCCTTGGAGAGGACCTCTTTGGATTGAAATAGATGTTCTGTTTGCTCCTTATATTTGAGGATCTACTTCTTTTTATAGGTTTGGGAAGTTCTCATCCACTATTTGTTTGTATAGACTCTCCATTGCCTGCTCCTGTTCTTCTGGAATGTCTTTAATTCTAATATTGCTTTTTCTGATGGAGTCAGATAGTTCTTGTAGAGCTCCTCCATTTTTCTTTATGCTCAGGTCTCTCTCTTCTTCCCTCTGCGTCATTTCTAGATTCCTATCTTCGATATCAATAATTCTTTCCTCCATCTGGTTGGCTCTGTTTTCTATGCTCAGTACTTCACCCTTAATCTTAATTGCATGCTTCATTTCTGGGATTTCTGATTGATTCTTTTTTAAAGTTTCCATAGCTTAGGTAAAGTACTTGTCTTGTTCATTGATTTGTTTTCTGAGTGCATTGAATTGCCTGTCTGTATTTTCTCACATCTTTGTTTAGTATTTTCAAAACTGTGATCTTGAAATCTCTGTCATTTATATCACATATTTCCATGTGTTCCAGCCTGCTTTCTGGAGATTTTTCATTTTCTTTCTGGTCATTCTCATTACTGTGGTTATTCATGGTGTTTGCTCTTCTCCTTTGCTTGGGCATTTATTTACATCTGTCTGTGTTAATGGTCAATAGCAGCTTCCTCTAAAGAAGTCTTTCTGCTATTTTCCACTGGATGGTGCTGAATCACAAGCTGTTTTTACCTTTGTGATCTCCCAGTCTGGACCTCCATGGTTTCCATAAGACAGTACAGCCATGCTGCTTGGGGGTGAGGTTTGTTTTGTCCTCACTGTAATGGTGATCTCTGACCTCCGTGAGGTCCCACCCCAAGCACCCCTCCTGGGGATCAGTCAGAGGGGTAAACAGCAGTTCTACTGCAATAGCTCTTGCTTTACAGATCATATTCTCCTGGAAAAGACTACAAGGGCAATGGGAGGTGAATTTGGGGAGTCAAAGCAGCAGCAGAGCTCTGTGATTCCTTTTCTTTGTCTAAAGCACTACCCACCCGGCCTGGCAGTGGAGAGGCACTTGGCAGAACCCCATGCTCTGTCATACATATGCTGACTCAGATACTGTTTGTTCCCTTGCCACCAGCCCTGCTGGGCTGCCTCCCCCACACGCCCCCCCCCCAAGTTCTCTGTTCCTCCCAGCTGAAGAAAGCACCTGCTGGTGCCTGCTTCCTCCCTTCTTCAAGCCAAGCTTTGAGCTCCTGGCTGCAGGGCTGCATCTGCAGGCCATCTGCACTTTCCTCCCTTCTCATCTCTCTGTTTATTCCCAGTTGCCCACCTTTAGATGTTTCAATGCGCTGGTCTCTCAGGCATGCATCTGTGTAGAGCAGAGATTTCTTTCTTGAATTATGGTTGGTTAACTTGTTGAAATTTCAGGGAGAGGCCAAGGGGCTCTTTCATGCTGCCATTTCTCTGATGTCACTTCTTCTCTATTATTTTTATTTTATTCAATGAAACCTCTGTGTCATATAACCACAGGAGACATTAATGTAAGAGAAATGATCTCAGTTAAAGAGAAAAATTATAAACTCTTAATTATAATCCACTATTCTTCAAAGTGTGGTCCTGGTATGCCCATATTTTGGGGACAACTCAAGGCTTCATAGATTCTCAGGGTAGAGACTAGGATTCTCCATTTGTTACAAATTCCCCAGATAATTCTTATGTAAACTAAAAGTTGGAGAAGCGTTGCCATAAATCAGTATTACCAAATGGCAATCTATTGCCTAAATATAATTCTGTTCTTTGTCTGTAGGATTTCATTCCTGACTAGATAATAATTAGCATGTTCTTTGGCCTTCATCTACATCGAGGAGGTGAACATAAAATTGAGCTTAAAAGTGGGCATTCCTTTTATAAAACTCTCTCCTTTTCAATACTATGGCCATTTGGGACACCAAAATGGCATAATAAGTTCAAAGAGTCAAGGAGGCTGAGATGGAATGAGAACCTAAGTTATTCCTGGAAAGAGTGGCACATATGATGTGTGCTGTTGACTTCACTGTCAGCCTGGAGTGGTGGGAGGAAACTAATAGAACTGGGGGTGAAGGTGCTGGTGGGAAGAGTGGAGAGGGTGAGGAGTGAGTGTGTCATGCTTAACCACAGGAAGAAGCTAATATTTGTAAACCCTGTTCACAGCAGAACTCTGCAAATGCAGGTAATTTCTCAATAGATTTTTGAAAAAATAGATGTGTGTGTGTGTGTGTGTGTGTGTGTGTGTGTGTGTAGTACACAGCAAGGTGGTAAGAATATTGGGCATAACAAGAAATATTTATCATCAGTCCTCACTTTTGCAGAACTGTGAGGCAGAGGATGTGATAAGATAGATGTGGATAGCCCTAACCGGTTTGGTTCAGTGGATAGAGCGTCAGCCTGCGGACTGAAGGGTCCCAGGTTCGACTCCAGTCAAGGGCATGTACCTTGGTTATGGGCACATCCCCAGTAGGGAGTGTGCAGGAAGCAGCTGATCGATGTTTCTCTCTCATCGATGTTTCTAACTCTCTATCCTTCTCCCTTCCTCTCTGTAAAAATCAATACAATATATTTTTTAAAAAAGATAGATGTGGATAGGCAATACTAGTAGCAAATATTAAGAGGAAACTCAAAATCCCATCATTTCTGGCCTAAATTCTTTTTTCATTTTATTGAGATACAGATGACATATAACCCAGTGTTAGTTTTAGGTGTATAACATAATGCTTTGATATATGTATATGTTGCAAAATGATTACCTTAATATTTCAGTTAACATTTATTGCCATACACAGGTACAATTTTTTTCTTGTGATGAGAATTTTAAGTGTTAATCTCTTAGCAGCTTTCAAATATACAATACAATATTGTTAACTATAGTCACCATGCTGCACATTACATCCCAGGACTTATCTATCTCATAACTGGAAGTTTATACCTTTTGCTCTTCTTTACCTGTTTCATCCTTCGTCCTTTATTCCGTCTTTCATTCATCCTTCATTCTTAAGGAGAGAGTCCTGGCATGTTCTCAGGAATAGAATGGGGGTCCTGGGCCCACAAATGGGCTCTGGCAGGCGGTGTCTGGGGGATCTGGACGGGAGAGACTCCATGGTTCTTCTTTTTAATTTTTGGATCTATTCATTCTGCAATTTTTAAAAAACTTTATTTACTCTTTTTCAGGGATGTTCTTCTTTCACTAAGAAATGGGCCTTTGGATGCCCCCCTCTCAAAGTGGCCAACTACCAAACATCAAGAAATAACAGGTGGGTCAGTGGAAAGGATTATTAGGCAGGCTGCTTGGACAGCTTCTTGGCTATGACATGACATGGACCAGATGGGCCATGAAGGTCATGTAGTTGTGGGAACATGTGGGAGAACGGACTAGTGCAGTGATGGTGAACCTTTTGAGTTCGGCGTCTCAGCATTTTGAAAAACCCTGACTTAACTCTGGTGCCGTGTCACATATAGAAATATTTGATATTTGCAACCACAGTAAAACAAAGACTTATATTTTTTGATATTTATTTTATATATTTAAGTGCCATTAAACAAAGAAAATCAACCAAAAAAATGAGTTCGCGTGTCACCTCTGCGTGTCATAGGTTTGCCATCACTGGACTAGTGCTTGAAAACAATGGCTAAAAAGGGCATTGTTCAGTGCTCATTCTGGGTAGCAAAGGTAGATTACCTAATAGTTGATATTTAAGGATTGAGAATATTAGGTCCTAGACATCCCATTTCCACCTTGAGATACAAGTAGTGGGGTCTGTGAGGAAGTATAGGACAACCTGTATGGAGTATAGTAAGTAACCCTTATGATTATTTTACCTGATGTTCTTGTAGCTTTCATATAAATGGATTCAGCTCCTCAAGCAGTGATAACACATTGTGTTAATGCAGAAAGGGGAATGTTACTTCAGCAAAGCACCAGTATAGGAGAAAACAATCCTGTAAATAAGTTCAAATATTCTCAGAGACTGTAAATAGAGAGAAACTGATGGCTTGATAGCGTTCTGTTGAATGACAGTATCTTATCCTAGAATATATGCTTAGATATGTTTCCTAATGTCTCAGTATCATCTGACCATGATGCTGAAGATCATGGCCTACAGAACTACATATGCCCATATGTGTCCTGTTGACTGTTGTGTTTGGTCCATGAGGTGGCAGTATGGAGACGACACTTATTTGTTAGCTTGATGCTGTGAGAACCTGCCTTTCTTCTACAGTGGATGCATGAGTGTTTATGTGGAGAATGTCCTACTCTTAAGAGTTTGTTCTCTATTATCTATCATCTATCTATCTATCTATCTATCTATCTATCTATCATCTTCTATCTCTATCTATCTATCTATCTATCTATCTATCTATCATCTATCTACTGTATCTATCATCTATCAATGTGTTTTTCTAAATGCCTCCTATTATATCATTCTCCATGAATTTCTATCAATAAATTGAGGCTTGGGAGATTATTATATAGATCATATTATATAAATATATATTATGCAGTGTTATATAGATATATTATGACATAGATTATAGGATTAGAAACCAGGGGCCTCATAAATTTAAGCTATTTTTATTAGGTTGCACAGCCCAGTAAAGCAGAAACATGGAGCTCATCCCAGATCTCCTGCTCTAAGGGATTGTGTCCAACAGACATAACAATTCTATTTCACAATTTCTAGGATGCTGTAGGTGCTCATATTGCAGAGTAAATGAATGAATGTCTATACGTCTTTGGGTCATGACCCGATTACTTCATTCTTTTGTCTTTCTTTTGATCTGCTGTGTCAGCCTAGGCAGGTACTCAATTTTTTCCTGACAAAGTTTCTCAGTTACCTTTCCTCCCTGGGGACTGCTATAGTGTTTCCATCAAGCTCTGTACTAGCCCTGCCAAGGAGCAGATGTTTGTATTGGAACAGCATGAAATGTGACATTACTCATAGGTTCTGGCAGAAAATTAGTGGCAGTGAAAACTAGCTCAGCACAGCTGGGCAGGATTGCACCTCCTCCCCAGAAGCAGTAAGCTGAGGGCTGCGGGGAGTCATATGGCGTGATGACGGCTAATGGCGAGAAAACGAGGACCCCAAGGCCTATAAATCAATCTGAACACAGGGATGGCTAATGAAACACTCAAGGGATGCTTGAGCTCATCTGAGCGTTGTTCATGAATCATTATATTTTGTTACTTAAGGTGGACGAATAACAATCTGTATATAGAAAGTCTCAGAAGGCTGATATTTGCAGGTTGGCAAATAGGGAAGTAGAAGGCCCTTTTATACCTTCCAGAGCTTTAAGATAATTCTTCCCTGGTCTGGGGTTTTGTCCCTATTTTAGGTATTTGCCAAAATTGTAGCCTTGGTCTATTTTTTATATGCAATGAACAATGAAGCATAATATTTAAGACATCAAGAGACTAGAGTTTAGTCAAATGTTTAGAAATTGCTTTTGCATTTTCCAGTCCAACCAATATTACTAACAATTCTGATATTACAACAATGGTTTTTATCCTCCCTTTGCTTGCAATATTCTTTTGTTTCAAATATTTACCTTTTAGAAAGAATCAAAATATAAAGTTTGAATATAACCATATAACACTTCAAAGTTGATTTTTTCCCCAACCCTTTTAATAGTTTGGAGCAGAAATGATTGACAATAACGATGTACAATGAAAACTGCATGAGTCATTGGAGGCAGATCCAAATGCAGCCCCTTCTTTCAGTTCTTTCACAGAAATATTAAACAATGAGTTAGCTCAGCTTGTAAGCAGATGTCTCTAATTGAACTTTGTAAGCATGACATGTTATGTTTGAAAAAATAATACAAAACATGTTATGGAAAAAGAAGCACACATATTTTGAGGTGATTTACTTGAGAATAATAGTTAACCATGATTATTATCTCCAATTTTTCCAAAACAATTTTTTTTAACTTTTTTGGAAGTATGTGATGAGAGTCAGAAGCTTTGGGACTGTGATGGGGGCATTTTCCCAAAGGACTTCTGAAAGATGCCCGCATATAAAATTGTAACAACTACCTTTTCATGGTTAAAAATGATGATGAGAGGCTCCATTAAAGCCTTCCTTGTGACCCTGCATCGGGAGATGTCTTGGCTAAGGTGTGGCTCCCTGGGTTCCTAAAAGAAGGTGCCAACTGGAGGAGCTGCCACAGAGATTGGAACGGAACTGGGATAATCATATAACTCTTCCAGTCACTTGAGTAACCTACTGGCTTTCAGACAGAGACTTGTTGCACAATAGTTCTCTGTACACAATGTACCAAAATGCACAGCTCAGTTATAATTACTTGAAGGGAGTGTAGACATGACCTGCAGCCATGGATGTTAAGACTGGAGGTAGAGCAGGGTCATAATCCAGGGAAAAAGGCCATGACTTATACAAGCAAAGCAGAAAGGAGAGCAAAATAATTCCAGAAAGAAAATTAGGCATTAGTGTCTGAAAAATCATATCCTCACACCAATAAGATTTGGGGACTAACTGTTTCCTGCAAAGACTGTTTCAGAGACGGCCTTCTCACTGTCACCTGCCCCAACTTCTGCACTTTCACTCAGAATCATTCTTATCTGTCAACTGGTTTGGCCTTGACCCTTTTCAGGCCCAAGCATTTAGCCTAAACCACGTGCCAAGAATGCTGTGCCATTCCCTGTGACCATGCTCCTTCCTCAAACCGGGGGAGCAAAGGCTCACCCTGGTCCGGAGCTTTTTTCTGTCTTATGATTTAAAAATCCACCCCGTTATTACCAGAGATAAAAATTCAAAGGGAATGCAGCTGAGATTTTTCACTACTAGGGTTCTGACTTTGGCTCTACAGTGCCGGGAAAGAGGGCTCCTGATCACACTATTAGGGAATTATGAGGCAAATGCTTTTGTCCAGATCTGGGCAGAGAACTTCTGAGGGTAAATGACTTCTAAGGAGCTGAGGACTGAATGAGTGCTTCATATCTCCTTCTCCCATCAGTGTCTACTTGGAAAGTTCAGCAAATATTTGGTCTCCTTGCTCGTCATTCACTCATTGTGGGGGTTGAGGTTAGGAACATTTTGGGATCTGCACATGACACAAAGGACGGTGCTGCAACTTAAGATATTTGAGTGTAACTCACATGTGGAATTGTTGGCCTACTAGCTGAGACTGGAAATGGAGTGTGGCTCTCAGAGGTGGTCCATGGGCCTATGGATGCGTATGTACATCTTCCTCCCAGAGCAACGTAATTTTACTAGAAGGACTGTTCCCCAAGGCCTTGCTGGAAATGTGGATAGAGTCAAAGAGTGGGAGTTGAGTAAACAAATTTTCAAATGAAAATGCCTTCCGTAGGTAAGTAAGGGTTTCTGGATATTGACTCATTCAAATTACCAGATAGAAGTTGTCAAGAATAATTAACTTTTCCTCTTCTTCCAGCTGATAAACAAATGTCCCATTTGTGTTATTTACTTAGAAATAACTGTCTAATAGTTCTATCAAAGTGAAGTGGTCATGTTTTAACAAATGCAAGGATCATAAGCCAAATATAGTCAGAATCTTTTATCCTTCCCTAAAGTCCCATTCCTGCATGAGAAATGTCTGGCAAAGCTAACTAATTACTGGAGGTCATAAATAAAGACATTGCCACTTGCTATGACACGTGGCATCTTCTTGGAGTAGCTGGAAACTGGTGATAACAAACCACAATACCCCTGAGCTTGGAAATGGATTTGAAATTTTTATTGTACATTTTGAAATTTTGGCAGTTTTGAAGGTAAAAATGTGTCAAAGGGTAATATGCCTCGAGGACAGTCAGTGTTAAATCAATATTAATTAAATAGGTTTATTCTTATTTGACAAAGCACTGAAGTGTGGAGGACAGGATATGCTGTGACCATTTTCTTTTGCCATCTGTCAGCTAAGGTAAGACTTTAAATTTCCATGCATCAGCATTTAAAAAACATAGCCAATCTTTGGCTCAGGTTGCTTACCTAATGATGTGTTTCCTATGTCTCCGTTATGAGTTACCAGAGATAAGCTATATGATTAAGTAGAAAAGTCTACGATGAGCACCTAATAAAGACAATGGGAGTTTTGAGGCAAAAAAAGAATTGAGACCGGTTCTTTTAATAAAATCAGAAAACCCAAAATCTGTTGGCTGTGAAGCATATAGAAGAAGCCATGTGTGAGCCGGATGAACTGAGGAAGGCAGATGAATCGTCTTTGACTGTCTGTTTCATATCTGTTAAGGGCCAAGGTCCTTATTCCCAACTTAGCAAAATATAATTCACACAAAGAGGCCAATGGTCCTTGAAAGGTAAAAGACCACCCTGTCCACTGGTTGCACCTTGCCGGGTTGTAGGTGTCCTAACGGCTGGCCTGCTTCACTGGCCGCTGCTGCTGAGGCTGAGGTGCTGGGAGGGATGGGAGGACAGATAGGAGACGCTAAGAACAAAGCTTATTATAAGCACGAGGTCCTTTTACCAAACACAGAACATCAGAACATCATTCTGAGCTCTTTGCAGATAAAAGCTCTTCTCAAATATTATTTGGATCACCCACGGTGCTATCCAGGGTGCTGAATTGGCCGTGTTCAACCCTATTCTCAACTGAGAAGTGAGAATCCCTTACCTTGGGGCCTGACTGCCTACCATATCTGTCTCCTTTCACCTTATGCTCATTGCACCAAATGCATACCTATTTTGAACTTCATCGTGAAACTTCAGAAAGTTACATATGTGTGGACTCATCCAGGAGCTATCTTTATATCCTGACTCCTATAACTATAACAAAGAGTAGCAAAACACAGCCCTCGTCATCAATAAATAACATTATTTTCTGACAGGTTTTATCAGACAATTAGACAAGTAAATATAGGCAGTTGACTATTGAAAACTAAATATTGGTTCTCATGACCATCGTGGCCCCTTGGAGGGGCCATGCATATAATATTTTGTGACCTCAGAGGAAGACGTTTTTTCTGGTGTGAAAAGAAGGAAACACAACCTTAAACATTGTTTTTGCAAACATAGGGTTTAAGTCACTTCTGAGTTAGACTTGGAATTGAATTAGGTCAAGGATGAAATTGTCCTTGTCAAGGCATAGGTTCCCTACCTGGAACACCAACTTCTGACATGGATCCCGCCTCTGACTCCTGAGAGTGAGCAACAACAGCAAATGCACCTTCGTACCTCCCTTGCCACCCCATCCTTACCCTGTGTTTCACAGCCTCTACACACAGTGTGAATTCTTTAGATTCTGATGACTATGTTACTTTAATTATAGTGCCCATTCTCTCCCATTTCTGCCTAAAATAGCTCAGTTTAGAGATCAAGGATAGTTGCCTCTTCTGGAGGGTCACAACACTACATGCTAGAATTTATCAGTTCTTGATTTATGTGACAAATCTGATTGAATCCAATGTAATTGATGAAAGAACATGCACATACAGATATAATAATACTTTTGAAGGAGATTTAGTTGCAAAGAAGTTTTGCTTCAGGATAGATGTGTGGCCCACAATGATGCAATTATATGGGATTTCCCATCCAAAATATTTGGAAAATTTAAACCCTTCCTCTCTCTTTTACGAAAATAGACCAGGAAAAAAATAGCTTCAAAATGCTGATAGAAACTGATATTGTTCTTATGTTGCCTTCAACAGTAAACATTTTACAGGTAGGAAAAGATAAGAGAGCCAAGAAGGTGTTGATTTTCTGACTATTTGAATATCTCATTTGTATTTTTACTGATATTCAGAAACAGTTTCAGATTTAGTAAGAATCCAGAGCAATGCATTTACTTGTATTAAGAAATAAGATGGTCACGAGAACCAATATTTAGTTGTCAATAGTCAAATTAAGCATCACTAATTGGATAGTACCCACATCCATTGTGCTCATTTGAGGACCCAGAGATATTGAATGATTACATGTGTTCAAACCATCATGGAAATAAGTCCCTTTTATTCTATTACTTTGTAATTTGGACTTAACTGTATGTCTCCCAAATCCTTATGCTGAGGACTGTACTTAGAGATAGGTTTCTAGAAGGTAATTACAGTTAAGTGAGAGTATAAGTGTGGGACCCTGATCCCATAGGATTGGTGGCTCTAAGGAGAGTATGAGAGAGATCTCTCTCCATGTGCACACACCAGGGAAGCCATATGTGCACAGCCAGAAGCTTTCCATCTACAGGCCAAGAGCAGAGACCTCAGCCTGACATGCTGGCTGCCTGAGGCCAGCTTCCAGCCTTCGGAGCTGTGAGAAAATGCATGCTGGTTAACCCATCTACTCTGAGGTATTTTGTTAGGGCATCCTGAGCAGATGATCACACCTTGTCTTAGGAAACACAGACCATTTCTGAGGGACTATACTCACACCTAGATTTTGATTATTTGAACAATTGCTAATCCAATTTCATGATATAAGCTGGCCTTTTAAAGCACCCCCCCCCACACACACACACAGCCCTGCAGTAACTTGCTCATCCTTCCCTGACCCAAAACAGCCCACACCTCTGTCCCTGGCTGTTCCCATCCACGAGCAGCCATTTCCAGGTCAAGCAAGTGTCAGGGAGTCTGATGTGCTCGCTACAAATGTCAGGTAATTGACAAGTGGTACAAAATGAGCAAGTGCAAAGGATATATGGTTAATACTTGGCAGTTTTCCATGTAACCTTGGATGCATAAACCTCACTTTCTAAAATGTAGTTAGAATCAGGTTGTAGAATTTTCCTGAAACCCAATAAATATGTGGTTTGAGAGAATATAAGGCTCTTTGGAAAAAAATATATCACTTTGAACCTTTTTACAATGTAGCATTTATTTAAATCAAGTAAACATAAATAATTTTCAAAGATTAGAACAACTCAAATCATGAAAGACAAAAACGGCACAGGTTAGCCCTTTATCAGATATACAAATTTCAAATATTTCCTCCCATTGTGGAGTGTGATGTTTCATTTTGTTAATAAAGAAACTTTGTAGTGGATGCAGTCCCACTTATTTATTTTTGCTTTTGTTGTCTTTGCTTTTGATGTCAAATAAAAAAAATCATTGCCATTACCAATGCTGAGGGGGTTACTCCTTATGTTTTCTTCCAGACCTTTTATGGTTTTAGGACTTATGTTCAAGTCTTTTTTTTTATATATTTTTATTGATTTTTCACAGAGAGGAAGGGAGAGAGATAGAAAGTTAGAAACATCGATGAGAGAGAAACATCGATCAGCTGCCTCCTGCACATCTCCTCCTGGGGATGTGCCCGCAACCCAGGCACATGCCCTTGACCGGAATCGAACCTGGGACCTTTCAGTCCGCAGGCCGAAGCTCTATCCACTGAGCCAAACCGGTTTCGGCTTATGTTCAAGTCTTTAATCCATTTTGAGTTGACTGTGTAGAATGTAAAATAGGAATCTCCTTTTATATGGCTGTCTAGTTTTCACAACACCATTTATTGAAGAAACTATTCTTTCCCCATTGTATTGTATATTTTTGGCTCCTTTGTCATAAATTAATTGACTTTATTTGCATGAGTTTATTTCTGGGCTCATTATTTTGTTCCACTGATACACGTGTCTGTTTTTATGTCAGCACTACTAAATATATTCAAAACATATAAGGGATTCAAGCCACTGCAATAGCAAAAAACAAACCATTTAATTAAAAAATGGGCAGGAGAATGGAATAGACATTTTCCAGAGAAGGCAAACGAGTACCTAACAAGCTCATGAAAAGGTGCTTGGAACCACAATGAGATATCACCTCACCTCTCAGAATGGGTATCATAAAAAACACAGATAACAAGTGTTGGCCAGGATGTGGAGAGAGGGGAACACTTGTGCACTGTTGTGGGAATGTAAAGTGATTCAGCCTTTTTGGAAAATAGTATCAAGTTTCCTCAAATAGTTAAAAATAAAACTGCCATGCTATCCAGCAATGTCACTTCTGATTATATATCCAAAGGAAATGAAAAGAGGGTCTCAAAGAGATGTCTGAGCTCCCATGTCCATAACAGCATATTCACAGAAGCCCATGCTGTGGACAAAACTTAAGTGCCCACCAATGAGTGGATAAATAGAGATGTGGGATGGATGAATGTTAATCAGCTTTGAAAAATAAGGCATCCTGTCATTTGCAACATGTGTGTGCCGCAACCTTTTTCAGGAAGGATTCAGAATCTGGAGAAGGGGCCACGTGCACATGGAAATACTAGATAAGAAATATAAGTTTGGAAGGCATTAGGGCAGTGATGGTGAACCTCTGACACAAGAACTCATTTTTTTGGTTGATTTTTCTTTGTTAAATGGCATTTAAATATATAAAATAAATATCAAAAATATAAGTCTTTGTTTTACTATGGTTGCAAATATCAAAAAATTTCTATATGTGACACGGCACCAGAGTTAAGTTAGGGTTTTTCAAAATGCTGACACGCCGAGCTCAAAAGGTTCGCCATCACTGCTCTAGGGGAACCAGGCAGAGGCCCTTCTCTAGTGGAATGGCTCCCCAAATCTCCAGACCCATAGCTTTTTATTTACTAGAATATGCATTTGCCCTTTAGCAAAGCAAACAAGAATATCAAAGGTAAGGTTTGATAAACAGTAAAAGATTATCAAATTAGGGGATTGCCCTGAGCCACCATTGTCTCAACAGAACAATTGATGCATAGCTTTTAGCCCTTGCTAAAGCCCAAGGTCCATCAGTCTTCTGAGGACCTCTCACAGTTATTATGCTAACTACTTGTTGGTCTTTGCCTCCAGCATATGTGGACCTTGAGTCCATCATGCTAAGCAAAATAAGCCAGAAAGAGAAACACAAATACTACATGCTATTACTTATATTTACATATAAACCTAAAACAAACAAAAGAAAAGCTAAGAGTTAAACTCAGAAATAGTAGAAAATGGTTGCCAGGGACTGGGAGGGGGATTATTGGAAGAGATTGGTAAAAGAGTACAGACTTTCAAGTATAAGAAGAATAAGGTGTGAGGTTCTAATTTGAAATATGGTCAATATTGTTGATTACACTGTATTGCATAACTGAAATTTTCGAAGACAGTAGAACTTAATGGTCTTCATACACACACACACACACACACACACACACAAAGGTAAATGTGTGAGGTGATAAGTATGCAAATTTACTAGCTCTGGGGAATCCTTCACAAGGTACACATATATCAAACCACCATGATATATCTTGTATATCTTATACTTTTGTCAATTATACCTCAGTAAAGCTGAAATCTAAACAAACAAGTAAGTAAATAAATAAAATGGCAGTGCAGAAGGAATATGATTTAAAAGTTTATTTGATATAAAATGTTTGATTAGATCATTTTTGGTTGAAGAGGTTACTAATTTATTAGTGGAGGGTATTGTTTTTCCTGGAACTCTATCTCTGAGATAAATATGCCTCTCTAGAACTATTAAGAATCTTTAACTTAAGCCATGCTAATTATTTTTAAATATACATTTTCAGTTTTAATTATATCCAGGAGATAACCTGGATTATGAAAAGGAGTGAATTAAGAAGATGTTACCTGGGAAGATTCAAATGCTCTGAGGAATGTCAAAGGTCTACCAGATGAGACCAGTGGGGTGTTTAGGTCTGAGGTCAGCATTGATCTGTGGTGCACAAGCAGGTTCACACCAAACAGGTAGTTTTCTTCCTGGGGCTGATGTCTTCATCTGAGTTCCTAATCTCAATGAGGACTCTACCGAATTTTCATCTAGTTTATCTAGATATTTAATCAAAAAACTTGTCATTATTAAAATCTCAATCTGTGCAGGAATCAGTGCCCAAATGTATATTTTAAAATATATTTTTATTGATTTCAAAGAGGTAAAGAGAGGAAGGGAGAGAGAGAAACATCGATGAGAGAGAATCATTGATCGGCTGCCTCCTGCACACCCCCCAATGGGGATAGAACCAACAACCCAGGCATGTGCCCCGATCAGGTATTGACACTCAACCACAGAGCCATGCTGGCCAGGCCAGTGCCAAAGTATTTTTATTCCCTATCTCAAACAATTCTTAAATCTGTCTGCTGCTCTCATCTACATTTTACAAACCAACGGTAAGCTTCCATTATCTTTTCTTTAATTTAAGGTCAAGTTGATTTTTATTAATGGTCCTGGCAGAAGAGTAACCATAGGCATTGAATCTGGAGTGGGTCCTAGACATCACACAATTCAATCCCTTCCTTTACAGACAAGGAAACTTGAGACCAGAAATAGCATTACTTGACTCAAGTTAGCGAGGAGCTTGGCTGTCTCAAGTCCAAGGCCAGGGCATCTTCCATGACCTTGTTCTTGTCTTTGCTCCTCTGTCTCCGTGCTGTGCAGATCAGCTCTCTGCAGCGCCCACATGGTCCTGGTTCTGCACCAGCTCCTCGCTGCGGTCTCTGCCTGTGCTTGCCCCCACTCAGTCTCTGAGTCTTAGCCAGAGCCACCGTGTTGCTGTGCAGCTCACTCTCAGGCTTAAGGCCTTTAGTCTCTTCCTGGGACTCCTAGGTCACAGTGCAAGTTCCTTTTTAAAAAATAATTCTTTATTGTTGAAAGTATTACATATGTCCCCTTCTCCCCCTCTCCTAGTGACCCCCTCCAGCCCGCTCCCATCACCCTCCCCCACCCCAGGCCTTCAGTACCCAATTGTCTGTGTCCATGGGTTATGCATATATGCATACAAGGTCTTGGGTTGATTACCTTCCACCACCTACCCTCCCCTACCTTCCCTTTGAGAGTCCACACTCTGTTCCATGCTTCCATGTCTCTGGATCTATTTTGTTCATCAGTTTATTTTGTTACTTAGATCCCACATATGAGTGAGATTATGTGGTACTTGTCTTTCTCTGACTGACTTATTTCACTTAGCATGATACTCTTCAGGTTCCTCCATGCTGTCTCAGAGGGTAAGATATTCTTCTTTTTTACCGCTGCATAGTATTCCATGGTGTAAATATACCACAGCTTTTTATCCACTCATCTACTGATGGGAACTTGGGCTGTTTACAGATCTTAGCTATTATAAATTGTGCTGCTATGAACATAAGGGTTAATGCCTTCTTTCTGATGGGTGCTTCAAGTTTCTTAGGATCCTAGAAGTGGGTCGAATGGCAGTTCCATATTTAATTTTTTGAGGAAACTACATATTGTTGCATAATAGTTGCACCACTCTGCATTCCAACCAACTACATAATAGTTGCACCAGTCTGCATTCCAACCAACAGTGTACTAGGGTTCCTTTTTCTTTACATCCTCACCAGCACTTGTCTTTTGTTGATTTGTTCATGGTAGGCATTCTGACAGGTTGTTTTGATTTGCATCTCTCAGATGATTAGTGACTTTGAACATTTTTCATGTGTCTCTTGGCCATCTGTATGTCCTCTTTGGAGAATTATCTATTTTGGTCTTTTGCCCATTTTTTAATGGGATTGTTTGTCTTCCTTTTGTTAAGTTGTATGAGTTCTTTATATATTTTAACCCTTTATCAGATGTATCATTGTCAAATATATTCTCCAATAGAGTGGGTTCTCTTGTTATTTTGTTGATGGTTTCTTTGGCTGTGCAGAAGCTTTTAATTTTGACATAGTCCCATTTGCTTATTTTCTCCTTACTTTCTTTTACCTTAGGAGATAAATCTGTAAACATATTGCCATGAGAGATGTCTGAGATTTTGTTGCCTATTGTTTCTTCTAGGATTTTTATGGTTTCAAAACTTACATTTAAGTATTTTACCCACTTTGAGTTTATTCTGTGTATGGTGTAAGTTGGTGGTATAGTTTTATCTTATTGCATGTGTCTGTCCAATTTCCCCAACACTATTTATTGAAGAAACTCTCTTGACTCCATTGTATGCTCTTGCCTCCTTTGTCAAATATTGAGCACGATGACTTGGGTAAATTTCTGGGTTCTCTGCTATGTTCCATTGATCTATATGCCTGTTCTTGTGCCAGTACCAGGCTGTTTTGATTACGGTGGCTTTGTAGTATAGCTTGATATCTGGTATTGTGATTCCTCCAACTTTGTTCTTCTTTCTCAAGATTGCTGCATCTATTCGGGATCTTTTTTTATTCCATATAAATTTTGGAGTATTTGTTCTAGGTCTGTGAAATATGCTGTTGGTATTTTAATGGAGATTGCATTGAATCTGTAGGTTGCCTTGGGTAGTATGGACATTTTAATGGTGGTGATTCTACCAATCCATGAACATAGTTTATTCTTCCACTTGTTTATATCTTCTTCTCTTTTTTCAATGTCCTGTAGTTTTTTAAGTACAGAACTTTTGCTTTCTTGGTTAAGTTGATTCCTAGGTATCTTAATTTTTTTGTTGCAATGGTAAATGGGATTGTTTGTTTAGTTTCTCTTTCTGATAATTCATTATTGGTGTATAAAAAAGCCATCAATTTTTGGGTGCTGATTTTGTATCCTGCTACATTGCCAAATTCATTTATTAAATCTAGTAGTTTTTTGGTGGAGTCTTTAGGGTTTTCTATGTACAATATCATGTCATCTGTGAATAATGAGAGTTTTACTTCCTCCTTTCTAATTTGGATGCCTTTTATTTCTTCTCTGATTGTTGTGGCTAGTATTTCCAGTACTATGTTGAATAAAAGTGGTGAAAGTATACATCCCTGTCTTGTTCCTGTTCTTAGGGGAAATGGTTTTAGTGTTTGCCCATGGACTATGATATTGGCTGTAGGTTTGTCATATATAGCTTGTATCATGTTAAGATATGCTCCCTCTATTCCTACTTTCCTGAGAGTTTTTATCAAAAATGGGTGTTGGATTTTGTCGAATGCTTTTTCTGCATCTATTGCTATGATCATGTGATTTTTGTCTTTCAATTTGTTTATGTAATGTATCACGTTTATTGATTTGCGGATATTGTACCAGTCTTGCATTCCTGGAATAAATCCCACTTGGTCATGGTGTATGATCTTTTTATAATATTGTTCGATGCAATTTGCTAATATTTTGTTGAGGATTTTAGCATCTATGTTCATCAGGGATATTTGCCTGTAATTCTTTTTCTTTGTAGTGTCTTTATCTGGTTTTGGTATTAGGATAATGCTGGCTTCATAAAAAGAGTTTGGAAGTGTTCCTTCCTCTTGGGTTTTCTGAAACAGTTTGAGGAGTAGAGGCATTAGCTCTTCTTTGAATGTTTGGTAAAACTCTCCTGTGAAGCTGTCTGGACCTGGGCTTTTGTTTGCTGGGAGTTTTTTTTTTTATTACTATTTCTATCTCATCAGTTATTATTGGTCTATTCAGGTCTTCTGGTTCCTCCTGATTCAGTTTTTGGAGGTCCTATTTTCCTAGGAATTTGTCCATTTCATCCACATTGTCCAGTTTGTTGGCATATAGTTGTTCATAGTATTTTCTTATAATCCTTTTGTTTCTGTGGTGTCAGTGGTTACTTCTCTGCTTTTGCTTCTGATTTTATTTATTTGGGTCCTCTCTCTTTGTTTCTTGATGAGACTGACTAAGGGTTGATCCATTTTGTTTATACTTTCAAAGAACCTGCTCTTGGTTTCACTGATTTTTTATATATTTTTAAGTCTCTATGTTATTTATTTCCGCTGTAATCTTTATTATTTCCTTCCTTCTACATTCTATGGAATTTTCTTATTATTTTCTTTCTAGTTCTTTAAGTTGTAGGGTTAAATAGTTTGTTGTTGAGTTTTCTTGTTTTTTTTTTTTGTTTTTTTTTGAGGTATGCCTGTAGTGCTATGAACTTCCCTCTCAAGACTGCTTTTGCTGTGTCCCAGACATTTGGGTTTATTGTGTGTTCATTTTCATTTGTCTCCAGAAAGCTTTTGATTTATTTCTTGATCTTGTTGGTAACCTATTCATTGTTTAATGACATGGTGTGTAGTGTCCATGTGTTTGAGTGTTTTGGGGTGTTTTTACTGTAGTTGATTTTTAATTTTATTCCACTGTGATCTGAGAAGATGATTGATATAATTTCAATCTTCTTGAACTTGTGGAGACTTGTTTTGTGTCCTAACATGTGGTCTATTTTTGTCAATGGTCCATGTGCACTTGAGAAGAATGTATATCCTGCTGCTGTGGAGTGAAATGTTCTATAAATGTCAATTAAATCCATCTGATCTAGTGTGTCCTTTAGAGTCACTATTTCCTTGTTAAGTTTTGTCTGGAAGATTTACCCAGTGAAGTCAGTAGGGTGTTAAAGTCCCCTACTAAGACTGTATTTTTGTTGATCTCTCCATTAAAGTCATTTTCAAGTTTTTTTTTTAAATATAATATTTAGGTGCTCCTATATTGGGTGCATATATGTTTAGCAGAGTTATATCCTCTTATTGGATCTATTTCTTTAGTATTATGTAGTGATATTTGTTGTCTCTTTTGATGGCCTTCATTTTAAAGTCTATTTTGTCAGATATTATTATTGCTACTCCATTTTTTTTCTTTTCCATTTGCATGTAATTTTTTTTTTCATCCCTTCACTCTCATCTTGTGTGTATGTGTGTCTTTTGTTCTGAAGTGGGTGTCTTGTAGACAGCATATAGTTGGGTCATGTTTTTGTATCCATTCAGCTACCCTATGCGTTTTGATTGAAGCACTTAATCCATTTACATTAAGGGTTATTATTGATAGGTTCTTATTTATTGCCATTTTAATTCTGTATGTCTATCTTTATCTCTCTGTTTCTTCTTCTCATTACAGCAGTCCCTTTAGCATTTCTTGTAATGCTAGCTTGGTGGTGATGTACTCTTTTAGCCTTTTCTTTTTGTCTGGGAAGCTCTTTATTTGACAGTCTATTTTGAATAATAGCCTTGATGGATATAGTAATCTTGGTTTCAGATTTTTAATTTTCATTACCTTGAGTACTTTATGCTATTCCCTTCTGGCCTGTAGAGTTTCTGATGAGAAATCAGGTGTCAGACTTATGGGAGCTCCTTTGTAGGTAACAGTTTTTTTTCTCTTGCTGCCTTTAAGATTCCCTCTTTGTGTTTAATTTTTCGCATTTTAATTATGATGTGTCTGGGCATGGGCCTGTTTGGGTTCCTCTTGTTTGTGTTTGAAGACTTTTGTGCCTCCTGGACTTGTGTGACTTTTTCCTTTACCAGGTTAGAGAAGTTTTCTGCCATTGTTTTTTCAAACACATTCTCTATCTATCCCTTTCTGCCTCTTCTGGCACACCTGCCATGTGAATATTGTTATGTTCCATGTTGTCCCACAGCTCCCTTAAGCTGTCCTCCTGCTTTTTAATTGTTTTTTCTTTTTGGTTCTCTGAGTGATTTTTTTGAACCCTGTCTTCTAATTCACTGGTTTGATCCTCAGCTTCCCCTAATCTTCTGTGAATTCCTTCCAATGTTTTTTATTATTTGTGTTATGCCATTCTTTGTTTCTGAGCTGTTCTTTTTTCATAGTTGCTATATCTTTTTCCATGCTGTTGAACATCTTTTCCATCATTGTTCTGAAATCTGTTTCAGATAAATTTCTTATCTCTGTTTCATTTATCTCCTCTTCTGGAGAATTATCTTGTTCTTTCATTTGGGGGTTGTTTCTTTTCCTCCTCATTTTGGTTGTCTATTTTGGTTTGTATTAGGTAGATCCTCTATGCCTCTCCATCTCTAGTGCAGAATTGTGTCAAACACTGTTTCTGACTAATTAGATCAAAGCCTCCAGAGACAGCCTTTGCCTATAGACTGATACGATTCTGACTTGAATTGCCCCAGGAAATTGTCCTCAGGTGTGGGGATAATTTTAAAAAGGTGGAGCAGTTGCTTCTTCCTGGAGGCTAATTGTTATATTTAGTCTCTTAAGTGTCCTCAGTGCAAGGTGTTTTCCAATAGGGTGCATCAACTGTCTTCCCCCCAGGCAAGGTAAATGTCTGTATGTGAAAGATGTCTCTGCTGTGTGAGGGAATGACTCAGCAAAGGAAACTCAGGGTGTCTGCCTTCTGAGCTCTAATCCCCCGAGTCCCCAATCCTGGCTTCTGCTCACACAGCGCCAGTCCACTCTGTCTTCCCTCTGCCAGAGCACAATGTGAGTGGCTACACAGGGAATTTTGTGCATTGGCCCTTTAAGAGGGTGCCTGAATTTTCATCATTACTCCCTGGCAGACAACAACCCCACTACTTTTCACATCCAGATGTTATGTGGGTACCTTTCTCAGTTCTGGTGTTCTCAGCTGGGAGGCCCAGCTTTGGGATTAGATCCAAGAGTTCTCAGTGACAATCCCCCCCACACCTGAGATATCTCTGCAGAACTTCAGTTGCTCTCTGAGGGCACCCAGGCAGCCCTTTTGTGCCTCTGCCCCTCCTACCAGTCTCTATACGGTCTCCACTTTTGGTCCTTGGGTATCAGGATTCTCTCCTACGAGTCTACTGTTATTCAGGAAAATTTTCTATATTTTAGTTGTAATTTCAGTTTGTTCCTGGGAGTGTGTCCTTACAGCATCCACTTACTCTGCTACCATTTCATCTCCCAGTGCAATTTCTTAATACAAGTTACTAGGCCCAGAGTATCTGACAGCTTTATCTCACTAGTATTGGTCCCCTTGGTCCAAATATTGAGGAGGTTACAGTTCTTTGTGACTCAGGCTCTGTGTATAATTAATTCGATAAAATTTAAAAAGGAAAGTATAAAATAAAATCGTCCAATATCACATTTTTATTGATTGTTAAAATTTACTAAAAGGGAATAGGATTCAAAAATATACACATGATAGTTATTTGCTATTTCAATTTAGTTGTTTTAATTTCCCTTTATTTCTGTGGAGGTTAACAAAAGCCCTGTGTATGGACCCTAGGGATAGGGGAGCTCAGATAGAGTTCAGTCTCTTGCAATAAGAAATGACTGCTGAAGAACATAAATATCATGGTATGAGGCTAAAAACTACACGAGAGTTAAAATTGCAAGATGGATTTCCAAACCCTAGCAGCCAAAACATATTTGAGGGAGACTAGGTATATCTGCTGTTAGTGTTATTAAGTTGCTTGTTTTGTGGTGTGAAATGAAATGCCCTTGTCTTCACCTTGAACACACACACATCACTAATGATGTGAAAATGGGTTTGTTTGGAGATACTTGTCGAGCACTCAGCATTCATTTCATCTTCACTTCAGCCCAAACAAGGTAGAGCTCATTCCTTTTTCCACTTTATAAATGAGGAAACTGAGTTCCAGGGAGGTTATTAATGGCCCAGGACTATGGTATTGGAGTGTTGGAACCATGGTACGAACCCAGGAAGTTTCTGCCAAACTGGACTGGACTGTATCAAAGCAGTCTGAATGGAGAGGTTCAAAACCAGAGGCTTCCAGGAGAAACAAGCTGATAGTTAAGAATGTGAAGATGCTTGTACTCTATCTTCCCTCAGACCTCAAGGGAACAGGAACCCAGTCCTGTTTAAAGTGAAGATCAGATGATAAGGTACTCAACATTTCCTTGAAAATATTTGTACTAAAACTTCAGTCAAAATATTTAGACAACTCAGTTTTTATGTTTTCTTTTCCTCTTGGGTTCCTTCTCTATGCTGGGGAAGGACATGTGCCACTTTCTGGCATCCTGTGGCCTGGCGTGGCACTGCAGGGATCAACTCTCAACAGTTGGAAGACTAGTCTGCTTTTTCACTTGGCATCTTCCAAAGCCTTTAGAGAGAGTTTAACCAATTAGTCTGTATCGTAAAACCCATACTGATTTGGTGGCTCATTTCATTTCAGATCAACACCTCACTGTAGTTGGAAATCATTTGCCCAAAGCTTATCCAACTAATTGGCTGAGGAGATGAATGTCTCCCTCTTTAGGGAAGTGAGTTTGCTTTCCACCCTGCTGGCTGGTTTCTTGACCTGTTCACTGGGTATTAAGTGCCTGCAGTGTCTTCAGATTCCTAAGCCCTATTCACTTGTTTCATGTTTATGTTTAGTGAAGTGTGCACAGGCGAAGTAAAGAGAAACAAATTGCATAGGACAATACAGGAAAGAGGCAGCGTAGAGATATCTCTCTAAGTTCTGGGTTATCCTAGTGCAGTGATGGCGAACCTATGACATGCGTGTCAGAGGTGACACAAGAACTCATTTTTTGGTTGATTTTTCTTTGTTAAATGGCATTTAAATATATAAAATAAATATCAAAAATATAAGTCTTGCCGAAACTGGTTTGGCTCAGTGGATAGAGCGTCTGCTTGTGGACTGAAAGGTCCCAGGTACGATTCCGGTCAAGGGCACGTACCTGGGTTGCAGGCACATCCCCAGTAGGAGATGTGCAGGAGGCAGCTGATCAATGTTTCTCTCTCATCGATGTTTCTAACTCTCTATCTCTCTCCCTTCCTCTCTGTAAAAAATCAATAAAATATATTTAAAAAAATACATATAAGTCTTTGTTTTACTATGGTTGCAAATATCAAAAAATTTCTATATGTGACACGGCACCAGAGTTAAGTTAGGGTTTTTCAAAATGCTGACACGCCGAGCTCAAAAGGTTCGCCATCACTGTCCTAGTGCCTCTGATCATAGCTCAGCAGCCAGCACCTGCCACTGCTCATGAGTCAGATTTGGATTCTGTATCTTGGCCTTCCATGACTGCACCTGGTCTTCCATGATCTCTGCCACCTTTCCATTTGTACCTCTTGATGATAATATTCTTCTCTGTAAGTGTTTCACCTGTGGGATCGGTGTCTTTTACTCTGGATTCTGCCCCCCACCCCCAACACACCTACCCCATCTCTCTGCCTTCACTTTCTTCCCCCCACATGATGCCCCATGCCTCAGGGCTATTAAAATCTCAGAAAGGCAACTAGCTCTTCAGTTTAGATAGTTCTGGTGGTGGAGAAATAAGTACTTTTAAATTGTAAATTTGAAATCTGGTGCCACAGCCTTTCCACTCTCTGGCCCCCAACATGAAGAGCAGTGCCCAGAGCAGGAGGACCAGCGGTGCTTCCCAGCCTCAGCCTCGCTGGTTGGATCCTGAGCTGCACACAGAATGCAAACATCTACCTGGAAAACTCATTTCAATGTCATAATGCAGCCATCCTGTCATCGAAAAGATAATGTTTCCCAATGCCTAAACCCTAAACTATTTCATGAGCTGTGCGAGCTGCACTACACAGAAGGACCTTGGTTTGGGTCCCTGACCCAGAAGGGTCAGTTACAAGAATAAGTTTCCCTTTGATGGAGAGTTCAACTAAGTTTTCAGAAACAACATTAAATGACACTCTTGAGTGTCCTGCGTTTTCTCTTTTCCTTTACATTCATGGCCTTCTTATTCTGTGAAGAGGAATCGCTGACCTTCTCTTTGAGGGACCAATGGCCCATATCCATTTTAGCTGTTAGACCTTCTCACTTGGCTTCCACTGGCAGGTGACCACTCCCACCGTCCTACCACCAGTGGCAAGGCTACCATCCCAAGTTTCAGAGCCCAACTGAGTGATAGTAGCAGTGGTTAGTGCAGTGAGGTTCAACATACAGCCAAGTCACTGCGATTTTAAAAATAACAAATCACGAAAGATTTTACATAGATAAAACTTTAAGAAAATACAATAAACACCTGTGTGCAACAATACCAGGAAACAGAAAATTAATGATGCCCCTGCATAGTAAACACCAATTGGGTCATTGGCGGTCCACCTGCTAAAGTGTGCCCAGCACACTGAGCTGCGTTTGCACTGTTACAGGAAAATCATTCAGGCGTGTAAAGGAGTTTGTGAGGTCATTTGAGCAAAACTGTCAGCAATTGCCAGGAAGCAGAATCTCAAGGAATTGGGATAATGCTCTGGAGAATGATGGATTTTCACCTTGGTTTTTACATTACATTCAGAGGAGAGTAAGTGGGTTACATGAAATCCATTGGTGATAGACTAGGGAGGCAGGAGAAAGCAAAGTGGGGAAACCTCTGGGATTGGATAAAAAGTAAAAAGATAGACACATATTTCTTTTACTCAGGTGGGTGCAGGATAGTTAACAGTCAACAATTAACATAAGAATAATAACAACAATGAAGGAATTTATGGTCTCCATCCAGAGCCCAGGCACCTTTGGTTGTGCCCCAAGCATCTGGAAAAAGGGAAGTTACAAGTTACCCTGACATTTCATAGGTATCTTATATCTTAGATGCAAAAAGACAATAGGCTCAGTTAAGGTAAAGATTGATCTTGTCCGGGAAGATACAGGCCTAGGACATAACTGCTTTTAGTTAAAGTTTAATTTCAGACCATCCTTTGTGGTTACTTTGGGTCTTTGAGTTTGCAAGACCGCCATGCAGGCCTCCCCTGAGCTTGTCAGGTCAGCATGTGGCCCATTTTGTCCACATACACCCACACATTTCTTTGTCCTGCTACTACCCATCTAAGCATCCTTAAAGAATATACAGTACATATTTGCGTGTTTTTCAAATTTGTGTAAATTGTGTTATATTGCACATATTCTTCTGCAATTTTCTTTCTTTCTTTTTTTTTTTTTTTTTTTTTTGCTCAACGCCCAATTGGTAAGATTTATTTACTTATTTATATTGATTTTCCAGCTCTACTCACTTATTTTCAGGACTATATGTGAATATATTACAATATATTTCATTGTGTAGATATATTGCACTTACTTACTATTTTGCTATGAACATTTTATATACAGCTCCTATGACACAATTTTAAGATGGTCTATAGAATGTATATGTTGGTACAAAGATACTGAGTGTTAAGGTGTCTAAATTTTCCCCTTTATTAGATATTTACAAATAGTTTCTAAAGTGGTTGGGGCAGTTTATATGCCCATCGGTGGTGTAATACATCTCTCCACAGCTCTACAACATCATCATTACTTGGAATTTTCATATTTTTAAGTTTTTGCTAATTTGCTGGTGTGGAATAATATTGTATGTCATTCAAATTTTAATTTCTCTAATTACCAGTGAGATTGGGCATCTGCTGTACATTTCTTGGTCATTTCAACTTTTTCCCCCTGCAAATTCCTAAGAATGGTAGCTTTGTGTCTATGGCTGTTTATTTGCATTTGCACAGAAGGCTGAAGCCTGCCCATACCTAGAAATTTGCTTCACTTTGACTCTCTGACAAGGCAGATGGTTTTTGTCCCCGTGGATGAACTTTACCCTATAATTGTTAGCACATAAATTGAAAGGGCGAAAAGGATGGGGCCCCGAGGTCCCTGGGGCCCTGAGGACTCCACGGCGCTGCTGTTTTATTGGAATGGAGAAGGGATGCCGGGCAATGCGACATGGAGTGAATAATTATGGTGTGACTTCATGTTTCAATTAGCAGTTGTCACCACAATCTCTATAGGGCTGTCTTAATCAGAGGACTTCCTAAAATATGTAACAGTATTTGAGACTAAGAAGAGGAGAAGCGGAATGTTGTCATCAGCATGCAAATGTTTTTCTTCTTGTTTCAGTGTCCCTGGGATGTCATGTATGTGCCAGATAAGTGCACCAGCCACCAGGGAGAGACGCAGTTCTCTCGGTCAGTTTTCTCATTCCTTTTAACTTCTATGTTACCCTTGGGTCGATATTTGAAGAGAAGTCAGAAGCACATAATCAGAAGATCGACGTCAATAAACGTGTGAAGAAGAGGGAGATGAGTGTTTAAAGGCGGGAAGTAAAGAGGGATAAACAGCCATTGGTAAGTTCAGGCAGGGGTGTTGGGAGCTCGCCAGGGTGCTGCGTGGGACCAGCTGTGGGCTCTGGGTTTTCTGGGGAAGAAGCCCCTGAGGTCATCGGAGTAACGCGGGGAGGCTTTCCTTAGGTCCTTAATTGTGTTCTTTTGAGATGCAAAGGAGAATATGGAGTCGCTTTTGCAATTACTTTGGTTATGACATCAGAAAAGGGCAGATCTTATAGGAGCCTGACATTCCTTAGGATCTCATAACTATCCTAAAGATGTACCACCCAGGACCTGTTAAAAATCCTACCTTCTTACACTGGAAACCTAGAGACTAAATTGAGAATTCTCATGAAAATGTAACTGTCATCATTAAGATTGGATTTTTGTATTCTCAAATCTGAGACAGTCTAGTACCATGGAACAAGCACTGGATTAATTTATAATCAAAAGAAACGCTCCAGGTCGGCTCGTCTTAGGTGTTAGCATGTGGGGTGAGTGCAACCTCTTTGAAGATGTCTTTGCCTTTGCGACCTGAGGCGAATTACTCTCTCCCTGCCAGCCTGGCGGCGGCGTTGTGCAACAGTGGAAGACATTTATGCGAGTCTGAAAGCTGCCCAGCAATGCCCAGTGTTGGGCTGGTTATTTTTCACATCGTCCCCATGCTGGAGAGGTGACCATGTCTTATGGTTTGCGGGTTTTGTTGCACTAATGGGGAAGGGACTGGCATCCACAGCTACTCTCCTCAACAGACGCTGGGCAAAATGAGACAACAGGAAGAATTGAAAGAGAAACCCCTGCGCACTTCAGTGTTGTGCCTGGATTTGGAAGTTTATGACAGGAGACCACTCTGCACTTTTCTGAAGAGACTTGGTAAAGCTTTGGCCTCCCATCTAGACACAGATTGGGCTCAGAGAACTGCTGTTAACTGCCCAGGGCGGCAGGGCTTGACCGGCATCTCCCCCCTGGCAGCAAGAGCCTTCCAGAGGGTGCGGGACCTGCAAGAAGACAAACTGTCATATCAGGAAAAATAGGACAAGTGTGAGACAGCTATTTGTTTTAAAAGAAAGTCTGCCTTGTTGTAGGTGTCTCATGTTCTTTGGATACAGACAAAATAAGGATACATATTCTATTGTTATTAATATACCTGAATAACAAATAAAACATTTCTTTTGAGTGAGAATGTGGACCAGTGGGTGTGTCTGCACACAGATAAATAGGAAGCCTGGGAGAGACACAGGAAATGGGAAAAGAGAGGCTCAGTGGGGCAAAAGGAGACCCCAAACTGGTCAAGACTCCCTAACCCCTGAGGTCAGGGACATCTGGTAAACCACGGAAGCTTCTACATAATGATGGCCTTAAATGTCTAACGTACTTTGAAGGATTACCTCTAAACTTCTGGTTGCTAGCCGTATTGCATATCAAAACCCTTTGAAAAGTTGCTAAAAACTATGGGAATTTTTCTACGTGAAAAACAATGCAGATATTCAGACAGGAAAAGTATTTTGCATAACATCCATAGTGCTGAGGTTTTCTGAATCCCATCCATGTACCTCTCCCAGCACTCAATGCTGGCCTCTTCCTCATCTATATGATGTGACATGATATGATATATGCATGATATGATCTGGTATGAAATGACATGCTGTGATAACAAGGCAACATTGACTTTTTAAAGGACAACTGTAATGTGCACGGGAGGAAGCTGGGGGAGACTTTGCTGTGAGGCTGGTGTCTTTACCAGGTCTTGGCTCCTGTTTCTTGTTTACAATTAGGGGAGGATATATGCTGAGGACACAGTGATTGCTCTGTGGGCATCCAGATATTATTAGGCATCCGTGAGTGCCCTGGGGCCCCAGAGATGCTACAGGGAGCCCTGAAGATAGTGGGCATCACTGTTCCAGGGATACCAGCCAAAGAGGTTTCCTGTGACTAGTGCCCTGGGGGAGCTCTGGGTGCGGGGCTTGCACAGTAGTTCCTCCGGGATGAGTTTCTCACCATCATGGTCAGACAGCAGGCTGCAGAGAAGAGGAGCAGTTACAGAGGCTGAAGCAGGTCAGCAGTCATCAGAGAGATGCCCAAGCCCGAGGGCAACTTCTCCCATAAACCAAGAGCCACAGGCAATCCCTGCTCTCACAGGAAGGACAACACCTCTGCACTGGAGCTGAAGGAGCCTCTCTTGGGACTGCTATTTTTACTAGGACATCTGGGGTTATTGTCCGAGGAAAGTGTGTGGACTGGCAGCCTGCAAACAGCTGCCTGGTGAGTACTGACCTTTATCTCTGGTGTTCCTGTTAGAAGGTGGTCAAGATACTCAGGGCCCTGCCAGGACTTCTGGGGAAGGGAAGGGACCCAATTCCAGCCCAAAGTGCATGAAACCCACCAGAAGCACTTCTCTTAGGGTCCTTCTCTTTCTGACAAGGTTTTGCTTCAGTCTATGGAGGTACTCACAGTGGAACCAGACAGAAACCTCAAGGGAATTACATGGACTTCTCAGTTCTTTGAACAATTGGACCAATTTGGGCTAATCACATGACTCTGGAATGGAAGGAGTCACTCCCAAGAGCGCTTGCAGATTTCCAAAGCTCCTAGGAGTCCAACACTGACTTTTTCTTCTGCCAGTAAAGGAAACTGTGTTACACTTGCTGGACCAGCTGGGGTTGGGCTCTGCTCCCCAAGAACTCTTGGGGACAGGAGAAGACAGAGTAGTGCTCACTGACCACCTGCTCTGGGCAGCTTTCACTGCCCAACTCTGCCTTCCCATAGTTCTTTGGAAGCCATTCATTTATAGGGTTTACTGTCCATCATTTCTTCTTAGATTAAGCACTTTAAACTCTAATGGCCTCTCTCTGTTTAGAAACATTTATGGGAATCACACCTACATGCCAGCTTAATTGTGGACAACAATTTAAAATAGTAATAATGAATTTCAGAGATAAGGGGGTGTGTGGGTGTTTGTGACAATGGCATCGTCATATGAAATACCAACTTAATGTCAAGGTTTGGTGGCAGCAGAGACTCAAGTTACCTGTCGCTGTTTACTGTTCCACAAAATGGATTTCATTTCCATTTTCCACTGCTACCTAGAGAACAATAACAGAGCAGTAGTAACCCCAGCAACGCCCAGATCCCGACACAAGCCATCCTTGGAGAGGAAGCAGGGCTGAAAGCAGTGTTTCACCTGCAGGCACTAGCTCCTGCCGAGTTACCATTGGCTTATTTCGTCTGTCCATTCACTGGGACACGGGGCAATATTGACTGAGGACTGTAAACTCAAGTTTTGGAGACAAATGTTCTGAGTACCCTGTCATCTAGTAGCTTATTACCCATGGTTGTGGGCATAAAAAATATTGTATAAAGCCACTTAAGTGCAGTGAAAGAACTGTTTACAGCCCAAAGAATTGGCAGGGGGTAGGGGGAAGGGGTGTGGGGTGGAGGGCAGGCTCCCAGTGGAGGTCACAGCTGAGCTGTTATGATAACAGAGAGTGTTTCCTTGTGGAGAAAGTGAGGTAGGGGTCTCCCCTGGTAGAAGCATTGGGAGAAGAGGATGGCCATAGGCCTGCCTGGGAGCTCAGGGTCCCTGAGCAGGGCACTCAGGAGGTAGTGCCTGAATAGTGCACAGGATGCACACCAGCAAGTCCTCTGTGTTTCATTCTTCAGCTTTGGCTACTTTGTTGTTGCTCCTTGGGTCAAAGCATACATATTACCAGGAGGGAAAGGTGGGCAAAAATGGAAGACAGAGGAAAGAGTGCTTGACCAGAGAGACTGGTGTAGCTGAGGAGACCTCTGGAGTGAAGAGTCTTACATTGTTTGAGATAAGCTGTAGCTGTCTGAACAAAAACATTAAGCAGGTCAAGATATATTTTGTGGTAGACAATAGAAAGAACTATAATAATTTGTTAAAATTATTTTTTAAATATTTAAAATTTTTCAATTTACAGTTTATATTCAACATTATTTTGTATTAGTTTTAGGTGTACAACATAGAGGATAGACAACCATATACTTTACAAAGTGTGACCCCTGATATTTCCAGTATCCAACTGGCAGCATGTGTAGCTATTACAGTATTATTGACTATTTCATGTGCTATACTTTGCATCCCATGACTATTTTGAAACTACCAATTGTACTTCTTAATCCCTTCACCTTTTTCACCCAGTTCCCCAATTCCAAACCTTTTGTCAATCATCAGTCTGTTCTCTGTATCTAGAAACTGTTTCTGTTTTGTTTGTACTTCAGATTCCATATATAAGTGAAATCATATGGTATTTGTATTTCTCTGACTGACTTATTTCACTTACATAATACACTCTAGGTCCACCTATGCTGTCACAGATGGTAAGATTTCATTCTTTTCTGAGGCTGAGTAATATTTGTAGCACCACTGATTTTTTTCTGTCTATTTATGGACACTCGGCTTGCTTCCGTAGCTTGGCTATTATTAATATTGCTGCAATAAATAGGGATGCATATATTCTTTCAAATTAGTATTTTGAGCTTCTTCAGATATATACCCACAAATGGAATTGCTGGGTCATAAGGCAGATTCATTTCTAACTTTTTTGAGGTACCACCATCCTGTTTTCCACAGTGGCTATACCAATCTGCATTTCCACCAACAGTGCATGAGAGTTCCTTTTTCTCCACTTGATAACCAACACTTATTGCTTGTTAATTTGTTGATGATAGTTTTTCTGATAGGTGTAAGGTGATATCTCATTGTGGTTTCAATTTGCATTTCCCTGATGATTAGTAACATTGAGCATCATTTCATATATCTATTGACCATCTGTATAGTCTCTTTTTTAATTTTTTTGTCTTTATTGATTAAGGTATTACATGTGTCCTTATCCCCCCAGTGCCCCCCCCACCCGCCCACTCATGCCCTCACCCCCCTGGTGTCTGTGTCTACTATTGGTTAGGCTTATATGCATGCATACAAGTCCTTTGGTTGATCTCTCCTCCTTACCCCCACCCTCCCCTACCTTCCCTCTGAGGTTTGATGGTCTGATTGCTTCTCTGTCTCTGGATCTGTTTCTGTTCATCAGTTTATGTTGTTCATTATATTCCATAAATGAGTGAGATCATGTGATATTCATCTTTCTCTGAATGGCTTATTTCGCTTAGCATAATGCTCTCCAGTTCCATCCATGCTGTTGCAAATGGTAAGAATTCCTTCTTTTTTATCTCAGCATAGTATTCCATTGTGTAGATGTACCACAGTTTTCTAATCCACTCATCTGCTGGTGGGCACTTAGGCTGTTTCCAAATCTTAGCTATGGTTAATTGTGCTGCTATGAACACAGGGGTGCATATATCCTTTCTGATTGGTGTTTCTAGTTTCTTGGGATATATTCCTAGAAGTGGGATCACTAGCTCAAACAGGAGTTCCATTTTTAGTTTTTTGAGGAAACTCCATACTGTTCTCCACAGTGGCTGCACCAGTCTGCATTCCCACCAGCAGTGCACGAGTGTTCCTTTTTCTCCACATCCTCTCCAGCACTTGTCGTTTGTTGATTTGTTGATGATAGCCATTCTGACAGGTGTGAGGTGGTATCTCATTGTCGTTTTGATTTGCATCTCTCAAATGATTAGTGACTTTGAGCATCTTTTCATATGTATCTTGGCCTTCCTCATGTCTTCTTTTGAAAAGTATCTATTTAGGTCCGTTGCCCATTTTTTGATTGGGTCGTTTATCTTCTTTTTGTTAAGTTGCATGAGTTCTCTGTAAATGTTGGAGAACTTAACTAAGGAGGTAAAAGACCTTTACTCAGAAAACAACAGTACACCAAAAAAAGAGATAGAGGAAGACATAAACAGATGGAAAAACATACCGTGCTTATGGATAGGTAGGATCAACATCATTAAAATGTCCGTACTACCCAAAGCAATCTATAGATTCAATGCACTCCCCATTAAAATACCAATGGCATATTTCAAAGATCTAGAATGAACCCTCCAAAAATCCATCTGGAATAAAAAAAGAAGACTCTGAATAGCTGCAGCAATCCTGAGAAAGAAGAACAAAGTAGGAGGGATCTCAATACCAGATATCAAGCTGTATTACAAAGCCACTATTCTCAAAACTACTTGGTATTGCCACAAGAATAGACATATAGATCAATGGAATAGAATAGAGAACCCAGAAATCAACCCAAACCACTATGCTCAATTAATATTTGACAAAGGAGGCAAGAACATACAATGGAGTCAAGACAGTCTCTTCAATAAATGGTATTGGGAAAATTGGACAGATACATGCAAAAAACATGAAACTAAACCACCAACTTACACCATACACAAAAATAAACTCAAAATGGATAAAGGACTTAAACATAAGATGGGAAACAATAAAAATACTAGAGGAATCCACAGGCAGCAAAATCTCAGACATATGCTGAAGCAATTTCTTCACTGATACAGCTCTTAGGGCAATGGAAACTAAGAGAAAATAAACAAATGGGACTACACCACAATAAAAAGCTTTTGTACAGCAAAAGAAACCATCAACAAAACAACAAAAAAGCCCACTGCGTGGGAGAACATATTTGTCAATGTATGGCCTCTTTGGAGAAGTGTTTATTCAGGTCCTTTGCCCATTTCTTAATTGGAGTGTGTGTGTGTGTGTGTGTGTATGTGTGTGTTGAGTTGTATAATTTCATAAATTTTGGTTATTATCCCCTCATCAGATTTATCATTGGTGAATATGTTCTCCCATTCAATGGGTTGTCTTTTCATTTTGGTAATGTTTTCCTTTGTGGGGCAAAAACTTCTTTAGTTTGATATAGTCCCATTTGTTTATGTTTCCTCTTGTTTCTCTTACATGAGAAAATTTATCAGAAAATAATATTACAAATAGAAATTTCCCAGATATATTCCTATCAATGTTACTGCCAATTTTTTCTTCTAAAGTTTTATGATATTGCGCCTTACATTTAAATCTTAATCGATTTAGAATTTATTCTTGTATATGGTGTAAGAAGGTTAGTCTAGTTTCAGTTTTGTACATATCTGTCGAATGTTTTGAACACTATTGAATAGACTGTCTTTACCCCATTCTATGCTCTTGCCTCCTTTGTCAAATAGAAAGTGACCATATATGTAATGGTTGTTTCTGGGCTCTCTTTCTGTTCCATTGATCTATCTGTCTAGTTTTATGCCAGTTCCATATTGTTTTGATTACTATAGCCTTGTAGTATAGTTTGATATCAGGTAGCATGATTCCTCCAACTTAGTTCTTCTTTCTTAAGATTGCTGTGGTTCCATATAAATTTTTGGATTTTTGTTCTAGTTCTATAAAAAAAGTAGATATTTTGATAGAAATTCATTGATTATATAGATTGCTTTGTGTAGTATGGCCATTATAATGATGTTAATTCTTCCTATCCATGAACATTGTATACACTTCCACTTATTTGTATTTTATTCAATTTCTTTTTTTCTGTCTCTTGTAATTTTCTGAATACAGGTCTTTTAAGTCTTTGGTTATATTTATTTATAGGTATTTTATTTTATTTTTGCAATTTTAAATGAGATTGTTTTCTTAGTTACCCTTGCAACCAATTTCTGGATATTTATGCTGTATTCTGCTACTTTATTGAATTTAGTTATCAGTTTTAGTAGTTTTTTGGTGGAATCTTGAGGATTCTCTGAATACATTATCATGTCATCTACAAAATAAACAACAACAAAACAAAACAAAGCAAAACAAAACAAAACACACCCACACCACAGTTTTACTTCTTCCTTTCCAATTTGGATGTCCTTTATTTCTTCTTGTCTGATTATTATGGTTAGGACTTTCAGTAAAATGATGAAGAAGAGTGGTGAAAGTGGACATCCCTGTCTTGTTCCTGATCTTAAAGGAAATGCTTTTAGTTTTTGATCATTGAGTATTATGTTGGTTGTATGTTTGTCATATATGGCCTTTATTATGTTGAGGTATGTTCCCTCTATTCCCACTTTTCTGAGAGTTTTATCATAAATTTTGTCAAAAGCTTTTTCTGCATCTATTGATAGAATTATATTATTTTTGTATTTCATTTTGTTTATGTGGTATATCATATTAATTAATTTGTGGATATTGTACCAACCTTGTATCTCAGGAATAAATTCCACTTGATCATGAAATGTGAACTTCTTAATTTATTGCTGAATTCAATTTACTAATATTTTGTTGAGGATTTTAGCATCCATGTTAATCAGGCATATTGGCCTATAAATTTGTTTCTTTGTAATCTTTACCTGGTTTTGGAATAAAAATAATACTAGCCTCATAAAATGAGATTGTGAGTCTTTTTTTCCACTTGAATTTTGTAAAGTAGTAGGAGAAAAACATGTGTTATTTTTTCTTTGAATGTTGGATGAAAATTATCAGTGAGGCCTTCCAGTCCAGGACTTTTGTTTGTTTGAAGTTTTTTTATTACTGCTTTAATTGGTCTGTTCACTTTTCTGTTTCTTCTTTTTTTGTTGTTAATCTTCACCTGGGGATATTTTTTCCATTGATTTATTTTTTATTTTTTATTTTTTTTTAGAGAGTGAAAAGGAAAGATGGGAGAGAGATATCCATGTGAAAGAGACACATTAATTGGTTGCCTTCTGAAGATGCCCCAACCAGGACTGGGAGTTGAACCTGTGACCATTAGTGCAGGAGTCAATGTTCCAGTTACTGAACAACACCAGCCAGGGCTTCTGTTTCTTCTTGATACAGTTTTGAAAGTTCATGTGTTTCTAGGAATTTATTTATATCTTCCACATTGTATGATTTGTTTATATAGTTTTTCATAATATTTTCTAATAATCCTTTATATGTTTGTGGTGTCAGTTGTTACTTCTAGTTTTTAATTTATGATTTTATTTGGGTCCTGTTTCTTTTTTTCTTGGTGAATCTGGTTAAAGGTTTATCAATCTTGTTTATTTTTTCAAATAATCATCTCTTGGTTTCATTGATCTTTTGTATTTTTTTAGACTCTATTTCATTTATTATTGCTCTGATTTTTATTCTTTCCTTCCTTCTACTCAACCTGGGCTTGGCTTGTTGTTTTTTTTTTTTTTTTTAGTTTCTTTAAGTGTAAAATTAGATTATTTATTTGAGATTTTTCTGGTTTCTTGAGGTAGGTCTGTAATGCCATGAATTTCCCTCTTAGGACTGCTTGGCTGTGCCCCATAGATTTTGGGTTGTTGTGTTCTTATATTTGTTTGAAAGTATTTTTTACTTCCTTCCTTTATCTTGTTATGAACCCATTCATTATTTAATGACATGTTATTTAGCCTTCTTGTGTTTACATCTTTTTTTCATTTTTTTCTTCTGATTTCTAGTTTCACACAATTATGGTCAGAGGAGATACCTGATATGATTTTCAATACCCTTAAATTTTTTGAAACTTGTTTTGTGTCCTAACATGTGGTATGTCCTAGAAAATGTCTGATGTGCACATGAAAATAATATATATTCTGTGCCTTTAAGGTGAAATGTTCTAAAGATTTCAAATAAATCAATCTGATTTTGGTGTCATTTAAGGTCACTGTTTCCTTCTTGAATTTCTGCCTCGAAGATATATCCACTGATGTCAATGGGGTGTTAAAATCCCCTACTATGACTGTATTACTGTCAATCTCTCCCTTTATGTCCATAAATATTTACTTCATGTTTTTAGGTGGTTCTATGTTGGGTGCATAATTGTTTATAAGTGGTATATCTTTTTTTAAAAAAATATATTTTATTGATTTCTTACAGAGAGGAAGGGAGAAGGATAGAGAGTTAGAAACATTGATGAGAGAGAAACATCGATCAGTTGCCTTCTGCACACTCCCTACTGGGTATGTGCCTGCAACCAAGGTACATGCCCTTGACCAGAATAGAACCTGGGACCCTTGAGTCTGCAGGCCGATGCTCTATCCATTGAGCCAAACCAGTTAGGGCACAAGTGGTATATCTTATTGTTGCATTAAGACCTTCATCATTATGTCGTGTCCTTCTTTGTCTTGAAGTCAATTTTTTTCTGATATAAGTATTACTACCATAGCTTTTTTCATTCCCAGCTGCATGAAATATCTTTTTCTATCCCTTTACTTTTAGTCTGTGCGTATCTTTCATTATTAGGTGGGTCTCTTGCTTACAGCATATAGATGAGTCTTGTTTTCTTATTTATTAAACTACCTTATATCTTTTGATTATAGCATATAAGCCATTTACATTTAAAGTGATTATTGATTGGTACATATTTATTACCATTTTATTATTTTACTTGTAGCCCGGTGCACGAAATTCATGCACATTAAAGGGGAATTAATTAGTGGAAATATTTTAATATTGCTATTTGCCATTCTCTATAATAGAAATGTGAGAGATGAAAGGAAATTAGTAAAATGTATATGAAAATAATATATAAATTTATTAATAAATAAACAGTAACAAAACGATATAACAACAGAGGGATGATATAAAAACAACAAAAACATGATGAAAACAACAAAAACATAATATAAAAACAACAAAAACATGATATAAAACATCAGTGATGCAAACAATGACTGATAAAGTGATTAAACTTATTCTAATATCTCCCTGTATACCACATTGAGAGTGAAAGCAATTTCAGAGTGCTTAACTAGTTTCCCTTGTGCTGAAGTATTTAGAACTTTAACTTTAATGTCACATGCTCTTTCAACTTGAGAGAAAGCAACATATAACTGACCATGTGAAAAAACGGATTCAGGGAGGAATATTCCTACTCTGTCTAGAGTTTGTCCTTGTGATTTATTAATAGTCATCACAAATGCTGGCATCATGGGAAACTATCATTAAATCAATTTAAATGGGAGGCCAGTGTCAGATGCGGACAAATTAATTCTTGGAATCAGAAAACCTCTCCATCTGCAATCCTGTTAATACTTCAGCTTCGATAATATTAGGTTATAATCTTTTGATAATAAATCTGGTACCATTCTCAATAGCATGATGATTGCACCCACTTTCAATTTTAATTTATGACATGGCATTCCTGAAGGAGTAATACTATTAAGAAATTCGATGGGAAAATTTCCCTTTTCAGCATCATCTGTTGAATCAATGGAATCATCACTCAAATATGTGAAAATCTCCATCGAGTATATCCAAAATTTCTTCATTTAATTTTTGAACATGCTCATATTTTGGACAAAGAATTGCACGTTTAGATATATTTTTAACATTATCTGTAGATATAGTATTTCCAAAGGTATCTTCAATAATAGATCCATTACAACTCATTTCATGGGGGATTTCAATAATATCCATTCCTAAATGAAAACTGCTATTAAGTTTGCCATCTCCAAGTTTTATTAACCATCCACTATAAGCAGAATCCTCTGATCTCATATTTGTTGTAAGAGACAACTTTCTGAAACATCCCCAAACATTACAATACTTTAAACTCGTTTGTACTATGGCCGATTGCATAGCATGCAGTACAATACTGAGACATTGTCAAAAATCCCCTCCAAGAAGGAGAACTTTCCCACCAAATACACATTCAAATTCATAATTTCTCTTAGTAATCTGTCTATGGCGTTTATACCATGACTGGATGCTATGGTGCATTCATCAATAATGATAAGTTGGGCATTTTTAATAGTTTTAACAACTTCACTGTTTATATTGAGTCTAGAAATTGAAGTTTCATTTAATGGAATTGGTAATTTATATTGGGAATGAAAGGTGCTTCCACCGAGAAGTAAATGTGCAGCAATTCCTGTAGATGCTGTGGGTAAAACAGTACTATCACTACCTCTAATATAATGTATTAAAACTTTATTCAGATATGCAGATGAATAGGATTCCTAGCTGGCAGGCCCCTGACAGCAAGCTGGCCACCTGTCGATTCTGTGAGGAATGGGGCTCCCTCCTCCCTCCTGTCAGGGTCCAGGGTGCAGGTGCATGGGGTTCCTGGCTGGCATGCCACTGACAACAAGCTATCCAACAGTGGATTCTGTGAGGAATGGGGTTGCCTCCTACCTACTGTCAGGGTCTGTTTTGAAGGCCGGCCATGCCCCCTGTTGGGCCAGACCTAGAGTTCTACCACGCTGTGGCCTCTGCCTCAGCAAATCAGGATTTACTGCTGCTGGGTGCTCCTGGTGCTCCGAGGGTAGGTTCTTCCCTCAGGTCTCGCGGGAAACAGCTTGGGGAGGGCGCAGCCCTTGGCAAGGCAACCCAGGACTCAGTACTTCCACGCTCCAAGGGTGGATTCCTGCCTGAAACCTCGCCCTCCAGGAAACAGCTGGGGGAGGGTGCAGGACTGACTTCCTTCTGGTTGGTCGAGCTTCGGATGTGACATTACACTGGGGGTTTTTATATAAATAGAAAACTATGTTCCTCTTTCTTTTTCTTTCTTCTTAAAGAAGACTCTACATTTCTTTGAATACTAGCCTGATGGTAATGAACTCCTTTAGTATTTTTTTTTGCCCTTTATAGCTCTTTATTTCTACCACAATTTTAAATGATAGCCTTATTGGGAAAGTAATCTTGATTGTAGGCACTTGCTTTTCATTACTTTGAATATTTAATGTCAATCCCTTCGGGACTGAATTATTTCTGTTGAGAAATCAGCTGACAATCCTTTTGGAGCACCCTTGTAGGTAACTAACTGTTTTTCTCTTACTGCTGCTTAAGATTCTCCCTTTGTCTTGAATTTTGCCATTATAATTATGATGTATCTTGGTGTGGGTCTCTTTTGTTCCATCTTGTTTGGGACTCTCTATGCTTCCTAGACTAGTGTGTCTTTTTTCTTTACCAGGTCAGGAAAGTTTTCAGTCATTATTTCTTCAACTAGTTCTCTCTCTCTCTCTCCCTCTCTCTCTCTCTCTCTCTCTCATCTTTCTGCTACACCTATCATGCTAATGCTGTTATGCTTTTTGTTGTTTCTAAGGTTCCATAAATTATACCCATTTAAAAAAGTGGTTTTTCTTTTGGTTCTTTAATTGGGTATTTTCTGCTACATTGTCTTCCAAATCACTGATTTGATCCTCTACTTCATCCAACTTACTGTTTATTCCTTCTAATGTATTCTTCATTCCAGATATTGTATTCTTCATTTCTGACTTGTTCTTTTTTATAGTTTTGTTATCCTTTTTCATGCTTACTAGGTCTTTAGGTTCTCACTGATTTCATCCATTCTTCTCCTAAGGTTTTTGAGCATGTTTATAACCATTATTTTTGAATTTTGTATTTAGTAGGTTGCTTGCCTCCATTTCATTTAGCTCTTTTTCTGGAGATTTCTCCTATTCTTTCATTTGGGGCCTGTTTTTTTGTCTCCTCATTTAGCTACCTCTTTGTGTTTGTTTGGGTGTATTCTTTAAAATATATTTTTATTGATTTCAGAGAGCAAGGGAGAGAGAGAGAGGAACACAAATGATGAGAGAGAATCATTGATTGGCTGCTTCCTGCTCATCTCCCATTGGGAATTGAGCCTACAACCTGGGCATGTGCCCCTTATTGGGAATTGAACCATGATCTCTTAATTCAACCACTGAGCCATGCTCATCAGGCTGTTTGTGTATATTATATAGATCTGTCTTGGTTATATGGCCTTATGTAGTAGGTGTTCTATAGGATCAGTAGTGCTGCCTCATTGAACACTTGAGCTGGATGCTCCAAGAATGTCCCTTGTGTGGGTTACGTGAGCCTTCCTGTTGTAACTGAGTCTTGATTTTTACTAGCTCATTCATGTATAGGATCAACTGTCAGGCTGGCTGACTGTGAGGTTACACCCCAACCACAGTGTATGAGTTGCTGTGTAGGTGCTGGTCACACAAAGTATGATTTACCTCATCAGGTTCTCCAGTCTGCTGACATCTCCCTTTGTATATGCCACTCTTGAAGCTAATTAGATCTAGCTCTGATGTGTGTGTAGTTCTCCACTGGGTATACTGGTTGTGGGAACTCTTGGGAGAGACTCTGGTTCACGTCAATGTCAAACACTGGCCTTGGACAACCTGCTTGGAGCTACAAAGCGTTCAGCAGTTGTGGCTGCCTCTGCTGGGGCTGGGTGTGTGTGGGAAGAATTGAGCTACGCACCAAGGCCTTCTTACACCAGACCAAGGCAGCAGAAGGCCCAAGGCACCCCAGATTCACCGCTACCACCTCCACATGCCCCCGCCTGCTGGCTGCCTGTTAGACTAAGTCACCGAAAGAGCTTCTGGAAGTGCTCAAGTTGTATGAGGTAGGTTCCCAGTCACTAGGTAGGTGCAAGTGGTGTTTATCATATGGATACACATTCAAACTTGGTGTCAGTGATGGGTCTGAGGCTACTCAGCAAAAGTCCCAGGGTACACCAAGACTAGCTGCCATGTCCCAGCTGCCAGCAGACCTTTGTAGCAGGGAAAGGTCTCATGGAGTCATCATGGTGAAACAGAGTTTATGAGGCCCCCAAAGTCCAAGATTTGGCCAGGTGAAGGGACGGCTCTGTACAGTTTTGGCATGTGAGGGATAAATGGCCCCCCAACTCAGTCTATTCCAGATTCTACAAGCACCTCCAGAAGAGCCCCAGATAGGCAGGACAGGGCAGGGCAGGGCCACTAGTAGTTGGGAGATTGGTGACACCAGGAGTTCACAGGGTGGGGATAGTGGATATCCCATGAAGAGGAGATGCCAGTCAGGCTCAAGGAAAGATAGGGGAATGGCCTCCATCCCAGAGCCAAGCAACTCAGCCACTGACAACCCCTGATTCTTCCCAGACCACTATACACTGGATCTAGGCAGCTGATTCCTTCTCAGGGTGTGAGCTCTGTGGGGGCAGGGTTGCTACAGGGAGTCTGGAGGCTGGGCTATTGCATTTTCTTAGGCTGATGTTGGATGATGTTGAAATGCTCTACCCAATAAAGATGTCTGTAGTGTGGGAGAAGGACTCAGCACAGAAACCTTGGCAGCTGACCCTTTAGTTTTCGTCTCAGAGCCACAAAACTCAATCTCCCCTCACAGAACTGTCGTCCACTCTGCTCTCCCTCCACTGGATCCTTGGGATGATGCAAATGAGATTTTTATGCCTGTCCTGGTGCTTTAAAAAGGCATCTGGGTCTCTAGCACTCTCCAGTATCTTCCTGCTGTTAAGAATTTCTACTGATTCCCACAGCCAGATGCTATGTGGGCACCTCTTCCCAGCTCTGGTGCTGGGTGAGACCTCATGCACTTCAGTAGGAACCTTTGCAGCTGAGATGTCCCTCCAGATTCTCAGCTGCAGTCCGTGGGAGCAGGGCCAGCCCTTTTTGTGTCGCCTCCCTTCCTACCTGTCTCCATGTGGTGTGTTCTATAAATCCTTGGTTATAGGACTTCTCTTCAGCTAGTCTTCGGTTGGTTACTCAGGTTCACTGCTCTTTATTTTAGTTGTAATTCCAGTTTGGTCCTGGGAGGGGGTGGGTGTAACTTCCACTTATGTTGCTGCCATCTTGGCACTTCCCCAGGAATAACTTCTACATTGAAGATGTATACAATCTGGACTAGCATAAGGAAGGGGAGAGCTTTTCTATGAAGACTAAAAAGGAATTTTACCTTCATGGGTTATTTTTAAATGAGACTTCTAATAAGGCATATTTTTGACAGAACCTGTCTAGATTCTTCATTTTTGATTAATACAATCATATTTATCTAAAATTGGTAAGGTATGGATATTGCCTTCACTGGGATACTAGTATATAAGCAATAAGTAAATTACACAAGAAAATAATTATTTTGTAGTCTGCCACAAATATAGAATCAGAAAATATGCTTCCTTTTCTCCCCCTTTTGTTCCTTCATTCTTCTTTTCCAATTCTTCCTTCCTTGATTATTTAGATGGCTAAGGGATATTTAAGTCTAGCTAGGGTTTTCCACAAGCAAGCTGTTGAATTTATATCTACTAACACCCATGCAATGAAATAATAATGAGAGGTTCTTTCAAAATTTTCACCCTTGTGATTGTTGATAGTAAGCCCTGGGAACTGAAATACATTTCCTGACCATATTCCCCTCCTTGTCACTCATGGTGTCCCTCATTTGCTTTGAGAACTTGCTCCTAAGTTTATTACTGACAGGGTGATGACAATGTTTTAGGAAAACAAGCTCAGGTCTCTGTCCTTTGGAAATACAAGGAGTCATGTTGTAGTGAAGTCTTCAGACACCTGGGAGCTCAGTGTGTAATCACAGAATCCTGACTTGAGCTTATTTCTCTTGGGGCCTCTGTGTGGCCTGATGATATAAGACTGTGTGATTCTCCCAGGCCCAGCCGTGGTCAGCAGATAGAATCAGTTGTTAGACAAAGATTTGAGGCTGCTGACCAAAAAGATTACACTTTCACAGGGGCACTTAATGAAACAAAGGGATGCAAGAAACTCAGAAAATATAGGTGTTTCAAGAAAATAAACTCTAGCCACATGGCATTCTCTTGAGAAAGCTCCTGCCAGAGTTGTTTGAAAACATAAGCCATTATGTTGTGTTCATGTGCAAAACCTTCTTTAATTGCTCATTGACTTCTATATAAAGTTTTAAATCTATTTTCATGGATTAGTGAAACTCACACATTTTCAGTTACTAGTAATTCTGAAAACCTAATACATAAGAGTTAATTACCAATTTCTACTCCCCTAAACTTCTCAGGGTCTCTGCAATATCTGTGTAGAGATGAAGCTAGAAATAGCAACTCTGGTGACACTAAGAGAAAGATTCCTAGAGAGGAGCGTCGCTGTCATGGCATCATGAGTGTTGTCCTTGTGGTTGTTTCATGAGTGTGACCTGTGGAGAGTTTCAGGTATTCTGCAGCAGTTGGTGTGAATTCTCAGTGACCCAGAGAACTGGGCCTCAGGCTTGCCATGTCCTTCCTCAGGCCCTGCTCTGAGCACAGGGCTGGCCAGCCAGCTTGTGTCCAGGTCCCTGTTGACTAAGTACTGGTTTGCTCACCTCAAAGGTACGTGATTATCTCCTTTTCTCATCAGTTGTGAGTGGAGAAGTAATACAGTGCTTTGGGTTCTGGTTCTCTGAAGATACTATGTAAAAAAAAGACAGAATGCTTGGTCATAGTATATTACAAACATATTTTTCAGTTCTAAACGCATTTCTTAATGAATATCGTGGGGAAGTGGAAGAAGGATAGCCATTGTTTAAAAGACAGAAGAGGGCAGGAACCAAGTCAGGAATTGCTGGAAGATAAAATCATACTTTCTTCTCAGTTCATGAACCACCTGGTGGGAAACAGTGCCCTTGACTAATGGTTTCCAAAATGGGTAATACACACTCAGGGGGTGCTCAAGGTCATTCATGGCAACATGGATAGGAAATATTAGGGCTTCTATTTCTATATCTTATGAAGAAATAGTGAAGTTTCACTATATTTTAACAAATGGATTGACACTAGTAACTTTACTTGGTCCATAGGTTGGATGTTCCCACCTCATGCTTAGCTGATGAGATACCAGGGTTCCAAACAGGAGCAGTTGGCAGTGGTACCGTGTACTTCATTCACTTTTGGTTTATGGTGACATTTTAAAGTTTCTGTCTGCCTGTTAAAAGATTTATCGCTTACCTAATTTCAACTAAACTAGCTTTTCATAAAAGACAAATGGCTGCAAAAATTCTGGCACAGAAATTGCAGATTGAGTACAGAGTAAGGTCCTACTTAGAGTACAAGCAAAAGAGAATGGTGATAAAATGACAGCATGGACATTTTCACTCATTGAATGAAAATTATCAACATTGAGAGGTAAAAACACTGGCAATATAATAAGATCTAAAAAGAATCAGCCAAAAAAAACCCCACAGTTATCCAGAAAGTTATTTGAAATACCTAGAAAAGCACTGTGATCTGGGGGAGCTTTGCCCTAGGTACTAGCTAATAAAAAAACAAAGCCAATACGATAAACAACATGTTTAAAAATATAGTTTATTTGTCCTGGCCCATGTGTCTCAGTCGGTTGAGCATCGTCCTGTGCACCTAGAGGTCGCTGGTTCAATTCCAGGTCAGGGGCAAAACTGAGTTGTGGGCTTGATCCCCATTAAGGAGAGTGCAGGAGACAGTTGATCAATGTCTCTCTCTCCCTTCCTAGCTCTCTAAATCAATAAAAAAACATATTATTATGTATGTACATATAGTTTATTTCACCTTTAACATCTTACATTTCTGTTTATATTTTACTAAAGGCCTGGTGCATGAAAATTCATGCGCTGAAACACGGGGTCCCTCAGCCCTGCCTGCCCCGTCTCACCATCCGGGAGCCCTCAGGGGCAGGAGGTGACCCAGTGATCAGGGGAATGCAATGCTTACATCACACCTCTGCTGCTGCCACTGCTGGCAGTGCAAGCCTTGGCCGGCCCTGGTTACCTGAGCCTCGGGTGGCCTTGGGTGGCTGGGCAGCCACCATCGGAGGCTTGCCTGTGCCTCGTGCCTGCCCTGGGTGGCTGGGCAGCTGAGAGCCTCGGCTTGCCTGCACCTCAAGCCAGCCTGGGCATCTGGGGGCTGGGGGACTGGGGGACTCCGGAGGCAGGCATGTGGCAAGGCCGGGCCGGCTTGGTGGTGGGCCGGGCCTTGCCGCATGCCTGCCACTCTGACAGGGCTGAGGGAACTGGGTGCCGCCATCTTGTGACTGTGGGCACCACAGGCATGGCATCAACAGCAAGCCTCCAGCTCTGCATTCCCAGAAAAGCTGATGAAGTCCTCACCTGGGTCTTCTCTTTTCTCCAACAGTGTCTTTTTCTAAGCCGCCCCCTCTACCTCATCCCAGTAGTATCCCTTTTTCAGGTGGGATTTGGTCAGGAAAACAGAAAACACTCTAAGAATCCAAGCAGGGAGATATTTCATATAGAAAACTACACTAGATGTGCTGGGGTCCAACCCCAGCGGGTCCAGGGGTCCCCAAAGGTGTGGACGGAGTCGGCGAAGAAGGAATGACACAGAGACAGCGTTCAGTTGATCAGCAGCCTTGCCAGGATCTCTAGCCACAATCTCCAGCCAAGTTCTGTGTCCATGTTCTTTTGCTAGGTTCTCCAGCCAGGTTCTGTCTGAGATCTCCAGCCAGGTTCGGTCACCAAGTTCTAGTCAGGTTCTCTTGCAAATTTCTGTAGTCAGGTTCAGTCCAGGATCTTTTGCCATGTTCTCTCCAGCGAAGTTCTTCTGTCTGTAGGTTCTGTGTAGGTTCTGTCTTCTGAATTCTGTCTCCTGAGTTCTGTGTTCTAAATTCTGTCTCTCTCTGTCTGGTTACATCTGTATTTATACCAGTTGATTCAATCCTATCAATCTCTATTCCAAAGGTTAGGGTGTTTCTTATCTCCATTCCAGGGAGTAAAGATTATGTAGCTTAAGCATGATTGTTCGTAGTTAAAGTGATTAATTACCCGCCTGGCACTTAATTGAGGGGTTTTATTCCCTCCCTAACTTCAGGGGAAAATCCCTACCTGGGGATTCAACCTTTCTCGGAGAGGTGACCTTGGTTAAAACACAGCACCAAGAAGGTGAGCAAACATATTAAGAACCGTATGCCATATATGCCAGGTCCCTTGAAACAGCAAGGATGGACCGGCTCCCGGCATAGATGGACTTGAGGGATGATAGGAAAAGCTTCTAATGGGTTATAGGAAATCAATGGGTGATAGAATAAACATACCCCCCCCCCCCATTACCTCAGCTACATGCAGCACCAAAGTGGGTGGTTCACTAGAATGCACTTAGCATGCCTGGCACACCTCTGCCATCTGCTGAAGCCCAGGCATCTGATCATACCTGTCACAAACAGCATGACTTCAGTTGTTCTTTCCTCTTCCACCACTTGCACAAGGGCCTGTCGGAGGAGCGTAAACAGAACCTGGCTGGGTGGGACATGCGCCCCTCGGCTTGTAGCGCTTCTAATGTCCAAGAGAACATACAAAAGGGCAAACGGGCTGCATTCTAGCAGCGGCCGAGCACATTAGGTTTCTCCTGGGTGCAGTGAGCATACTTCTGCTCCACTGGTACTCCTGAGTGTTTCAGCACCCGCCACTTAACACACAGAATCTGTCATATGGGCCTTTGCTAGAGACGATTTCACTAATAAACCAATGCAAGTTCATATCACATTTTCATTGAGTTGTGGTCTAAGAAGAAAAGGCCCCTCTCTTGCTCCAGGTGGGGCTTCCCCTTGCTCTATGCTGATGTCAGACCACCATTTCAAAAGGTTTCCATTGCCTCTCCTGGGACCTCCCGGCACGCTGGGCTCCCCTCACACGGTGCTGCTCTCCTATGCCAAGGGCGGGCCTGCTGGCGGTCTGAGGTGGAAAGTGCTGCTCTCCAGCAGGCACACACTGGTCACTCAGCCACAGGCAGGCTTTGTACTCAGACTTTTCAAGTGAAAAACCAGGAATTCTACCCTTGCATTCAATTTAGACTTTCAGATTATCCCTGAGAACTGCAGGCACCTCCCGTGGGACTGAAGACACCATGAAGGAAAATGCCCTGGGGAAGGTCCCAAACTGCTGATCACGAAGAAGACGGTTTTCCAAGACTTACTCCTCGGGCAGGTGGGCAGGGGCCGTTTTCTCTCGTTTACGTTGTGTCTGAAGTTAGGAGAAAGGCGTTCATTGTGATCCTCCTTGTCAAAGAGGCCCAGACTCAGCGCAGGTCCTCAGCTTCAGGTGAGCAACTACCTCTTCCCCACCAGAGGGCAGGTACCACGCTATGAACTCAGACCCAGCAGCACACCGGGTCTGAGCAGGGGGCATGCAGACCTGCTCCTTTTCCGTGACATCGGCTGCATCTCAATGAGGAGAACTGCATTAATGTTTTGAAGAAGGAAGTTAAAGACTGAGAAGCTAAAGACATTTCCTTAAGGTTAAAAGTTAGAGAAAAATTATGTTTTAAAGCTTCTCAGTCAAGCCTGAAATTATAAAGGCATAGAACAGCGATGATCAACTGTGTCTGCTTTCTCCTCATAGGCTAGTCGCCCCCAAGGCGGGGCACCTGGCGTCCAGGTGGCATACGCTCCCTGGGGAAACATCACGGATTCTCCTCATTGGCCATTGCAAGTCACTTGCACAGAGACCCATGGCAGAAATGAGATACCATGGATTGTCACATTTTCCTCTGTCTGTCTCTTCATAGAGAACTGATATTTAATATTGATCCAAAAAGCGTTGGTAACAACTGATACTTCCTTCCACTAAGGTAAAAGAATAAGAGGGAATTTTGATTAATTGAACAAAGTCTCAATGGTTTATCTTGCACTGAAATTTTTATTTTGAAAGGAAATGCCTCTCTAAACTTTAATTTTCTCATTTATAACTGGGATACTCTTAGTTTTTGTCCCGAGGGATTCTTGTGAGATGCAGGTAAGATTCCTTTTGCAGAATGCTTAGCGCGAGTCCTTGCATAAGGGAAGCACTGGAATAGATGCTGCCACCACCCTCCTCCCGCCACAGCGGCTTAGCACCAAGCAGGGGCCACCTCATTGCCCTGGTGACCCACCTGCCTTAGGAGCCTTCTCAGCTGATACTGACTAGCATAGAGGATGGGGTTCAACCTACACAGAAAGGAGATGAAAGAGCTGTGCAGAATAGCGCGTCATCACGTGGGGCTAGAACCCAGACATAGCCAAGTTCCAGAAAGGTGACTAGATTGAGAAGTTGAGGCTGGCAGGCCACCTCAGCAGGCGCAAGGGGTAATGGTCATGGTAACAATATGGTTAAAGCATGATACCTACTCTGGCCAGGATTTCTTCTAGAGCTAAGAGCAGGGGCATCATGACTTCCCTGGGAGCTGGTGAGGAAGAACACAGTTGACAGCCAGGACATTTGGACCAATTGCCCTGGCTCTAATGTGCATTTCATCGAGCAGTGGTAGAAGGAGTATAGGGAGAAGGCATTCCCAGAGCCTTCAGGGAAAGACACAAACATATTGATCAAATAGTGCAGATGTTGATTATAATTAGGTATTTTCTATGTGATATCAGATGCTAAATTGTGTTGGAAATAATTTTATCTTTTTAGTCTCAATAGATACTATTAATAATAGCTGAAATGTACTGAGCATGCACCACGTGCCAGTCACTGTGCCATTTTGCATTTTACAACTTATTTACAAGATGATTATGCGTATTATTTCAGTGTAGGGATGGAGAGACAGGTACATAGAAGATAAGTGCATTGTTAATTTTCACTTAGCAAGTCAACTTCAGAGCCAGGACGAAGCCTGGATCAGCTCTTGGATATTATGAGGCTGCAGTATCAAGACACAGAGGAGGGCTTGGTTGGCAGCTCAGCTGCAGGCTCCTCACCTATTTGCTTCTAACTCAGCAGAAGCTCTGGAAAGGCCAGCGGGGCTGGATTTTTACTCCTGGATTATCACTTCCTCACTGTGTTCCCTTAGCAAGTGGCTTCCTTTCTCTGGCCTCAATGTCCTCATTTATAAACTGGGAAAATAATGCCCACCTCACTGAGACAGGTGCTAAATGATATAAGATATGAAAAGGCTTAGCATAGAAAGAATACTAATTTATGACCATTCCTAATTTTATTCTATCACATTCCACTTCAAAAGGTCACCCACCATCTTGGATACCTCTAGTAACAGGGGCCTTGCCACTGCCCAGCAACTCTTATTTGACCCATTACGAAGCAACCCTGATGATGAGAGAGGCAGCCTTTTATAATGATGCTATAATGATGCTTGCCCGCGGTCAGTCTCTGAGTTGACACAGCCTAAGTCTAATCCGACCTTACATTACTGGCCTTTTCACATTATAAAAATAATGCTCATGGCCTCTAATGCTTTTCTTCTTCAAAATAAACACCTATAGTCACTTCAACCAATTCTCAAGTGAGAAGCCTATGAATTCTATCATCAGACTTCTCATCTCTTTGATAGTAATATTTGTCAATTTCTCTTTTCAATTTTTGTTATTTCCCGGGAAGCAAATGCTCACTATTGAAAAAAGAAAAACTACAGACTTTATAAAATAAAATGAAAATAGTGATTTATGATGCCAGGCTGGCTCCTCCACATCTACCCTGCGCGTCTTCACACCTTTGTTATCATGAATCACCTGCAGTCACTCTCCTGGCCTGATACCAGGAGACAGCATGTACGCCCTCTTAAGTTATAAGGTAGAGATAATTGAGAAATGAATGAATAAAGCAGGCCAAATCCTCTAGAACAGTGGTTCTCAGCCTTTCTAATGCCGCGACCCTTTAATGCAGTTCCTCATGTTGTGGTGACCCCAATTTCATTGTTACAAATAAAACATAATTAAAGCATAGTGATTAATCACAAAAACAATATGTAATTATATATGTGTTTTCTGATGGTCTTAGGCGACCCCTGTGAAAAGGTCATTCGACCCCCACAGGGGTCGCAACCCACAGATTGAGACCGCTGCTCTAGAAGATCTTAGATAACTCATTAATCTGCCTCACTTGGTGCTACCATTATCTCAAATAGCAAATTCACTGTGGTTTCATTATATTTGTATAAAAGGATATTGCCTATCAAGAGACTTCAAGAAATTGGATGGAACCTATATAATTTGGCCAAGAACAACATCCATACACCAAATATTGGGTCATAGGAATCCAAACATATTCTCTAAAGTCAGGTAATTAGTTTATCCAGTTGTCATTTCCCATGACAATCATCTCTCAAGAACTTCATATTGGTATTCTGGGAATTGTCTTGTTGACATGTGAACTGAAATCATGACTTTTTTACTTGTCCTAGAGCTTAAAATTCTAGGTTTATTCATTGCCTACCTTCCAATTTCCAGCCTTTTCATGATTTCAAATGTCCATAATATCTTGGCCATCTCTCTATATAAAAAGGCAGCTACCATAACTGACATAACGACCTAACAACCGGTCGCTATGACGCCCACTGTGGCCAGTGAACTGGCAGGATCAGAGGGTGGGGCTGGTGGCCAACCTTGGGCCCCTCCCCCATGCTGGCCTGCCCCTGATTGGACTCTCTCACCCCCATCAAGAGCAGAGCCTAAGAGCCAAACATCCCCTTCCTTCCCCCTCCACCAGTCGAACCCCAGATCAGCCCGCCCCCCCAGGATAGGTCTATAGCCTCTCCCCCTGGCTGGCCTGCCCTTATTGCACCCCCCACCCCAATAGGGGGCGGGGCTGGCCAGCCAATCTTCTGAAGCCCCTCCCCCCACCAGGCTCCACCCCAGATCAGCCCCCCTACCCTGATCAGGGGCACAGCTGGCTGGCCAACCACCCATGGCCCCTCCCCCAGGCCTCTGGCCCCTCATTGGCACCCCCCACCCACCCCATTTGGGGGTGGGGCCTGCTGGCCCACTGCCCACAGCCCCTCCCCATGGCCAGCTCCTCCCCCAATCAGCCTGCAATCCCAATCAGGGACAGGGCCCACCAGCCAATTGGCCACAGCTCCTTCCCCCAGCCAGCTGGACCCTGATCAGGGGCCCTGATCCAGCCCCAGTCCGGGCAGGCCGGCTGGCCAACCTCCCGCCATCTCCTCCTCCTGACAGGCCCAGCTCCTATCCACCCTTATTGGGACTGGGCCAGCCGGACCCCACCCGTACATGAATTCATGCACTGGGCCTCTAGTTTAGAAATAAAGTTATGTAGCCAGTGTGGTCTTGGAAAATGGGAATCCCAAATGCAGAAGTAGTTTTCCATATTCACCCACTAGGTATGGTTTATACAATCTTACATGTATTCTCTATAATGACAGTGCAGAATGTGCAATAAGAAAATGAATATGGTCTCTATTAGTTTCTTAGCTAACTTATGCATATGCATACACACATGCAATGAAAACAATGCAGAATGAACTGGTTCCGAGGTCTAGATTTTCTTATTTTCCTCAAGGCTGTGTTATCTCCTGTTCTTTCCAACCAAAACTGTTTTTCGGGGGGAGGGGAACCTAAGCATTTGATGGTAAAGTTCCACATCTGTAGCTGGCATGCAGAACAGCCCTCCTGCCCCAGGTATGCGAAGCTCCGCATGTGCAGCTCTGCGTTCATAGTGAAGGGACGGGGGCCAAGCGGAAGAGGCAGAGAGGAAGACCAGGCAGATGCTCTTGGGTATTTAGAATTAGGCCCAAGTCCAGGCATAGCTTTTCCTCCTGTATTTCCCTGCGGAAATGGGCATGGAAGTAAAAACGAGATTCACAAAAGGTGAATATAGACCCAAACCCCTGCTAGACCACTCGTTCCAAGGAGGTGGGCTCCTGGGCAGCTCACTGTTGTATTGTTAGCTCCTGGCACTTAATGGGTGCTCAGTACATGCTTGTTGAACAAATAAAGCATTTAACAGGGGATGACAGTTGACTGACTTTCTTTGCTTTTTATCTTCTCCATGTTTACTTTCTTTTTTCTTTCCTTCCTTCTTAGGTTTTACAAAGTCTTTTTGGAAATCCAATGCTGTTTCATTTGCTTAGGGTTTAGGATTTAGAAACTTGCATCCATAGTCCAGAGGTTAGAAGTAACATATGGGAAGTGGCATAACCTCGGAGCCATTAATGAGGTGGGGTGAGCAGAATTGTGAGGGGGAGAAAGAGAAGAAGGCTTCTGTGAGACCAAACCCAAGGATCTAGGTTCATCCATGGAAGAATTTTAATCTTTGTTTTAAATAAGATGCTGATTCCATTATACACAGGACATTCTGCAAAGCTGTCTTTGTTTCTTTAAGTGAAAATCAGAGGCAAGAGTGAAAATTGTTAAAAACTAAGCTGCCAGGAATCTAAGGCTGATCATAGGGTGAAAGGTCAGAAACTCTCATGCCAGGAGAAGAAAACCACTTCAGGAGAAACCACTCAGGGCCCCTTACAACTTTCTGACCCTCCACCAGATCACCAGGCTCCAGCAAACAGTCTGTTTGCCGAGTTTTAAAGCCACAGTTTGCAAAGGGTTGTCCCTCTAGGGCTCAATAAATAACACTAAAAAGCCACCCAGAAAGAATGCGTGAGATTTGCCTTAAATATAATTGACTATTTCATCTCCCCCCCAAAAAAGTGTGTGTTTTTGTTGTTGTTTTCTTTTATGAAGTTGTGGTCTGAGTGTTGAATGTGCTCAGAAGCTCCCAGCCCAGCAGAGGGACAGACACTAGATCTGGCCCCCTAGACTCTACCTGGGATTCCCAATGTTTGCTCTTAGACCTCAAATGCTCTTCTCATATTGTGGCCAGACATCACCTGAACGGTGCCAGTGGCTGAAGAGGAAGAGAGAGGGATCGAGAGATAGAAACATAAATGAGGAGAATCATTGGTTGGCTGCCTCTTGCACGCCCCCTACTGGAGATTGAGCCCACAACCCAGCATGTGCCCTTGACCATAATCAAACCCGGGCCCTTTCAGTCCGTGGCCGGACACTCTATCCACTGAGCCAAATTGTCTAGGGCCCCACACTTGCTGGGGGAGAAGACTCACATGGGCCCTCTCTCTGGTCAGAAGAGCAGCCCCTGTGCCTTCCTGCCTGGCCAGCTCTTCCTCTGCGACACAGGCATGCTGTGCTTTACAAGAAGGGAGAGGTCAAGCTGCTGGTGCCAAAGCGCCATGGGGCTGGGCAGACTCCTGGGAAGGCCATCCACCCTCCAAAGTGGGTTAAGAGAGAGCAAAAAAGTGCAGTCATCATTAAAGTGAGATGCCTTGGAGAGTCAGCGTAAAAGCGAAAGGACTTGTGAAAGATTCTTAGGTCTTTCTTTATTGAAACAGATAACAGTCTTTAAAATAAATAAGTAAGACTTTCTTCAAGGTCTGAGACCCCAGGATCTCCCTTTGAGCATGGAGTAACAACACCCCATTGCTATTTCAATGGAGGCCTTCAGAATTCATTAACTCAAGGGGAGGAATGTAGCATGGGAAAAAGGAAAGGGAAAACAGAGGGGCACGAGCCACCCCAAAATAACCCAGCATAACTTCTTTATCCTGATATTCACAAGGGGAAATATCTAACTCTTTGATCTCCTGGTCAGTTTGCGATTCATGAAATGCACAGTTTTATTGCTCAATTTTGTGAAAAAATTTTTAAAATAATTATTATGGGAGAAACAAAACCTGAATCGATGAAAGGGAAATGCCAAGTCCATCCCATGGCGAGGCCTATTACTGTCAATGTAGTCTCTGCTCAGGGGTCTTTGCAAATGTGAGTACCTAGTCCCTGGGGACACAGGGCCCACCTGGGAGTGTCAGGAAATGCCCAGGGGGGTCTGGGCCACCACAGGCCAATGGTGGTGCAGTGAGAAGTTTTAGACAACGGGGGAGTCAAGTTGGTTGCTTGTTATGAGACGAGTTGCTGTAGTGACGGTAGGGAAGAGAATGGGGATTGTACTGCAGCTTGGCAAACAGCCTCATTCCTGGTCTCATCGCAGACTCACCCACCACAAGCTTGCGCCTGCATGTTGATGGGCTTACCCTAGGCCACAGGCCTCTTGGCTGCTGGTAGTCAGCGTTTCCCTTCCTCTGCTTCATTGCACCTGTGCTCCAGTGGCCACGCAACTGGGTGAAAACTAATGCTGGAGAAAGGTTACTAAGGTCAGTGATTCCAGAGTTCTGTCAGGGTGAGTGTGGTGCCCCACAAGCGTCCTGGCCAGATGCTTCTCCGGTTGGGCAAGGGATTGGGGAACATGGGGCACTGAGGCGGGGGCAGGGGTTGGGGGAACCCTGGGCAAACTGATTCTGGCTGCGCCTGCTTTTCTTCAGCCGCTGGCACCCTTCAGGTGATGTCTGGCCACAATGAGAGAAGAGCATTTGAGGTCCAAGAGCAAACATTGGTGTGCGTGTGGCTTGCTTGGTAGGGATGGCAAGAGGGGACTAATTTAGCAGATGTTTCCAACCACTTCTCGCTAAGATGAGCTTCCTTCTGTGAAACTGTCATAAACCCCTCCTCCCTCCCAGTGATGAGGAAAGCCTGGCCAGCGTGCAGAAGAGCATCTTTCTAAATGTCAGGTAAGGAAGGGTTTCTTAATTAGGGCACAAAAACACAAATCATAAAAATAAATCAATAATTTTGATAGCATTATAATTATATTTTATTTATTAAGAAATAAACATATACAACGAAAATTCAAAATATATAGCATATTTGCAACACATATAAACCACTCCCCCCCAAAAAAAATAATATATACAATAATATAAAATTTTGCACATCATTAAGAAAAATACACTGGGTAGTGTTATCAGCAAAACTAAACAGAAAATTCACAGAAGAAATTTGAATAACCAGTATAGATATGACAAAATGTCCCATGTTATTAGTAATCATGGAAATTCAAATTTAAACCACAAATTTCACACTATTCAGCCAGCAAAATGTTAAGTCTGCTGATGTCATGTTGGCAAGTATGTGAGCACAGGGATACTGTACTTGTCCGGTGACTATGTATGTGGGCACTGCTCCCAAATCCCAGGGCTGGTAATTCCACATCCATGTACCACTGAGCTGTCTGTGATGTGTATGCCAGCAAACTCAGACAAACACTCAGAGCAACATTACCCCTGACAGAGAGATCTGCAACCCGTGCCCATGCCTACCATCTGTTTGAATATATCAATTGAGTTATGATATATTAAAAAATGGAATACAACACCATAGTAAATGAAAGAACTAGAACTACATATATCAAACATAACTGAGAAAAAAGTTGTAATAAACATATGGCTAAGTATGTAAGAACTGTATATATTTTATATAATAAATATATATTTATAAAATGTAAACACATTGCTTAGAAATTAATAAAAATGTAGTTAAAATATGAATACAGGCATAGGAATACAGTTACTAACTCAGAATAATGTTTTTCTGGAAAGGAAGGAAAAGGACTGGGGAAAGTTCAAAAGAGATATTTGGACATGCTTTATTCCTACTGGCAATGTATTCTTTATTAGAGATATGATGCACAAATGCTCACATATTGCTGTAATATGTATTTGTATACCTAAAATACAATAAATAACCTTTGTATAAAAGAAGTCATGATCTCTGGTAAGGCTCTTATTCTCTTTCCTTTCAAGAAGAAAGTCACTTTTAAGAACATTCTCCATACTTTTCCCAAATCCATTCAAAGAAGTAATAAAAGAAAAGAACTGGCAAGACAAGCCACAAACTAAAGCCTATTGCACATGGGGAAGCCCTCATGCCATGGCTAAGTGGACCTGCCCATCATATAAAGAGGGCATCCGTTTTGTCATGTGTTAAATATCTCTTCCCTTTTGTTAAATATCTGCAGTTCCCTCTGAAGGACTCTCCCTCCTTCATTCATTGCCCAGGTGTTTGTACAGATCCCTGTAGAGGATGTGACCTAATTCAAAGGTCATCACCAGGTTAGAGTGACTGATTCAAGGGTATAATGTTATATAATAAAAGCCTAATATGCTAAGTGTCCGGTTGTCCGGTGACTGGTTGACTGTTCAACCAATCAAAGTGTAATATGCTAATGATATGCTAAGGCCACTCAACTGCTCGCCTATGATATGCACTGACCACTAGGGGGCAGATGGTCGATCAAGCGACCAGTGGCTATGACTTGCACTAACCACCCAGGGGCAAAAGCTCCAACTGGTAGGTTAGCTTGCTGTTAAGGTCCAGCCAATCAGGACTGAGCGAGATGGGCCGGACACACCCTGGAGCCCTCCTGCAGTCCCTCCCCAGCTGGCCAAACTCCTACATACCTCCCTTGCCAGCCACCCTGATTGGCCCTGATTGGGGCTGGGCGAGACAGGGTAAGACATGCCCTGGAGCCCTCCTGAAGTTCCTCCCCTGCCCTGATCATGCACCAGTGGGGTCTCTTGGCCTGGCCTGTGCCTTCTCACAATATGGGACCCCTCGGGGGATGTCAGAGAGCCATTTTCGGACCAATCCCACAGGCCACTCCCCTGTGAGGGCACCAGACATAGGGCTCATGGCTGGCAAGCACTGCTGTGGCAGTGTGAGCCTCTCCCGATCAGGACTGATTGGGCGTGAGCCCTCAGCAGGCGCAGTGGGGCCAGGATGAGTGGGAGCAGCAGGTAGGAGCTGCAGGCAGCATTGGACTGTGGGTTTCAGCCCAATCCCCGTAGGCCACCCGGAGGGACCCCACCCATGCAGTAATTCGTGCACCAGGCCATTAGTGTCCAATAAAAGTCAATAAGATTTAAAAGATTTCATAGGTAGTCATTGGGAAAGGACGGGTGGAGACCAGAGAGAATGGAAGCCCCAAACCTGAGTAGGCTCCTGTGACCAGGTGGCTCTCCAGCTGGTCTGAGCCTGAAACCACTCTGAGGAGGACCCTGGTGAACAAACAGAGTGGGAGAGACCAGATCTCAGTGGATTCATCAGACTTTCCCATCAAGCTGCGTCTGGCCCTGGCCCCACCCTGAGCTCTTCAAAACTGAAGGCCATACAACCTGTTTAATATGATTTGACTTTCTTTCCTTTCTTGAAACCAAATTGATCCTAATTGGTAAGTTTTTAATTAGCAGAAACATATCAGAATAAACCCTCCTGTTTTAACAGAAGTGATTACCAATTTGATGAAAGCAGAACACTGCCCTCTGTGCCACCTGCCTCCTATCTGCCAACTCCTTTGCTCCCCTGAAACTTCCTAATCACCTCAGGCGGTGATGGGAGAGACAGCTGGCTCCACTCAGATCCAAGACCAAGCCCTTGTCACAGAACTGCTTAATTACAACAACTAAAATTGCCTTTCAGAAAGTAGGCCCTTCTTTTGACTAGAGACACTTATCCCAGCCAAAAAACACTTGAACACCAGCGAGGGGCAATTGTTATCTTAACTTCGAACACCTGAGAAAAATGGAGGAAAATAAGATGAGTCTGTGAGGAGGTAATTTGTTCCTTCTGTCAGATGTTTCCCCACACAGGTGATGGTCTAAATTTAGAGTCTTTGAGGCACATGTACCCAGACTAATGAAAATCAAAGTTCAAGGGTTTGTTTCAATTCTGATGAACAATCCACCTATTTGTAAGGATTTATCGACTAGCTGGGGAATATTTAAAATTTGCATTTCACTTGCCACTTTTGGATTTTTTTCTAAGAACACTTAATCTTCTTTCCTCATTCTCTGTTCTTTAAAAGGTTTTGACTCACTGTTCTTAAATGAAATTACCCTTGTCTGCTTCCTCTTCAGTGACATGAAACTAACTTTTAATAACTCCGTGTGACAGTCAAATTTTAAACTTGTTGAACAAATAGTTTCTCTTGATGTCCCTATATGTTGTGATGTGCTCTATTTTATCCTACCCTGTTCTATTTAAAGTATCTTGGTTAAGACCCACTAAACTGGCTACTGCTGAAATGATTTTTCTCTTCCAGAGTTGTCTGATATTAGAAATATCTTTGAATTGGCTAAGCCATTTTTTTCTTTAACTTCATCTTTTATCCAATCAAAGAATATTTCAGTCAGTGAAACAAGATGATGGGACCTGGGCATCGTGTGTATTCTACCAGTTTCCCTGCTCATTGCTCCAAAGGGAATTTCCTGGTGAACTGCCTTTTGCACTTACGTGCATTTAGTGTCTGTACTCTGGGGTCACAAAGAAGACTGATCTGACATCTCTCTAGCTCTCTCCCCAATTACCAGTTAGGTTTACCTAAAAGATGCCTTGGAAAATAAGTGGCAGGCAGGGGGAGGGGAGATCACATTTTTCCTCTCTTTCTGGTACTGGTTGGGTCTGAGTGATCCCTACTTGTGTGAGCAGCCTTTGTTCTGATTCTGGTGTCTACCTGATAGACTAATTACCTAGCTTCTATAAACACCTCCTAACATTGTTCACCTGTCCTGGGAGTAGAAACAGCCTTCTGTTGTTGCAAATCTCTGTATTGATTTCTCATCCCCTATTTGGCTTTGTGATGTTTTCAATAACTTTGTTAACTAGATCTCATACTAAGTTCTTTCCACAGAACTACCTGGCATTCACACTTTCTTTAGACTGATACATTAGATTGATAAATGTTATTAATTTGACCCACATCTTGAACTTTAGTTCTGGGAATGGGTGGATTTGAGTAATCAAATTTCTGGAGAGGAGTATCACGGAAAAACAAGCTCACCATTCTGCATGAAGTTTTCTCTTGAGGAATTTTCAAATTCCCAGGAGGCTGAGAAATGAAACAGATATGTAAGACATTAAAAAGCTAAGCCCTTATTAAGTGACTGAGACTAACAGCCTGCAGGCAGAGGTGGAACTCTGAGTGCCTTGAGTCTCTGCCTGACCTTCTGGGCCTGGAGCTAGGAGAAGCAGGCATTGGTGCCCAGCTCAGCCCTTTTCACATGGACCGGTCCCCCAGAGGGAGCCACACACTACAGGTCATTGATAGCTTCAAACAGCATGCCCAGGTCTAGTCATAGACAGCGCCTGACATTGGCCTGCAGAGACCCTCCAAAGAGGCCCAAATCCAATAAACATGGTGACCAGCTCCAGACAACAGAGCAGGACCCAATAAGCTTCAATTGGCAGCTCCAAACACCGCTGAGGTAAATTCCACTTTGTGTGATAAACACCTGCACAGCAGCCTACAGGTTGTGTTAGGGATTGAGCCTCTCTGTCAGCCAGCCTGAGGGTTGAGCCCAGGCATGGATGAGCCAAAAGCAATCAAGGCACAATTACAACAGGAGGGCCCATGCAACACACAAGGGACATTATTAGAGCACCCAGGTCTGGTGACCAGGGAGACTGTGCCACAGGTCACCTACTACACAAGGCCACCCTACCAAGACTGGGAGTCATAGCAGATCTACCTAATACATAGACACAAAACCAGACAGCCAAAATGGTGAGACAAAGAAATAACCCCAAATGAAAGAACAAGAGTATTCTCCAGAAGAAGAGCTAAATGAAATAGAGATATGCAATTTATCAGATATAGAGTTCAGAGTAAAGATTAAAAGGATGCTAAACAGCATGAAAAAAAGATATAGAAACTATGAAAAACAGCCAGTAGAAATAAAGAATAAACTAGAAAGAATAAACTGCAGATTAGAAGAAGCTGAGGATTGGATCAGTGAATTAGAAGACAGGGTAGAAAATTTCACTCAATCATAGGACCAAAGAGAAAAAAAAAAACACACACACACACAAGAAAACAGGAGTACAGTTTAAGGGAGCTGTGAGAAAACATTAAACATACCAATATTGACATCATAGGTATGAAAGAAAGAAAAGAAAGTGAGCAAGGAATTGAGAACCTGTTTGAAGAAACAATGGCAGAAAACTTCCCTAACCTGGTGAAGGAAAAAGTCACACAGGTTCAGGAAGCACAGAGAGAGAGAGAGTCTCAAACAAGAGTTACCCAAATAGGCCCTCACTCATACATATCATAAATAAAATGCCAAAATTTAAGGAAAAAAAGAATCTTAAAGACAGCAAGAGAATAACAATTTGTTATCTACAACGGAGCTCACATAAGGCTTCCAGCTGATTTATCAACAGAAACTCTAAAGGTAAGAAGGGAATGGCATGAATTATTCAAAGTAATGAAAAGCAAGGATCTGAAGCCAAGACTACTCTATCCAGAAAGGCTGTCATTCCAAAGAGTTGGTGAAATAAAGAGCTTCCCAGATAAACAAGACTGAAGAACTTTATTACCACCAAACCATCATTGCAAGAAATGTTAACAGGACTGCTGTAATAATAATAAATATATATAGAGAAAAACATAGACATAAAGAATAAAACTGGCCATAAATAAGTACCTATCAATAATAACATTAAATGTAAATGGATTAAATGCTCCAATGAAAAGACATAGGGTAGCAGAGTAGATAAGAAAACATGATCCATATATATGCTGCCTACAAGAAACTCATTTCAGAACAAAAGACTCACAGAGGATGAAAGTGAAGGGATTAAAAAATTATCCCATGCAAATGGGAAAAAAAAAATCAGGGGTAACAATACTCATATTTGACAAAATAGACTTCAAAGCAAAGACCATAACAAGAAACAAAGAAGGCCACTACATTATATTAAAGGGATCAATACAACAATAGGATACAACCCTGGTAAACACAAATGCACCAAATTTAGAAGCACCTAACTATATTAAAAACCTCTTGGAGAGGTTGACAGGAATGCAGTCATTAGGAGGGGATTTCAATACGTTACTGACTTCACTATAAAAATCTTCCAGACAAAAAATCAATAAGGAAATAGTGACCATAAATGGCACACTAGATTAGATGAATTTAATTGATAATTACAGAACATTTCACCCCATATACACATTCTTCTCAAGTGCACATGGGTCTTTCTCAAAGATAGATCACATGTTAGGATACAAGCTAACTCTGTTTAAGTTCAAGAAGATTGAATTCCTATCAAGCATCTTCTCAGATCACAATAGCATAAAACTAGAAATCAACTACAATAAGAACAATCAAAATATTCAAACACATGGAGGCTAAATAACATGTTATTAAACAATAAATGGGTTATTAGGAGATCAAGAAAGAAATTTAAAACTTTCTGGAAAAAATGAAAATGCACATACAGCAACCTAAAATCTGTGGGACAGAGCAAAAGCAGTTCTGAGCAGCACGACAGGCCTACCTCAAGAAACAAGAAAAGTATCTAATAAACCATCTAACACTACAACTAACAGAATTAGAAAGAGGACAGGAAAAGCCCAGAGTAAGCAGAAGGAAGGAAATAATAAAGATCAAAGTGGAACTAAATGACATAGAGACAAAAAAAAAAAAAAATACAAAAGATCACTGAAGCCAAAGGCTGATTCTTTGAAAAGATAAACAAGACTCATGAACCCTTAGCCAGAGCCATCAAGTAACAAAGAGAGAGGACCCATATAAACAAAATCAGAAACAAAAGAAGTGCAGTAACAACAGAAACCACAGAAATATTAGGTATTGTAAGAAAATATTACAAACAGCAATATGCCAGCAAATTGGACAGCTTGAGTAAAATAGACAAATTCCTAGAAGCATACAATTTTCCAAACTGAATCAGGAAGATTCAGAAAACCTGACTAGACCAATAACAACCAATGAAATTTAAACAGTAAAAAAACCAAAAAATTTCCCAACAAACAAAGTCCTAGACCAGACCACGTCACAGGTGAGATTTAGCAAACATTCAAAGAAGAACTAACACCTATCCTCCTCACACTATTCAAAAAAATTTAAGAGGAAGGAAGACTTCTGAGCTCCATTTATGAGGCCAGCATTATGTTAATTCCAAAACCAAATAAAGCCACTAAAAAGGAAGACAATTATAGGCTAATATCCCTGAAGAACATAGATGCCAAAATCCTCAACAAAATATTATCAAATCGGATCCAACAACATATTAAAAAGATTATCCACCATGACTAAGTGGGATGTATCCCAGGGATGTAAGGCCGGTACAATTTTTGCCAATCGATAAATATGATAGGTTACAGAAACAAAATGAAAGATAAAAATCAGTCATATCAATAGATGCAAAAAAGACATCCACAATATACAGCACCCTTTTTCTTCTACAAACTTTCAGCAAAGTGGAAATAGAGGGATCATAACTCAACATAATAAAGGTTATATATAACAAACCTACAGCCAACATCATACTCAATGGGCAAAAACTGAAACCATTTCCCCTATGAACAGGAACAAGACAGGGATGTCTACTTTCACCACTGTTATTCAACATAGTAATGGAAGTTTTAGCCACAATGATCAGACAAGAAGAAAAAATAAAAGGCATCCAAACTGGAAAGGAGGAAGTGAAACTATCATTATTCACAGATGCCATGATATTGTACATAGAAACCCTAAAGACTCCACCAAAAAACGACTAGATTTATTAAGTGAATTTGAAAACGTATACAGATACAAAATTAACACCCAGAAATCTATAGCATTTTATACACTAATAATGAACTCTCAGAAAGAGAAACTAAAAAAAAATCACATTTATCATTGAAACAAAAAATTAGGATACTTAGGAATAAATTTAATCAAGAAAGTATACGATGTGTGCTTGGAAAACTATAGGACACTGAAAAAAGAAATAGAGCAAAATACAAATAAATGAAACAATATACCATGTTAATGGATTGGCAGAATTAGCATCATTAAAATACCCATACTACCCAAAGCAATCTACAGATTCAATGCAACTTCTATTAAAACACCAATAGTATATTTCACAGATCTAGAACTAATACTCCAGAAATTTATATGGAACCAAAAAAGACTCCAAATAGCTGCAGCAATCTTGAGACAGAAGAACAAAGTGGAATATCAGATACCAAGTTATATTATAAAGCACCATAATCAAAACAGCCTGGTTCTGGCACAAGAACAGGCATAAAGATCAATGAAGCAGGACAGAGACCCCAGAAATGGACCCAAACCATTAGCTCAATTAATATTTGACAAAGGAGGCAAGAGCATACAATGGAGTAAAGACAGTCTCTTCAATAAATGGTGCTGGGAAAATTAGAGAGATATATGCAAAAACATGAAATTAGACCACCAACTTATACCATACACAAGAATAAATTCAAAATGGATAAAAGACCCAAATGTAAGTCGGGGAGCCATAAAAATCCTATAAGAAACCATAGGCAAAAAAGTCTCAGACATCTCTTGTAGGAATATGTTTGTGGATACATCCCCTGGTCGGCAAACTGCGTCTCGTGAGCCACATGCGGCTCTTTGGCCCCTTGAGTGTGGCCACGAAGTTTCAATCGCACTGTACGTGCACACCCCATGTGGTATTTTGTGGAAGAGCCACACTCAAGGGGCTGAAGTTTGCCGACCACTGCCCTAGGGCAAAGGAAACTAAGGAGAAAATTAAAAAATGGGACTACATCAAAATAAAAAAGCTTCTTCACAGCAAAAGAAACCACCAACAAAATGAAAAAGGAGCCCATTTGATGGGAGAACATATTTGGCAATGATATATATATTCCAAAATATTCTTGGCCTTAATTTGTAGAGTTTATAAAATATTTATACTTTTAAATAGAGTTCCAGCTGCTTAGTTGATAGTAGAGTATCCTTAAGATGATTGTGATTCAAGAACTTCTCAGATGAAGATTCTATCTGAAAACCATTTGCCAGTAATGTAAATAGTATTTGGAAAGTCATATTTAATATGTTTTTTATTGATTATTTTTAGAGAGAGAAAGGGAGAGGGCTAGAGAGATAAAAACATTGATGAGAGAGAAACATCAAGGCTGCCTCCTGCACGTGCCCCCCTAGGGACTGAGCTGCAACCCAAGCAGGTGCCCTAACCAGGAATTGGTTCATGGGTTGACACTCAACCACTGAGCCACATTGGCTGGGTTGCAAAGTCATATTTAAATGAGTCAGGATGGATGTTTAGATAATCATCCTTTTAGATTTAAGAAGTTTTTGTTTGCTTGCTTCAGAAGATTTTATATATATTTTAACTGGATTTAAGGGAAAATGTTAATGAAATGTATTAAATCATTTCTGGTTGCTTTCCTAAATGGTATTGTCCCATTTCTTCACAATTAAAGAAGTCTCAGTAGTATTAAGCTTTCATAACAAGAACCATTTTTTAATACCTTGAATTTAAGACATAAATCTACTTACTCTGGCCTATTTCTGTTTATTTTTATATAATTATTTTTTTTGTGGGCTAATAAGAAACTTAATTTAGGTTTGCTGTTATGATTTATTCATGCTATAGGCCAAATTCTCAATGATTCTACTGAGCACTGAACGTTAAAAGGAGCAGTAGGACAGAATTGTTATTTCCTACCTCAGAGTCTGAGTCGCTTTACTTTGGTTCTTCGAGTTAAGATAGCATGGTGATTTCATTCCTCGGATGAATATTAAGTATGCAAAATGTTTTATTTCCGATGCACCTTATTTTAATGCCTCCCAGACGCCAGGCAGCGGCCTGCACTCAGCTGTGGGGAGGCTTCTGGCTCCTGCTGTCCCGACCAACAGCCAGAAAGAGACCCCAGCTTGGTTTCTGCCTTAAAAAAAAAATCAAAAAAAATCCCAGCACCCTTTCTTGGTGACGTTTTAACTAGCTGAATAGCAATGCCCGGGGATATTTGAGTTTCCAGCCACCTTAGCCAACCTTCACAGACTGTGGCCCCAGGCCTTTGGAAGTGAGGGCACCAGGTAGCCTTTCCAATAAAGGAAAAAGGCATTTTCTATTAACAATGGATAGCAGTGTTCTAGATTAACTTGTCTAATCTACATTCCAACAAACTTCACCACAGCCACACATGCTCCATATCTCCAATGGCAGCTCAGATATAAATCCCAGGCAAACAGATTGGTGGAAGCTTCAAATGGGAAATATATTTAAGTTTAATTTTCTCTGGAGCAGGTGGGGGTGTGGGGGAGAAGTTAATCCACATAAACAGAAATGCTAAAGAAATCTGCTGCCCATCCAGCATGATTCTAGCTGTCACTGCTGCGTAACAACTTACCCTAAAACAAAGCAACTTGAAATCGCCTCTTTGGTTTGCTTACACCTTCTTTTGATCAGCGATCTGGGAAGGGCCTGCACTATTCAGGCTCGTCACATGGGCGCAGTCACACGCCACAAAACTGGAAGCCTGCAGGCTGCACGTGCAAGTGTGGGTGGAGGGGCCAGGCTGACCTGACAGCCCTGGAGGCCTGCGTGGCGGCCCTGCAGACTCAGAGACCAGAGTCACCACAGACGAGGGTCTGAAACTAAATATTTTAATTAAAAAGCAGTCTGTGGTGGGTAGTCATGTCCTAGGCCAGTATTTCCCTAACAAAGATCAACTTTGATCTTAACTGAGCCTATTGTCTTTTTGCATCTAGATAACATGCCTGGGGAAGTCAGGGTAACTTGTAACTTTCCTTTAACCAGAACCCTCAGGGCACAACCAATGTACCAGGCAGAGACCAGAAATTCCCTCATTGTTGTTATCTTGTTAATTGTTGACTATTAACTATCCTGCATTCACCTAAGTAAAAGAAGTATGTGTCTATCATTTTACCTTTTATCCAATCTCAGCCGTTCCCCACCCATGCTTTCTCCCACCTCCCTAATCTATCACCAGCGGATTTAACGTTACCCACTTATGTCTCCTCCTTTGATGGTAATTTATAAAATAAGGTGCAAAAATGTCATTCTCCGGAGCATTATCTCAATATAAGGTGCAAAAATGTCATTCTCCGGAGCATTATCTCAATATGTTGAGATTCTACTTCCCAGCAATTGTCGACAGTTTGGCTCGAATAAACTCACAAAAATTCTTTAAGGTTTGAATGTTTCTTAAGTTAACAAAAATAACTCATTCACAGATGGATAGTTATTGTTGGTTTCCAGCTAGGAGATCCTCTGGGCTGTTGGACTGGAGTGCACAGACATGGCTTCTCCGTTATGTAGGTCTCAGGGGAGCTGGAAGTTACACAAGGACTCTGGGCTCAAAGGGTGTGTTCCAGCTCATGCCATGGAAGCTGCATCACCCTTTATGACAGCCTCAGAAATCACACAGCATCCCTCCGCTGCGTGGCATTGGTTCCACGTGAGTCACATTTCTGCCCAGATTAGTCAGTCACATTCCTGCCCAGATCAGCAGGGCAAAGTGAAGGAAGCGTGCCGGGAACCAATGCCAGCGTGTCATAATTCCAAGAGTTTCATCAAAAGGTTGATGAGACTTGGGGACTCAACAGGGTTGAGTCACACATGTAGTCACCTGTTGGGAATGGCTAAAGGCATTTCCCCAAACCTGAATAGGAAACTAATTGTGGCTGCCAGACAGTTAAAGGGCATCTTAATCTACATGTTATTGCCTCCTTCTGGCCAAACCCCTGAACAGCCTTAGGCTAATTCCCCCAAACTGACAATGGACTCTGTACCCTTTGAAACCTTACCCTTTGAAGTGTATTATCTCCACCCTGCCTTAGGACAATTGTGTTAATAAAAGCACGGGTCCTAGGTAAGGAGGGACTCTTCAGTTCCTTCAGCTGAAGGTCCTCTGACCCCCAATGACTTTCAAAATTACATCTCGTTTCCGGACTCTTTATTAGTCTCTGGATTCCTGTGTCATCTACGCACAGCCTTTTCCAGATTCCTGAACCCTTCTTGACGCTGGGACAAGAACCCCGGCAGAAGAGGATGTGGACACAGGTGTAAACTTGGGAAACAGAATTTCCTTCAAAGAAAACACAAGACTGGAACCTTCAGTGGGCCCAGAGGTGCCAAAAGCCACTGCAAATGTGCAACTGAAGCAGGCAGCTGGGACTCCAAGAAACACACACAGAGAAAGCAGGGGCACCGAGCTCGAGGTGGAGAGGAGGGTGACGCTTCCATGTGGTGATTCTCTCTCAAAAGGACATGGACACCAATTGGACAATGAGTTTCCTGTCTCCACGTCTCGTCGCCATGAGGATCTGACCAAAGGGGCTGTAGGTGCTGAGAGAAGGTGAAAACACTCGGAGAGCAATATTGTGTCTCTGAGCGCTCTGGACATGAATGAAGACAACTGTGTAGATCCTTAAGGGTCGGTGACGCACCTGCTAAGGAGAAGGAGGGGAGACAAAGCTGCCCAATCGTGGGGTACAGGCTTTCATTTCTATTTTCTTTTTGGAGGCTGTGCTGCTTCGCCATATTTTAACTCTTTGAAGACTCAGTTTCTCAGTAATAGGTGTTTTATGATGCTTTAGACCTATCTTTTAAAAAAATATATTGATTTTTTACAGAGAGGAAGGGAGAAGGATAGAGAGTTAGAAACATCGATGAGAGAGAAACATCAATCAGCTGCCTCCTGCACACCCCCTACTGGGAATGTGCCTGCAACCAAGGTACATGCCCTTGACCCCTTGACCGGAATCGAACCTGGGACCTTTCAGTCTGCAGGCCGACACTCTATCCACTGAGCCAAACTGGTTAGGACTAGAGACCTTTCTTACTGGGTTATTTCATAGGCTTGAGGGGAAATTTCCTGAGGGGACCTCAGGCCAGGGTCTGCTTGGGCCAATGCCGGGCCCAGGCTGAGCCTGCAAGTGGTGAAGGCCCGTATGTTGGCAGCTGGTGGGCTGGCAGGATTTGGAAGTGTTCCTCAGCCATGTCTTTCTGAAATGATTTCTCTTACGAGGATCTTACTGCTGCCACCAGGCAAGTAAAGACATTGGTGCTTAGCTCTGCCAGTGGAAGGTATAATAACACTGTGGTTTGGTAGATGTTGTGGGATATTTTTGTTTGTTCATTTGTTTTTGGTATTTTAAATGATTCTCTTCATCCTCCTCCTGCTCCTAATCATTTTCTCTCTTCCCTCTTTCTCCCCGTTTCCCTTCTATTTTCCTTCAACTTTCTCTTTCCCTTCTTCCTCTTCAACCACATTCTACTTCTCTTCCTCTTTCCATCCTCTTTGTCTCTTCCACCTCTCCACCTTCTCCCACCTCCTCCTCCTCCTTCCTCTTCTTTTTTTTAGACTATGTTATCTGTCTCGCTCAAAGTGAAGGTAATAAAGATAATGCATTAATTTTTATATAGATATATATGTCCTTTATTTGGAATACTTATTCTGTTACATTTTCCAATCAATTTCAAAACTGAACATTCCTGAGTGGAGCTATTTAAGGCCCCTAGGAACAGAGTTTGTCACTGTGCACCTGCCCTCTAGATAACGTCCCAGGATCTGCCAGAGGTCAGGGGTGAGACTATTCACCACTTATGAGCCACTAGTGACATGGGACATGGGCTACCCTTTCCAGTCACCTAGACCCTGGGGAATCAGAATTAGGACCCAGAAAAATGTCTTCATAGCACGTAACTAATTAAAGCCCAAGATCAATTGGGTGAGAGGGAGCTGGGTGGAAAGGACCCACGTGGAGTTGAGATCAGAGTTTATTCTCGGTTAAAGTTTAAATAAGTTTTGGGTTAGGAGTCAATTAAGGTGTGAGTTAGTGATCACGTTGTGGCAGGGTTAGGGGTATGCAGACATCAGGGCTTCGTTGCTCTGCAGCTTGCTGAGGATTTGTTCCGTTTGGGCATGTCCTCAGTGTGTTGCAAAGGCCGGAGGCTCGTCTGGGCTGCGATCTGGCAGCTGAGGGGTGCGGTGACTGGCATCAGGCAGCACTGGTGTTCCCCTTGGATGGTGGGAGGGGGGTGATGCCTTCTTTTGCTTACCTGACGTGTTGCAGTGTCAGGGCAAATGTCTCGGAGGACAAGAAAGTGATGGCAGCTTTGACTCCCCTGAAGTGGGTGGTGGCCATCCTGGGTGTGTTCAGTGAGTTGTAGATGGCCGGTGGGCTATTTCCAGCTGCTGCTGTTTTTGCCATTGCTGCAATAGAGCCCGTGGCTCTGAAGGGAGAGGAAGGCCTGGACTGAGGAACAGCACGATGCGGCTTGTCATTGTGAAACCCGTTCCCCAGCAACGACGCTCCTGCTCAGGACGAGGCAGTGCCTGCACAGGCCGCCGTAGTGCGATTGGAACAACCAATGGGACAACCAACCAAAGTGCTGATTTTTTCTTGTATTTCCTCTCAAAGCGTCATCCAGGACGCCCAGTCTCATAATTAGGCAGAAGTCAAAGGACCCCTGTGGGCATATAACGCCGCAGGAAGGAGATCCCTAATCATGGAAGTTTTCACCAGAAAACAGGTGACCTGATCCGCAGTGCCCGGTGCCTGGAGTGATGGAGGCACAGCACAGACGGACAGAGTGGACACAGCTTCCTGGCCAGGCTCACGTGCTTTCCACCACACCTGCTGGGAAGAAGCTGACATGTCAAATACAGCATATTTCCCAGTATCTCCAGGTGCCTTTTGTTACTAATCAATGTTTTATAAGATTCCAGATTCAAACTAACATGAGAAATGGGTGGTTGTGCCTTGGAAGGATGCATGCTAACAATCAGCCACTCAGTTCTGGCAAATCATTGCCATGTTACAATCTGGAGCCAGTATTAGCAGATCTTTCAAGGTTTAAGAACAGCCATGTATCTAGAATTTAAATGACCTATCTTGTTTCTAAAAATTATTGTGTATCAACATACAATAATTTTAAAAAACAAGATAGGTCATTTAAATTCATGAAATCATGCTCAAAGTCACTAATCATCTGAGAGATGCAAATCAAAACAACAATGAGGTACCTTCTCACACCTGTCAGAATGGCTATCATCAACAAATCAACAAACGACAAGTGCTGGAGAGGATGTGGAGAAAAAGGAACCCTTGTGCGCTGCTGGTGGGAATGCAGACTGGTGCAGCCACTATGGAAGACAGTATGGAGTTTCCTCACAAAATTAAAAATGAAACTCCCATTTGACCCAGTAATCCCACTGCTAGGAATATATCCCAAGAAATCACAAACACCAATCAGAAAGGATATATGCACCTCTATGTTCATAGCAGCACAATTTACAATAGCTAAGATTTGGAAACAGCCTAAGTGCCCATCAGCAGATGAGTGGATTAGAAAACTGTGGTACATCCACACAATGGAATACTATGCTGCTGTAAAAAAGAAGGAACTCTTACCATTTGCAACATCATGGATGGACCTGGAGAGCATTATGCTAAGTGAAATAAGCCAGTCAGAGAAGATAAATACCACATGATCTCACTCATTTGTGGAATATAATGAACAACATAAACTGATGAACAAAAATAGATCCAGTGGGAAGGAAGGGGTGAGGGGGTAAGATATCAACAAAAGGAATCATATGCATGCATATGAGCATAACGCATGTACACAGTCATTAGGGGGTGAGGGGATGTGCTGGGAGGTTGGAATGGCGGGGGAGAGATCAATGAGGGAAAAAGGAGACATGTGTAATACTTTAAACAATAAAGAATTTAAATTAAATAAATCAATTTAACATAAAAATATTATGCAGCCAGCCGGTGTGGCTCAGTAGTTGAGTGTTGACCCAGGAACCAAGAGGTTGCTGGTTGATTCCCTGTCAAGGCATATGCCCAAGTGGCGGGCTCAATCTTTGTAGGGGGTGTGAAGGAGGTAGCCAATGGATGATGTTTTTCTCTCATTGGTGTTTCCATCTCTCTTTCCCTATCCTTTCTTCTTTCTCTAAAATCAATAAAAACAGCCCTAATCGGTTTGGCTCAGTGGATATAGCATTGGCCTGCGGACTGAAGGGTCCCAGGTTCTATGCCAGTCAAGGGCATGTACCTTGGTTGCGGGCACATCCCCAGTAGGGGGTGTGCAGGAGGCAGCTAATCCATGTTTCTCTCTCATCGATGTTTCTAACTCTCTATCCCTCTCCCTTCCTCTCTGTAAAAAAAAAAAAAAATCTATAAAATATATTTTTTAAAAATGTATTTAAAATAAATAAAAACATATTTTTTAAAAAATAATTGTGTCGTTTTGTTGAAAAACATGGTGTGGACTGAACCTAACCCATCGGCAGTGCCGCCCCCATCCTGGGCTATCATTTGTAATCTGGAGCTTTGCCAAGATGATGGCTATGTATACTAGTAGTGGTCTCCTGCTCCCTCTAATGCAGTCTCATTCTCTGCAGGACTCGGTCTGCTGGTAAGAATAGCAACAGCATGAGTTTTATGTGCAGCAAGTGAGACTGTGAACAGATGGCCCTGCTGTAAGCTGCTCAGGTGCTGGAATCATGTGAGCAGTTCTCATCCCCGGGGACAGCTCTGCAGGACGGCGGTGCTTTCCCAGGCTCTAGGGATCAGCCATCTTTCAAGAGTTGAGCACTCACAGGGTCTGTGCTTCAGAATTTACAAACGGCCATGTCTGATGAGCACGATCTAGTATGTTCTCTGACCTCTCAGTCAACTCTGACCCAATGTCCCATGCTGTTCAGCCAGGGCTGCAATTGCTACTGACAGATGATGCAATTTTAAAGCAAGAGCATAAACAGCCTGCAGAGGACGGCGCAGAAGCTCCACGCAGGGACCATGGCACAGGAGGCCAAGGTCAGGCATCACACCTGGCCCCAGCCATGATTCCAGTCTCTGTGGGGCCTGGAAAATGCTCTTGGTTTTACTGCTTCATTGCAGCCCACTCCTTTGCGAAAATGCCTCTAGATAGTGCATGGCAGCTCAGCCTCCTCTGACCCTCCACAGGAAGTCAGGGCCTTCCTCCTGTCTCTCTCATTCATCAAATACACTTTGTTTACTTCACCAAATCCTTTGTTAGAAAGGAAAACAAGCATTGTTGTGTGGAGAACAGAATGCAAAGCATCGCCCTGATCCACGGAGGCAGCCAGACCTCACGGAATGGCCAGGAGGGAGCCTGGCGCCTGCAGCTCAGCCCTCCACAGTTCAAGAGGAGCTGCGGACACGGAGGGGAGGTCATCCTCCCGGGACACAGGCCCCTCAGTCCCAAGGCTTCTGAATTGGAGCTGTGGGAATCTCAAGTCTAAATCCTGAAAGTCTGCTTTACTTTGTATGGAGGTCCAGGTAAGGGACACACACACACATGCACACACACACACGCACACGCACACACATACATGCACACACACACAGCCCATGATTTGGAATCTTGCCTGTGGGAAGCTATGCTCAATTCAGTGCTTGGTGAATATGTTCCTTAGTCCTGAAATAGTGGAACAGAAGACAGAGCCTCGCCACCTCTGTGCAGTCCGAGGCTGTTGTGAGCATTTCCCTTCCTGCTCTGAATCCCTGACAGAACTCCCGGGCCAGGCGAAGGGCACTGAGTTTGTCGGCAGCTCTTGCTTTTCCTCCATCTGTTTCAGAATCAGCGAGAGCGAGAGCGGGTCTGGACATTATAGCCGGTGCCTGTCGAATGTGTGTCAGCATCATTGGCCCATTCACATCACGGAAAAGTAAAGGCCACATTATAGCTGTATGGGATGGCTCTTCTACGTGTCCCCTTCCAACTGGAGAGATAGAAGATTATCCCTGGAGAATTCCTAACTAGGATGGGCACACTCAGTCCAGAGAGCACTCACTCACCAAGGCCAGAACCCCACATCACAGACACATCCCTGGGCCAGCGTGCATCCCTCTCCCCCTTTTATCAGCCAAGGGTTGGGTATCTTATGCTGCATAACACATGGCCCCCACACCTCAGTGGCTCACAAGACAAACACTTATTTCTCTCTTATCGCCCATATCCTCAGTGGATAGCGTGTGGCTACGTCCCACATTTTTCTTCATTCCAGGATGAAAATGAAGAATCAGCTCCTTTCTGGTAAGAGAGCACCAGGGAACCACACTCTGGCTCTTCAAGCTGCAACTTATGAGTGGTGTCAGTTCCTTAAATTCCCATTCTGTTAGCCAAAGCAAGTCAGCAGGCCAAGTGGGAATCAGTGGGATAGGAAATACAATCATCTTGCCCAAAGGAATAGCAACTACTTGGGAAGGATAATACACTATTTCAACCGTTATTCCTTGCAGTGTATATACCGGCTTAGATAAAGGAAGAATAAAGCTCAGAAAAGTAATCTATTAATTAATTTGACTAATATTAAGTGAATACCTACCATATGTCAGCCATAAGGATAAAACAAATTAGGACAAATTCCTACTCTTATGAAGCTTACATTCTAGGGGGAGACAGAAAACAAAGGAACATGGAAATGTGGTATATTGTGATTAGTGATATGAAAACCAATACAACCAAGTAAGAGGGAAGTGGCGTTCCAGGATAGGTGCATGTGCACATGTGATACTGTACTTAGAGCTTGGAAGCCACTGTCTTGTTTTAAGCGGAGGTTTGCCATGACCCTACTGAGCTCACAGATGTGGTTGAGAGGCAGATGCCTGAGTTCAAGGTGATGGAAGACTTTGTGGTAATTTGTTGGTGGTTTGGACAAGGATGTGGCAGTGGCGAGAAGGTGTGAGAAGTGACCAGTTCCTGAGCATATTGTGAAACTAGACAAGGATTTGTTGGTGGGTTGGATTTGGGGAGGATGGGAAACAGGTAACTGGAAGACGACTTGAGTATTTTGTTTTGAGCAGCTGGAACAGATGACTTATATTTATTGAGATGGGAGCTGCTAGGGGAGGGTTAGGGTGAGTAGAAGAGGGACCTCAGGATTCAGCTTTGGTCATGTGATATTGAAGATCCTGTTGGACACCCAAATGGAGCTACCACCTGGCAGTTACAGATGTGGTTGTGGAGATCAGGGAGATGTCAGGGAAGAGATTGGAGTTTTGGAGGCTTCATTAGTTTGCTATGTAAAGCCGTGAGGCCAGATGAGATGACTCACAAAGTAAAAAGGGCAGAGATTCATATATTCTTTCTGATTGGTGTTTCTGGTTTCATAGCAGCACAATTTACAATAGCTAAGATTTGGAATAAGCCTAAGTGCCCATCAGCAGATGAATGGATTAAAAAAACTGTGGTATATCTACACAATGGAATACTAAGCTGCTGTAAAAAGAAAGGAACTCCTACTATTTGCAAGAGCATGGATGGAGCTGGAGAGCATTATGCTAAGTGAAATAAGTCAGTCAGAGGAAGATATATATCACATGCTCTCACTCATTTGTGGATTATAATGAACAATGTAAACCGATGAACAAAAACAGATGTAGAGACAAAGAAGCATCGAACAGATGCTCAAAACTCAGAGGGAAGGCAGGGGAGGGTGGGAGTGAGAGGGAGAGATCAACCAAAGGACTTGTATGCATGCATATAAGCATAAGCGATGGATGTGGACAACAGGGGGTGAGGGTGAGGGCAGGATTGGGGGATGAGAGGACATTGGGGGGATAAGGACACATTTGTAATATGTTAATCAATAAAGGGAAAATAAATTTAAAAAAAAGAGAGAGAGAAAGAAAAGGGCAGAGAAATGGCCTGAGGTCAGAGCCTTGAAGGAGGAGGGACCTGAGAGGGAAGCTCAGAAGGAGGGCCCAGTTGGGCGGGCACGAAGCTGAGAGATTGGTATCGGGAAGCTGTGTTTAGATCTCCAGGGAACAGGGAGAGCCCGACAGTGCCCACGAGGCCACTGCTGTCAGCTAAAGGTGGCGAGAAAACCACTGTGTCACAGGGTTTCTAGGGGGAATGTGGTACAAGGTCCCCATTTTCCTGAGCCCTCTCAGCCATGCTCACTGAGGAGCCTCAGCTTTCAGGCTGTGCCACCTGAGCTCCTGTCAGCCCAGAACTCGGACTATTGGTGGCACAGCGTCCAGCCTGCGGCATCTGGAGCCCTTTTGGATGCTGGGTCTCAGGAACCCGCTGCTTCGGTGAGTGATGTTGTTTAATCACATAATCCATAAAACCAGCCCCAAGACAGCGAGATGTGTTTAGAAGTAAAACTCAGATGATACCCCAAAAGCACTGAGAAACAACAGAAAAAAGCACTACATGGGGATTACTTGCTAACCCAAATCCAAAATTCTGAAATGCCTTCTCTCTGTCTCTCTCCTGCCCTTTCGTTTATAAGATGCTGAACTGCATCTCAGTCTCTCCTCTCACACCCAGAGGCTCCCACTCACACTTGGAAAACATGACCTAGTCTGGCTCTTTACTCGCTCCTCTTCTTCTCTTGTCTCTTCGGGTCTATTGTCTATTTTCTTAAATTTTTTCCCATCATGCATAGCTTTCTGCCCTTTTTAAAGCAGATTAACTTAGCCTTTCTGGTGGTCTTTCAATTTTCTTCTCTGACATCACAAGATCAATAAAGCAAAGGCCAGAAACTGGCCAGGCAAACAAAAATCTCCTCAAAGGAAGGGGAAGTAGGAAAACGAGCACCTCTGTTTGCCATAGCGGGAAGTGTGTTGGTTCTGCTTTGATTCACTTGTGCCCTCAACTCTCTCTTGGGCCAGGAGCTACACACCCCTCTCGGGATCCTCCTGTCTGCCCAGGGCCATTGAGGGCTTTCTTCCTAAGCCCCTCCCCAGCTGAGGAATTAGACTTGGCTCTAGTTCTCCTCCCTCTGGGACATGCGGGTTGATCCCCCCTTTGAAGATTTGCCAAAAGCAAAAAATAACAGCCCAGCTGCCTGTCACTGAAACAAGAGGAGATTTATTTGGTTTATCAGAAAGTACTTAATGCAGAGAGAAAATCTCAAGGTCAACTTCAAGTCAGACAGTTTCAACTTCTGTGGAGCCAGGCCTTCCCCAGCAATCAATCTCAGGCCCCGTGGCTGTCATGCCAGGCCTGGCCTCTGACCCCCAGGGAGCATCCTGGGAGGGAGTAAGAGGCGCCTGAGGAATCAGGGCCACAGCCCTGGAGGCGTCCCGGTCCGTCAGGGTCTGCTGTAGAGCCTCACAGGCTGGGGCTCCATCTTCAGCCTGTGCTGTGTGGTCTCTTCCAAGGGGGCAGGGGGCCCGGTGACCTTCACTCCTGCATTAATTACAAGGTCACTGCAGGGGTGAAGTCAGCTATCAACTGGACATAAGGATGTGAGGTATGGGGTCTGTTGCTGGCTATACCTGTTGCCACAAGAGTCCCCCAGGGAGAGTGGAGAGTAGTGAAGAGTTGGATGGAAAGTTCCCACAAGTAGCAATCAAAGCTTGTCTAGTTCCTCCTTAAATACACAGCCCTGCAATGTCTCTGTGGGTGAAAACAACAGCCATTTCCATGATATTCTGGAAAAAATGACAAGATATTTCTCAATGAGTGATCCTAAGAGGAAAGGAACTTTGTGTGTGATGTATGTGTATTCTGCCCCATGTGCCCTGAATCTCTCCAGTATCTGGTTCCAAAGCAGAAATGAACATCACCCTTATGGATAGCAGTTTGGTGAGGACTGGCATCATGTTTCTTATGCTCATCTCCATGCCTCTGAGGGCACCCTGGCAGTTAGGTGTGTTGAATTGATGAAAGCAGAGAACTATCATCAGGGTCATCAATTCCATCTGCTGAATGAACACTTCACACTCCCTCATTGTACTTTACCAGCCATACTAGGTACCCATAGGTCACCCAATGACAGCACTGAATTTGAGTTTGCAACACCTGCTGGAATGCTTGGCCTTGAACCATTCCCTGACCTCACAAAGCATAGGCTGAAAGCAACCCTTAGCTCATGACCCATATATTTCCACATTCATTCTTCTCCTTCAGCAATAGTTTGCGCAAAAAGCATACAAATGGTGAGGCTAAAAAAGTGTCAGTTTAAAAATGTGCCTTAAAACCTGTCAGTATTCAAAGTTAAACATGGTTCTACTGGATCATGGACCACCCCTTCCTATGATAATCATTCTCCAGACCCCCAGAGCTGGGCCTCACTTTCTTCCTGGGTACACTATGGACTAAGGTGGGGTAAAATAATAGCCAGGACATGAGAGGGCAAGACAGATATAACATGGCTGCTTCCTTGTGTGAGAGGCAGTGTTGATGGGGAGTGGAATGGGTGGTAAAAAGTGTTCACTCTGAGGCATGGAGAAGCTATCTCAGGAGTTTCAAAGCATCTCTGAAGGGTGCAACCAAGTGTCAGATGGTTGGTAAGGTACAAGGGATGCAGAGGGAAAGATCTTTAGGATTTCAACTTGTCATTTGGGTCTGCTTTTATGAAGCATAATTTGCATGCTTTGTCCTAATACTGATCTCATTATTTCATACAGATATACAATATTCCATTGAGGAAACATACTTTGATTAATTTAGCTCATGCCTTATTAATGGGCATTCAGATTAGTATTCTTTGTTGTTGTTCTTAAAAACAGTACTGTAATCTTCATGTAGCATTGTAATATATGCCATTGTGTCTTAGGATAGATTTCTAAAATTTGAATCATCAGGCCATAAGAGAAGATATTTTAAATTTGAGGAGATATTGTAGTTATGATAGAAAATTTTATAGCAATTTAAATTCTCATCAACCAATAAATGAAAGACCCCCATTGTACTTACCAACAGTCAGCGTTATAATTCTTTTATAGTTTTACTTGATTATGTGATAATCCTATATAATAAAGAGGTAATATGCAAATTAACCCTCACACCCTCACTGGGTATTATGGCTGCCTATGACCAGGCTGGCAGGGGGATTGGTGAGGGATGACTAAATGACTGAACAGCAGGCTGCGTGGGGTGACCAGGCTGGCGGGGGGAGGAGGGCCGTGAGGGGCAACCAGGTTGGCAGGGGGCCAGTTGGGGCTAACCAGGCTGACGGGGGGGGGCAGCACAGGGTGACCAGATTGGTGGGGGGCATTTGGGGGTGACCTGGCTGGCAGTGGGGAGCAGTTGGGGGTGACCAGGAAGGCAGGCAGGTGAGGCAGCAGTCCAGGATTGTGCGAGGGGTTCCAGATTGGAGAGGGTGCAGGCTGGGCTGAGGGGACCCTCCCCCCCCCATGCACAAATTTTGTGCACCGGGCCTCTAGTCAATATATAATTACTTATGTGCTTATTTATAATAAAATATACTATTGTTTGTTCACAATTTATTAGTTCTTACTATGCTTTATTATGAAATTTTAAATGAAATTTTTGATCTTTTTCTTATTGAATTGGTATTAGTAATTTTTATTTGCAAGAAATGTTCCACTATTCGGGATAAGAAATGTATGTCTTTGTGTATGCTGCAATATTTTTCTAAGACAGAAAACGTGTCTGTTTTGCAAATGACAGTTTTTCTATTAATTCACACAGTTCCAGCTCAGATTGGGCACTCAATGAATATGTGCTAAAGAAATGAATGGAAGTACAACACTACAGAGGTTATGAATGCAAAGACCCTTGCTTCACTTGCATTACTTATTGACTAATATCAACCCCCTCGCTCACTTGAGCCCCAAGAGTTGCCTTGTTTTCCCCTAGACAAAGACAATTCTTACTTCATAAAACTTCACTATTTGCCTCGTATATGCCTCCCAAACATTATGAATTTCTTACTAATGTCAACATAGCTTCTCTTTAACCTCTTGACAGGAAGTGATTGTTCAAGGAATGATCTTCAGTGATGAAATGCAGTTATTGGCATATCTCAACTTTGTTCTCTTGCTAATGATTTCATCATTAAATAAGACATTTAATATTATTTCTTTGGGGCTTGGCTTACCATCTGGGGCCTCCTCCAATTATTTGTATGTTGGTTTATGCAAGTGAGACGTCCCTTTACACAGAGGAACAATTTTTCAAAAGTTAATTTAACCTGAACAAAATAAAACAATAACAAACTATGAAATTTTATTACCTTAACCACCCAAACCACTAAGAAAGACCGTAATACAAACAAATGTCAAACTACATCTTCTTCAATGGAAGAAGTCAGATTTTAAAGGTAATCTTTGCCTCTTTCCTAACATTCCTAGAAAAAGCCTGAATTATCTTCTGTCCAAAGACATAAACCATCTCAGTACTGATAGAAACAGAGCTATGTCTTCTACCTAAAGCTGGAATTTCTTGGCATACCTATACTGTAATTTGTCAATTATTGAGCTGAACACTGAATTTCCTAGTGCTAGTTCCCACATAAGAGGACTCCTAGTGGATGAGTGCAAGCATTATCTCCTCCAACCCCAAATAATTTGCAGAACAACTGACCTACAGGAGTAACAAGTAAAATTTCAGGGACACATACCGTTTGTGGGAACCCTAATCAGAATACGCTGGATGGTCAAGGCTAATTTGCCATATGCATGTGCGAAGGCAATGACACAGCAGTTTTTCTGTATGCGTGCGCAGGCATGCCTTTATAGAGCTCAAATATTGGTGTCACTACTTGGCAAGAAGCCTCTTTTGTCTAAGTTGGTATCAAGTGTTGATGACCAGTCAGTAAACAGCTGCTTTTGTGGGGCTACTTTGAAGAACTACTTTGTCTGATGGCCCCTGTAGTGGCAATGGCTACCTGGTCTATAATAAAGTCTCTCCCATATATGCCTACAGCTTCTCATAGCTTCATGTAATACCCGGTGTTGGAGGACCTGTGCTCCCACAATTGGTGTAGTTGAGCAGGATCAAGAGGTAAGTGCCCCATCAGCCCAGTCAGAGGTCATGTTGCCTCTGACCGGGCTGTGGTATCCCATAGCGGCAGTCCTGATGTTCTGGACGCCCCTCTGAGGAATTAGGAATAGGTTGCGATGAGGCCGGTGGCGGTGGAGAAGACCTTGGTGTCCTTGACGATCCAGTCCCAAAAAGCAGCGGGGAGCAGCATGGCCTGGGAGAGAAAGAGCCTTCAGGAGCTGGACAGAGGCAAAGATGAAGCCGAGCTTCACAGCAGCAGCCACTGAGGGAGCTGGAGCAGGAGCAGGAAAGAGATGGCAAGAGGGGTAGGGGGGCAGGCGCCTGACCTTCTGTGGGTAATGAGCATTTTGCAATGCACAAGAGGATTTAATTTTCACTGCAGCTCCGGTAGTGTTCAGCTCGCTGGAGACTTGGATGTCAAGTGGTGAAAGAAGGGGATAGTGAGATCTGTGACTATGTGTGGGCAATGCCTAAGGTAACAGGCCAAGCACCTGGTTGGGGGGCCCAGAGGCCATATGTTGAACCCACCGGTGCAGACTGCAGTCTGCTCTTTGGTGGCCCAGATAGATGTGAGGCTCCATTGCTCATATAGATGGGTGTGGGCGTCGAGCTGTCCATGTGTGGCTGGCAACGCTCTCCCGTGCTGGAGTGCATCTTGGGGAGATTCGATAGAGTTGTTGGGCTGGAGAAGGTGAGGATCATCCGCCCTGCACAGCCCCGCAGTTCTCCGGCGTGGCCAGTGAGGAGAATGACAGCACCTGGCGCCTGGCCGTGGCTTGCAGAGAAGAGAACAGAGGGACTCCTCCATTATAGTCTGCAGAACAGCTGTGACAGATCGTACAGCCTGCCCCTCTCTGGTGTTAGGGTGATACTGCTATGTAGTGGGCTGGCACAAGATTTAGCTGCCTGGAGCAAGCCTCCCATGGTGCCAGTGCTCCATTGTGTTAATGATGCTGTTAACCTCCAAGTCTCTGAACGCAGCTGCCAGTAGTCTATGACAGGCCTATATTGGTCTGCAGACCTACGTCGGTCTTTGGGGCTATTGGTGACTGTCCAGTCCCCCCTTGGTGCTGTTGTTCCTGTCAGTTGCCCCACAAGTGGGTGACAGGGGGTCCAACCCCAGAAGTAGTGAAGGGCACCCAGCTGTCAAGAGGGCAGTCGCCCAGGTGGGCGGAGAAGGTTTCAGTCCCAGTTATGGAAGAAAACTGAGAGTCACACTCTCTTTCTGAGAGACAGTTGGCAGCGATGTGCAGCCTCGCAGGCCTGTGTGACCATGCTCATGTTGGGAGTGGCACAAACGCCAACTTTAGCAAAGGGGAGGGCTATTTGGAACAGGGGCCACGGTGAGGACCAGCCCTCTGTCACAGGCATTGCAAACCCTGTTGGATCCTGTGACATATGAGGCCCTGTCAAGGGACGAAACTCCTGTGGAGGAGCTACTCCCTAGTTCGTTCCGAGAGGGTCTGCCACCCTCCCGGAGACCATGTGGTATACGGACAGGCCTAGTAGGGAAGAACCCTGCTACATGGATAGCTGTGACTGTCTGTCTGGACACCGATGAACTATGTCGTTCCATTCAGATACTGGGCAAAGTATTATTTTAGAACAGACAGCTGGGTTGTCTTTACAGGCTTACTATGTAGTTGCCATGATGGCACAAGCAATAGTGGCTAGTAGGCTACCACCACATGTGGGAACAGGAAATGTGAGCTCCACCTAGGGGTGGACCCACCTAGCCTAAAAGGTTGGGCTTGATGAGTATATGTGGAGGTGTCCTCAGACACTTCATGTGCAGGTGAAAACAACAGATGAACTGTTGCAACCCAAGGCCTCCTGCCTTGGCAGAGGGGCAACAGGGAGTGTGGACCTGACCATGGTCCATTACAGGAGAAGGGCCATGGATAGCCCTCCTATCCTCTTAGGAAAGTGACAGTTATACCCCTTGACCCATCCCTGGTGAAGTAACCAGTGCCCTGCAAGAGATAGTGAAGTGCAGGCTACACAAGCCCTTTCTCATGACGCCCTCCAAGACTAGTGGGATGGATTACCAGGGATATAAAGCTGGCATTCTTAAGTTTTACCATTAGGGCCGGAGTACTGGTCCTAACACACTACAGTCTGTATTGTCATTTTAGGCTCCGTGTTTAAGGAGCTGGAAAATGGGCCACGGTACCCCGCGAAGACCATCCTGCATAAGGGGAGGCGTGTGGGAACCCTAATCGGAGCACGCTGGGTGGCCAAGGCCAATTTGCCATACGCATGTGCAGACAATGACACGGCGGTTTGACTGTATTCACTGCGCAGGCGTGCCTCTCTGTAACCCAGACACTGATGTCACTATTTGGCGAGAACCCTCTTCTGTCTAAGTTGGTATAAAGATGTGTTACTGACCAGCTGGTGTGTGGCTGCTTTTGTGGGGCTACTTTGAGAACTACTTTGTCTGATGGCTCCTGTAGCAGCAATGTCTACTTGGTCTACAATGAAGTCTCTCTTACACATGCCTTCAACTTCTCATGTCTTCATCTAATACCCAGTGTCCGAGGAGCTGTGCTCCCACACCTTCGTGGCAAGAGGACTGCTAAAGAGGAAAAAGTTCTTCACGTCATGCATGTTACTCTCAACCTCAAAGGGTTGAGGGTGGGAAATCTTCATTGGACCAGGGACATAAAAGTTATAGGGACACCAGGGAACATTCTCTTCCTTTTAAAACAACACAAAAATATGTAGAAGAGGTCACAGATATTTATAAATAACCCATTTATTTCAATTCACCCAGAAATTCTTACACAGCCAGTATATGCCAGGAACTGCACAGGATAATGGAAAAGATAGTTTTTCTGCCCTGGAAGACTGGGATCAGATTGATGAGTGAAGGCTTATATATCCCAATTAGAATATTTCATAAAAAAGCATTTAGAATAAGGTGCTAAGTGCAATTCAATTGACCTTGAGAACCAAGTTTTAGCGCACAATGCCTGCAAAGCGCTGTGGATGTAAGATGATAAAGAAAGCAAGTCCGTGGACCCTGGAAGTTACTGTTAAGTTGCCAATAAATGCCTAAGAAGCTGATACGTCTAAGAGGCCCCTCCATTGGGGAGGCAGCATGACCTTGTGGCAGAAGGTCCTCTCTCCATGAGGGCAATGAGGACGAGTTTTCCAAGACCCATTTTACCAGTAAACTTTGTATGCTTCTGTGTCCTCGGGTGGAATAATATCTTCCATTGACCAAGTGAGTCCATGAGTATGAAAACACCATGTCACTGCAAAGAGTGATGTCGGGATACTGCAGAGGTCCTCGGGATTTAGGACCGTAGAGGTAATAGTGGGGATTAGCAGGAGGGGCAGGGTGTATGGATCGTGCCTTTACTATTACATTAAGAACAATCTTTATCCTAATCTACCACCTGGTTTCCTAGGGACTATCCTACCTGCCTGCCTACCATTTGGCCTTTTTTTGGGTACTAGATCTCTTTGTGACCTGAACCAGGAAAAAACAGAAATCCAGAAAACCCAGAATTGTAGCCTGATGTCCAAACAGGGACAGGAGATATGCAACAGGCTAGGGGAGGAAACCCATTACCAGGGGTTCCCAGTGTCAGTGCACTGAGCAGAGGCGGCTGTCAGGACCTTTGGGGAAACTGGCCTTAGAGATCAGAACTGAAGTGACATTTACCATGAGCTCCATAGTTTCTCTACTTCTATCCCTGCTTTAGTGTATCTTGACCTAACACTGAAAGCAAAGGGTCTTAACAATGTGTGTTTGTTTCTATTTGATCTCAGGTATGATCTGATCTTATAAAAATTTTACTTCAGACAACCAAACTAATCATTCAGTCATTAAGAACTTTGGCTCCCAGGAGAGCAAGCCACTGAAATAGAATAAGAATCTTTTCTGAATATGCCAACAGATTTAGGCATGGCTAAGAAGTTAGGGTGAGCTGAAGTCTGGGAGATAAGACACACAGTGGAGCAAGCCTGAGATGATTCCAGCCATCAGTAAAGGAGAAGACTTGTTGGAAGCCAGTGAAAAAGGAAATGAAACAGAAAAATAAACCCACATGAGCTGTGGGTGAATATGGGAGTGTTGTCATACATCTTGGAAGCTGGCCAGGATACATGGTTACTTGCTGGCTCTTACTTCTAATCTTGCCACAACTAATTAGTCTATCATTTTTCTGACTCAGCAAAGACAAATTTTAAGTTGATATTAAGGTATACATGGAAGCAGTGGGAAAATCTGCAGTCACAGCATATTTGTAATTTAGGGAGGACCCATGTATTATGCAGAATGATTCTGTTCTTTCCAAACCAAAGATGATGATTGACAACAGAAGGCTTCCCTGTTGGTCTGCTGGAGAGAAGAGAAGAGAATCATTTAGGACAGCTCATGGGAAGGGATATGAACTCCATCCCCAAGCTTCTGCCACTCATTTTCTCATCTGTCTGCCCTCTCCTTGCTGTTTGGGGTGGCAAGCCAGACAAAGGTGGGCTTGGCCACTTAGACCATGGATTCAGAATGTAAAGTGGCATATATTTCATCTTTAGTTATCATTCAATGGCCAGAAAGCAAAAACATATTAAGTTTATGTTATTTAAAGATCATGGAGTTTAATCCAGATAGGCCATTCTAAACATGGCTGGTGGGTAGGGGGTGGGATAGCATGAGAGTGGTAGTCCAGGGACATTATTGGAAGCTTGGTAGAGAGAAGAAGATCTCAGAGAACCAAGAATGCCAATAGAAAATAAAAAGGGTTAGGGTGGGCAAATACAGGGTGGTCACACCCTAGTCGGTTTGGCTCAGTGGATAGAGCATCAGCCTGCGGACTGAAAGGTCCCAGGTTTGATTCCGGCCAAGGGCATGTACCTTGGTTGCGGGCACATCCTCAGTAGGAGGTGTGCAAGAGGCAGCTGATCGATGTTTCTAACTCTGTATCCTTCTCCCTTCCTCTCTGTAAAAAATCAATAAAAAAAAAAGGTGGTCACAACATTCCATTGACTGAAGTACCATGTACCTGGCCAATTTGTGGTCACATGGGTTTGTAAGAGTTGAGTCAGTTGATTCAAAGGGATGGGCCACAGAGCTCCCTCCTTCCTACTGATAAAGGCCCATAATTCTCTTGCCCTGGGATTTCAAGTGGAGGTTATGGCTGTTATTTTGTAAAGGGAAGTCTAGGGGGTGAGGAAATACCTGCTGGACACACGAAGCTCAAGTTTGGCCCAGTCCATGTGGCTCAGTGGTTGAGCATTGACCTATGAACCAGGAGGTCACAATTCAATTCCCAGTCAGGGCACATGCCAGGGTTGTGGATTGATCCCAAGTAGGGGCCATGCAGGAGGCAGACCATGATGATTCTCATTATTGATTATTCTATCTCTTTCTCTCCCTCTCTCTTCCTCTCTCTGAAATTAATAAAAACATATTTAAAAAAAACTGCCTGAATATTTTTTAAAGCTCATTTGCTGAAAAAGAGAGGAAAGACTCTGCTGCTCTCAAACGCCCTTTGGCTTCCCGGTCATTTACGTTTATAAATATGAGTTGTGTGTGTGTCTTTCTGAAAATCCAGCTGACCCTTCTGCTGCCTCTGACCCATACTGGAGATTTGAAGGTGCCAGGGTGCTTATCTTACTTGTATGGAGGATAGAGAGATGGCATAGGTTAATAGAAATATATCTGGCCTGTGCAATTAAAGACAGCCATAAACCAAAAGGTATCTCATACCTAAGCAATCAAACTGACCATAAGTTAGGCCGAAAGTAGCCCTGACCTGAGTAGCTGGGAGGGCCATAAGATAGAGCTTTCTCTGCCAGCACAACTGGGAGAGCTATAAGATAAATCAAAAGTGACTCCAACCATCAAGATAAGGGGGAGATAAAATGCGGACACCACATGGGCTTTGAGCTTTGAAAACTAACTCTATGACCAACAAGAAGGGGTCAGGTTCAGACAAAGAACTGAAGCCTACTTGATGCCTCAAGACAAAGAAGCAGCAGTACTCTCTTCAGAGGCCCCTCTGTCCATCCAGAGGGACAGAGTCTTAGGCTTAGAATTTAGAATTAGGTTTTAGAGGTAGCGTCTGCTTGCAATAAAGTTTCTGTACTTTTCATGTCTCACCTTTTGTCCGTGGCTTCATTCTTCAAAACCATTGAGACAAGAACCCGGGAATTCAGTGTATTCCAGTTCAATTTTTGCATTTCAATATCGTCAGTCAAATTGCAGCCTTCTCCCTCTCCTTTCTACAGAGTCTGACTGCCCTTGTCCTTTATGCCCATTGCCTCCACAGCCCACTGCAGTCCAGCCTCCCTTCCCATCGCCTCACATGAACTAAACTGCTCTCTGGTGCTCACCCCATACACAGGCATCTGAGACTTCATGACAGCACTTGACACAGCGGGCTGTGTCCCCCCTGAAACCTTTTCATCCTCTCCTTTTCTTAACATTCCGTTGTCCTGAGGTTTCTTCTGTGGTCTTCGTTGGTCTTTCTTCCTCCACTTGCCCCTAAATGTCTGTGTTCCCCAGGTTTCCTTCTTGTCAGTTGCTGGCTGAGGGTCAGCATAAGTGTTGGCTAAGCATCTGTGCCACAGCACCAAACTACCTGGGGGGGAATCCTGACTTGGCCACTCCCATTCCTGGACAAGTTTCTAAGTTCCTATATACAGGAAACTGTACCCAACTTATAGGAAGTAAGTTGTAATCTATACTAATAAAGGGGCAATATGCTAATTAGACCAGACATCTTCTGGATGCCCTTCTGGACAGGGACACAACAGCTGAAAGAGTCAAGGGCCTGTGGCATGGGAGACGGGGTGACACTGGTGGGCCCAGGTCAGTCCCACCTGTGCTGCATGGTCCCTCCATCTGTAGAGGTGGGCGCTGGGAGAGGTGGGGCGGCCCATGGCCCTGGAGTTTTTGCACAGGCTGGATGGGGTGAGACCTCCGTGCCTCAACCTCCCACAGCCCCTCCCCCAGCTGGCCTGGCCCCATACACAAGTGGGCGGGGACCGGGGCCAGCGCTAATAAGTGAGGGCCGAGGGTAGGCCAGCCCTGGTGGCTGGCTTTGGCAGCAGCAGTGGGTTATGGGGAAGGTGCCTTCCCCTGATCCTCCTGGTTGCCTCTCACAGAGGGAGGCCAGACTGCAGCTTAAGCCTGCTCCCCTTGGGGAGCGGGCATAAGCCATCAGTAGGACATCCCCTGAGGGCTCCCAGACTCTGAAAGGGGGCAGGCCAGGCGAATTTTCATGCACCGGGCGTCTAGTAATTAAATAAATGAATATATGTAAAGCAGCCATACAGTAATCACCCAATACATGTATCATGTTTTCATTATTAGTCTCTTATTTTTAAATGAACATTAACTACTAGCTCTATATTCTTGAGTCTAAACCTATTTCAGTAATTCAAAATTCACCTTTAAGTTCCAGACCTACATTTCTATTTTCTACATTCCTGGATTTACCAGAGGAATACACAGATCAGGATGTCCAAAGCTAATCTCATTATCTACTTCCTGAAACCAACTCGTTTCCCAGCATTTTGTATCTGAGTTAATGAGAAAGCTGTCCACTGGATTGTAATAATTAGGGTTCTCAGACTCATTATCTATTACCCCCCTCTCACCTTCCGAACTCTTAAATAAGACCTGACTATTTTTCAAAATATTTCTTAAACCTTCTTATGATCCTTTCTAAGCTTCAATTCAGTCCCTTATCATATCTTACTTGGACTATTACAAAAATATTCTTCATCCATATTTACTCTTTTAAAAAATATTCTTTATTGTTGAAAGTATTACAAATGTCTCCTTTTTCCCCCATTGACTTCTCCCTGCCCACTCCTGCCCCCCCAAAACAGGCCCTCACCACCAACACCCTACTGTCTGTGTCCACTGGTTCTGCTTATATGCATGCATACAAGTCCTTTGGTTGATCTCTTACCTGCCCCCCTCCCCTGCCTTCCCTCTGCAGTTTGACGGTCTGTTCGATGCTTCTATGTCTGTGGATCTATTTTTGTTCATCAGTTTATGCTGTTCATTATATCACACAAATGAGTGAGATCATGTGGTATTTATCTTTCTCTGACTGGCTTATTTCACTTAGCATAATACTCTCTAGTTCCATCAATGCTGTTGCAAGTGGTAAGAGTATTTCTTTTTTACAGCAACGCAGTATTCCATTGTATAGATGTACCACCGGTTTTTAATCCACTCATCGGCTGATGGGCATGTAGGATGTTTCCAAATCTTAGCTATTGCAAATGGTGCTGCTATGAACATAGGGGTGCATATATTCTTTCTGATTGGTTTTATGATTCCTTGGGATATATTCCTGGAAGTGGGATTAATGGGTCAAATGGGAGTTTCATTTTTAATTTTTGAGGAAACTTCATACTGTTTTCCACAGTGGCTGCACCAGTCTGCATTCCCACCAGCAGTGCACGAGGGTTCCCTTTTCTCCCCATCCTCTCCAGCACTTGTCATTTGTTGATTTGTTGATGGTAGCCATTCTGACAGGTGTGAGATGGTACCTCATTGTCATTTTCATTTATTGGATTATTAGTGACTTTGAGCATGTTTTCATATGTCTCTTGGCTTTCTCTATGTCTACTTTCAAAAAGTGTCTATTTAGGTCCTTTGCCCATTTTTTGATTGGATTGTTTATCTTCCTTTTGTTAAGTTGTAGGAGTTCCCTATAAATTTTGGAGATTAAACCCTTATCGGATATAACTTTGGCAAATATGTTCTCCCATGCAGTGGGCTCTCTTGTTGTTTTGTTGATAGTTTCTTTTGCTGTGCAGGAGCTTTTTATTTTGATATAGTCCCATTTGTTTATTTTCTCCTTAGTTTCCATTGTTCTAGGAACCATATCAGTAAAGATATTACTATGACATGTGTCATATTTTGCTGCCTATGGATTCTTCTAAGATTTTTATGGTTACCCATCTTGTGTTTAAGTCTTTTATCCATTTTGAATTTATTTTGAGTATGGTGTAAGTTGGTCTAGTTTCATTTTTTTTTTGCATGTATCTGTCCAATTTTCCCAGAACCATTTATTGAAGAGATTGTCTTGACTCTATTGTATGTTCTTGCCACCTTTGTCAAATATTGAGCATAATGGCTTGGGGTTCTCTGTTCTGTTCCAATTGTATAGACCAGGCAGTTTTGAGAACAGTGGCTTTGTAATATAGCTTGATATCTGGTATTGTGATCCCTCCAACATTGTTCTTCTTTTTCAGGATTGCTGCTGCTAATTTTTTTTATTCCGTGTAAATTTTTGGAGAGTTTGTTCTAGGTCTGTGAAATATACCATTGGTATTTTAATGGGGATTGCATTGAATCTGTAGATTGCTTTGGGTAGTATGGACATTTTAATGATATTGATTCTACCAATCTATGAACACGGTATATTCTTCCACCTGTTTATATATTCCTTTATCTCTTTTTCACATCCTGTAGTTTTCTGAGTACAGGTCTTTTACCTCCTTAGTTAACTTTATTCCTAGGTATCTTAATATTTTTGTTGCAATAATAAATGGGATTTTTTTTTTAGTTTCTCTTTCTGTGAGTTCATTATTGGTGTATAAAATGCCATAGATTTCTGGGTGTTAATTTTGTATCCTGCTACATCACCGAATTCATTTATTAAATCTAGTTGTTTGTTTGTTTTGTTTTGTTTCAAATATATTTTATTGATTTTTTACAGAGAGGAAGAGAGACGAATAGAGAGTTAGAAACATCAATGAGAGAGAAACATCGATCAGCTGCCTCCTGCACACACCCCACTGGGAATGTGCCCGCAACCAAGGTACATGCCCTTGACCGGAATCGAACCTGGGGCCCTTGAGTCCACAGGCCGACACTCTATCCACTGAGCCAAACCGGTTAGGGCAAATCAAGTAGTTTTTGATGGAATCTCTAGGGTTGTCTATGTACAATATCATTTTATCTGTGAATAATGACAGTTTTATTTCTTCTTTTCCAATTTGGATGCCTTTTATTTCTTCTTTTACTCTTTTAAAAATAGTTTCTTTTTCATGCTTTTAAAAATTATATACATTAAATCTTTATTGTTGAAAGTATTAATATGTCCCCTTTTTCCCTCATTGACCTCTTCTAACCCACCCCTGCCTATCCCCCGGCCTTCACCACCATATTGTCTGTGTCCATGGGTTATGCATATATGCACACAAGTTCTTTGGTTGATCTCTTCCCACCCTCCCCTGCTTTACCTCTGAGATATTTCAGTCTGTTCCATGTTTCTGTGTCTCTGGATCAATTTTGTTCATCAGTTTATTTTATTCATTAGATTACACATATGAGTGAGACCATGTGATACTTGTCTTTCTCTGACTGGCTTATTTCACTTAGCATGATACTACTTCAATTATTTTTTGGAACAGTAATCATGTTTCATTCCTGTTCTTAAAAACTAAACAAAAGAAACAACAAGAGTAGCTAGGGAGTCTCTGAGGCTTACAGAGGGAGCCTGCATCCTCCCAGCTCCAAAAACTGCCCTCCTACTTCCAGCTCAATTCGGCCCCTTCCCTCCTGAAGTATCTAAACTCTGGTCCTGAGAAGGCTTCACACTTTCATAAACAAGTCACAGTCTTGCACCTCTCATCATCAGTATTTCCCCCTTTTCTATATTTGACAAAAATCTTATGGAAGGTTTAAGGTCCAGAACAAGCATAGCTTTTTCTGGGCAACCCCCATCCCCAGAGCCCCAGCTCTGGCCCCCTGCCCCCGCCCCCAGAGCCCCAGCTCTGGCCCCCAGTCCCAGCCCCGAGAACCCCAGCTCTGTCTCCCATTGCCCAAGGGAGAGGCGCCACTCTCTCGCTCTGCTACTCTGTCTGCTGTCTGTGCAGATCCTGAACTTGTGACCTTGTGGTCACCTTCTGTTTCCATGTCGCTCTCCTAGTTGTGTGTTCTTAATGACCTTCTGTTCCGCACACCTGCGCATGCCAGCACTGAGTGCCTGCTGGTTGCCTTTTTCCGAGTCTTACTTCCTCTTATCAATTTCCCTGCCAGGGCAGCCACACCTGGGCCCCCCTCCACTCAGAGGCTGCCACGTGTCTGTGTGCTGACAGGGGGTTCACTCCTCTCCCTGCCTCCCCGCCAGGGTGGGCCTTGTCCCAGAGCAGCCACACTTACCTACAATCCACCTGGTTAATGGAAACGTTTATAATGACATTCTTTTACGTCCATCTGTACATAATGCAATGTATTTTATGGAATATACAGTGCTACACTTTTTAAAATGAGTGTTTGAATCCTTTTAGGAATGTTTTAATCTGTCTACTTTTGAGTATTTCCAGCATTTTCAGATTCTGAAATTTTCCATGCATGTCCTATGGAATTCATCAAGTGCATTCCTTTCAGTGTTCTGGCCTATATTTTGCTGTTTGGGGCTATTTTAGGAGACTGTGTGGTATGGACATTTGAAGCAAATCGGACCATACCCAATTTGATATTTTAGTGGAGCATTGCATGTTGACACTAAGAATAAAAATAATTTAGCTTCATTTCTCTGTTTTGTTTAATTATCATCATAAAATAATGCTTGATAAAAAAAAATAGTCACCCACTACAACAACTTAACCTAAAATTTTGAAATTTGTAGGTTATTGCTTTCACTAACAACATCACGTATGCTCATTAAGGAAAAGCTGGAAAGCATGAAGAAAAGGAGAAAGGAGAAAGGAAAATCAGGTTTTCTTTGTTATCCTTCAAAAATCCAGATGAAAACTAAAGTGCACTTCTTTCAATCTTTTTCTGATCATTGGTGCAATTTTTATTTGATATTTTTATTTATGTTAGTTATATTATTTTAAATATTATTTTTATTTTATATGGAAGTTTTATGTATTTGATATTGTGCAGATACTAACATTTGTAAAATATACAATATGCAGATTTCCCCTTGGTTTACCAGTAGTTGTAGTTCATTCACATTCACTGCTGAACAGTATTTCATTTTGTAAATATACCGGAATCTGGTTATGTATTTATCAATTAATATTATCTTTTGCTAAAAGAAAGATTAATTCTAGGACTGTTAATATTTATATAAGTTGCAGATATGATCTTATATCATATTGCATATTAGAAATAGATATCTCATGCATAGATATTATCTAATATGGAGGCTCCTACTATAGAGATATAAACGTGTTATGTTGGTAATAAATACTATGAGGTGTGTGTACATTCAGGGAGGAGGATCAGAGGGTAGACATTCCCAAATGCACCGGCAGAGGGCATGCTTCTTCCCCACTTTGTCAATTAATGTGAAGATTACTTTCTAAATAATATGACCTTCACAAGTATATAAATAGACTGGCTGCTCTGCAAGTTTTTCAACACTTGCATTTTGGGGGTTATATCCAATTGGATTATAATTTTGTATGACTACCATGCGACGCTGTGTGCGCTGGACACCTGCATGGCTTTGCGAACCAAGATCATTACCCCAATAAATCCCATAGGAAAAACAAAAACATGCATAATTTCATTGTACACTGAGGGGCCAAATTATTATGACCACCTGACGTTTGCAAGCAAATTAGCTATAATTTCACGCTAACGTTGCTAGAGGGCTAGACCATTATAAATAGAGAAGCAGGTTGTTTACCATGACAGTAGAAGTGATTTTTTTTTCTGAAGATATGGGTAAACAACGTGATTAACAGCCTTTGAACATGGGATATACATATATACTGAGTGGCCAGATTATTGTGACCACCCCATCAGTACTTCATTGGGCCACCTTTTGCCTTCAATACTGTGGTGATTCTTCTTGGCAATGACTCCACGAGATGTTGAAAGGTAATGCAAAGAATCTGACACCATGCCTGATGAATATTACTGTCCAGTTCTGTGAGATTTGATGGTTGTGGAACCAGCTGCCTGATGGCTCTTTTAACTTCGTCCCACAAATGCCCAATTGGATTGAGATTTGGTGATTGTGGGGCCACCTAAGCAAGGTAAAGTCTCCCTCATGTTCTTGAAACCATTCCTGCACAATATGAGCACCATGGCATGGCACATTGTCTTGTTGGAAGAAGCCATCTCCATTGGGATACGCCATCAACATGATTTGATGAACTTGATCAGCAACAATACTTAGGTATGCTGTGCTATTCAGACATTGTTCCACACAAATTAAAGGGTCCAAATTATTCCAGGAATACATGCCCCAAACCATAACACTGCCCCCACCAGCTTGAACGGTTGTGCTCATGCATGTGGGGTGCATGCTTTCATGCGGTTTCCACCAAATTCTCACTCTGCCATCTGCATGATGCAACTGGAAACGTGATTCATTGAACCACATGACTTTTTTCCAATGCTTGACTGTCCAATCCTTGTGTTCCTGTGCGAATTGGAGGTGTTTGATCTTGGTAACTGCAGACAGCAAAGATGTTCGAACAGGCCTTCAGTTTCCATATCCCATACAATGCAATGTACGGTTAATTTGCCTACAGAAGTCAGGTGGTCATAATAATCTGGCCACTCAGTGTATTCTTTGCTTATTATATTTTGTATAATTGAAATATAATAAATTGCACATCTTATCTAATAAAGAAGAATTATGCAAATTGACCATCACACTGTAATGGTCAAGATAGCTGCACCCACAGCAGAGGCAGGCACAAGATAGCTGTGCCCACATTGGAGGCCGAGTTCCCATAATGAGCCTTAATGAGCAAACAGCAGAGACCTGATGCTGTGTGGTGCTGGGCTGGGCCAGGGCCTCAGGATGCACTCCCTGCCCTGGCACCAGGCCGGGGGACCTCAGTCCATACCCCCTGCCCAGCAGGGTTTGACAGGGGCCCTCAGGACATGTACCCCACCTGGTGTAACTTGATGGGGAACCTCAGGCCATGCCCTCCGCTTGGCAGGGCTTGACAGGGGACCTCAGTCCGTGCCCCTTCCTGGACAGGGCTTTACGGGGGACCTCAGTCTGTGTCCTCCGCCCAGCAGAACTTGACAGGGGACCTCAGGCCATGCTCCCTGCCCCAGCACCAGGCCAGGCGACCTGAGGCCATGCCCCCACCCAGCAGGGCTTGATGGGGTATAGCGCAATGGGGGTGGGGCCGGACAGGTCTGGGTCTTGCTTGATTTCAAGGTGCACGTGGGTGGGTGGGGACTTGACTCTGGTTCCCGTGGTGTGCTCCAGACTCTGACAAGAGAAATATTTTCATATACATTTTACTAATTTTCTTTCATCTCTGACACTTCTATTATAGAGAAAGGGCAAATAGCAATATTAAAATATTTCCTCTAATTAATTCCCTTTTAATGCACATGAATTTCATGCACCAGGTCACTAGTAAATATGTAATTTATTAACTTCCATGAAATTATCAAACCCATCAAAATAAATCATCATTCACACACCACAACATTTTTCCTTATTACCCTTAGTAATCCCTCCGAATGCCCTTCCCAGCCCTTTCTCCCAGGAAACCACAGTCTGAGTTTCTGTCACTATAGATCTGTGTGCATTTTCTAGACTGTGCATAAATGGAGACATACAGTATATAATGTGTATGTCATTCTTCCACTCAGCATAATTTTTTAAACCTGTTGTTGTGTATAAAAATAGCCCATTCCTTTTTACTGCTGAGTAGTATACCAGTGTATCTACAGTAATAAAAGACAAACATGCAAATTGACTTTGCTACACCTTAAGCCACACCCACTGTAGCTGGACACTTGTAAACAAGGATCTGAAGTCCTCCTAAGAAGTGGATGTTCTATCAGGAGCACCACGTGACTTGCAAGCGAGTCACACTGGGTCAAGATTGCACACAATCTTGAGTTCCCGGAACATTTACCTCCCTGAGAAAGGATAAGATTAAATAGTTGTGGGTGTAGAGCAGAAAGAGAGGGCACCGCTGCAAGTTGTCTTCAATACGCTATTGTAACAATATAGAACAAAACAAGATTTAGTTGGTTAATTGCTGATGCACTAACCCTGTACCAAACCCCAATAAAAGTGATGGTGAGAGTGCAGAGTTTCCTACATGCCTATGCGAGTTGTAGCCCTCTGTCCAGCATCAGTCATCCTGTGTGCTCATCTTACCTCTGCATCTTTGGTTCATTAAACATCTCTCAACACCCACCAGCCAATTAGAGCGACCATATGCAAATTAACCCAACCAAGATGGCGGCCAGCAGACACGGAGCTGGAGCAAGCAGGAGGCTTGGTTGCCCAATGATGAAGGAAGCCAAGCTTTCCGCCGGCTGTGGCTGGCTCTGAGCTCCACTCAAGGCAACAAAGTTTCAATTATAGAAGATAAATAAACCCCAGATACCTGCTTTCAGCTGGGCATGGCCATGGAGCTGGAGCAAGCAGGGGGCTTGGGTTGCCCCTGGCAATGGAGGAAGCCAAGCTTCCTCCCACCCTGGCCAGCTCTGAGCTCCACTCAGAGGCTACAAAGTTTCAATTATAGAAAGTAAATAAATCCCAGAATAAAAAAAAAAGAAAAAAAGGAGAGGCTGGGAGCTTCTGTTGCCAGGGGGCTTGGCTAGCCTAAAAGTGGCCCTCAGCCCCTCCTTCAGGCTGGCCAGGCACCCCAGTGGGTACCCTCCACCTTAAAGGGGGTGTGGCCAGCCTGAAAACAGCCATAAGCCCCTCACCCTGGCTGGCCAAACCTCCATAGGGTGAGGGTCCCCACTGGGGGGGCTTGACCAGTCTGAAAACAGCCATCAGCCCCTCACCCAGGCTGGCCAGGCACCCCAGTGGTGACCCTCACCCTGAAGGGGGTGTGACCAGCTGCAAACACCCATCAGACTCTCACTCAGGCTGGCCAGGCACCCCTGTGGGACCCCCACCGTGATTCAGGACATTCTTCAGGGCAAACCAGCCAGACCCCACCCGTGTACCAGGCCTCTATCCTATATAATAAAAGGGTAATAGTAGAGTGCCTGGGAATCACTGGTCACAATGACACACACTGACCACCAGGGAGCAGAAGCTCAATGCAGGAGCTGCCCCCTGGTGGTCAGTGTGCTCCCACAGGGGGAGCTCTCCTCAGCCACAACCAAGGCTGATGGCTGCCAGTACAGTGGTGGTGGGAGCCTCTCCCCCCTCCTCAGCAGCGCTAAGGATGTCCGACTGCAGCTTAGGCCTGCTCCCCACTGGTAAGTGGACATCCCCCGAGGGCTGCGGGGCTGCCAGAGGGATGTCTGACTGCCAGCTTAGGCCTGATCCCCCAGGGAGCGGGGCTAAGCCAGCAGGTGGACATCCGCCGAGGGTTCCCAGACTGCGAGAGGGCACAGGCCAGGCTGAGGGACCCCCCCCCCCAGTGCACAAATTTTTGTGCACTGAGCCTCTAGTAGATATATAAACATTTGTTTATACATTGATCTGTTGATGTACACTGGTGTTGTTTCCGGTTCTTGGTTATTTCAAATAAAGTTTTATGAACATTCAGATGCAAGTTCTCATATGTTCATATATTTTCATTTCTCTTGGGTAAATAACCAGGAATAGGGGATAACTGAATTATAAATTGGTATATATTAATATTTAAAGAAACTGCAAACATGTTTTCCAAAATGTGCTACTTTATTACCCCATCAGCTGTGCATTAGAGTTCCAGTTGCTCCACATTTTTGCCTACATTTGGTATATCAGTGTTTTAAATTTGACCCATCATAATAGGTATAAAGTAATGTTAGACTTGAAATCATAAAAATCCTAGAAGAAAACATAGGCAGTAAAATATTGGATATTTCTCATAGCAATATATTTTCTGATATCACTTCAGGCAAGGAAAACAAAATAAAAATAAACAAATGGGACTACATCAAACAAATAAAGATTTTGCACCGAAAAGGAACCATCAACAAAATGAAGACAACCCAATGAATGGGATAACATATTCACCTATACATCTGATAAGGCCTTTATATCCAAAATGTATAGGGAACTTACAAAACTCAACACAAAAACAAACAATCCAATTAAGAAATGAGCAAAGAACCTGAATAGACACTTCTCCAAAGAGGACATACGGATGGCAAGAGACACATACAAAGATGCGTAATGTCACTAATCACCAGAGAAACACAAATGAAAGCCACAATGAGGTATTACCTCACACCTGTTAGAATGGACAGCAGCAATAAATCAACACATAGCAAGTGCTGACGATTCCCATGCAATGTTGGTGGGAATGCAGATTGGTGCAGACACTGTGGAAAGCAGTATGGATTTACCTTAAAAAATTAAAAAATGGAACTGCCTATGACCCAGTGATTCTACTTCGGGGAATATACCCAAAGAAACCCAAAACACTAATTAAAAAGAATATATGTATTTCTATGTTCATAGCAACATTATTTACAATAGCCATGATTTGGAAGCAGCCCAAGTGCCCATCAGCAGACGAGTGGATAAAAAAGCTGTGGTACATTTACACCATGAAATACTACTCAGCCTTAAGAAAGATCTTTCCATTTGCCACAGCATGGAGAGGCCTGGAGAGTATTATGCTACATGAAATAAGCCAGTCAGAGAAAGTCAAATACCATAGAATTTCACTTATATTAGTATGTGGAACCTAATGAACAAAATAGACTAACTAACAAAACAGAAACATACTCATAGGTACAGAGAACAGACTGACAACTGTCAAAGGGAGACTGAGTAAAAAACATGAAGAGATTAAGCAAAGAAATAAAACTTATAGGTACAGACAACAGTATGGTGAATAACAGAGGGTAAGGGTAAGGGGAAATACATGGTGATGGAAAAGACACTTGACTTGGGGTGGTGAACACACAATACAATATATAGATAATGCATTATAGAATTGTATAGCTGGATCCTATATAATTTTATTAAACAATGTCACCCCAATAAATTAAATGTAAACATTTATGTAGTTAAATAAATAAAGTAGTATCTCATTGTAGCTTTAATTTATAATTACTAGAGACTAATGATGTTGAACATCTTTTAAAATTAAATTTATTGGGTAACATTAATTAATAATGTTATATGAATGTCAAACGCACAACTCTATAATATGACATCTGTATGTGCTACTGTGTGCTCACTACTGTGTCCTCTGTCACCACCATTTGATCTCCCCTTTACTCTGTTCATTTTTTCCCCAGTTCCTTTCCCTCCAGTAACTACCATTCTGTTGTCTGTATGAGTTTGTTTTTCTGTTTGTTCATTTGTTGCTTTCTGTTTTATATTCCACCAATATGTGAAATCACATGGTTCTTATCCTCTTCTGTCTGACTTATCTCACTTAGCATAATACTCCCGATCCATCTATGTTGTTACAAATGGCAATATTTTATATTTTATGGCTGAGTAGTATTTACTTGCCATTGCACATCTTTTTTTTTTCCTCCTGAAATCTTTCATCGATTTGTTATTGGGCTGTTTGCTTGCTCATTATTGAATTTTGAAACTTATTTATGTATGTTATATACAAGTCATTCATCAGATAAAAGATTTGCAAATATTTTTCCAGTTCATGCTAATCCCATCATTCTGTTAAATACTTTTGAAGAACAGAAGTTCTTAATTTTGATAGCATACAATTTATCATGGTTTTAAAAAAATATCTGATGCACAGGCATTTCAAATTAATGTCTCATGTAACAAATTACTAGTAGAATCTAATAGAATTGTTGTAGACAAATTGTCCAGGTGATGTATATGGTGTTTGTATTGGTTTCCTAGTGCTGCTGTAACAAAGTACCATAGCCTGGCTGGCTTACAAAAGCAGAAATGTATAATCTCAGAGTTCTGGAACCTGGAAGTCTACTATCAGTGCATTGGCAGGCTGGCTTCCTGTGGAGAGCTGTGGGAGAATCTAGCCCATCCTCTTGGTGACTGGGGGCTCGCTGGCAATCTTTGGTGCATCTTGGCTTGTAGCTGCATCACTCCAGTCCCACGTTTCACAGACATTCTCCCTGTGTCTCTTCTTAGTGTCTCCCCTCTGTGCATGTCTGTCTCTCTGTCCACATATCCTTTCAATAAAGGCATAAATCAGATTGTATTAGACCCACGCTAATGATGTCATTTTAGCTCAATGACCTCTGGAAAGATCCTATTTCCAAGTAAGATCAAATTGGAGATTAGGGCTTCAACTTATCTTTTTTGTGGGGACATAATCTATATATATAAAACCCTAACATGCAAATAGACTGAATGGCGGAACAACTGAGCAACAGAACAACCAGTCGCTATCATGTGCGCTGACCGCCAGAGGGCATGCGGGGAACATGGCAGGCGTCGACTGTGGCGGGATGCTGGAGCAGGTGAGTGGGGGTGCCAGACCAAGGTGGGGTGCCAGTCGCTGTCTTTGAGGCAAGCCTCTGGTGGTTACTGAAAATTCTTTGCTCCTATGCGCAGCCGTCCTGCCCACTGCTCATACCTTCTGCTGATGCCTGGTGCCAGCCCCACTTGGAGCCGTGGCTCCCGCCCTTATTGCCTCTCAGGGCTTCTCCACCTCCCTTTGCTCCTGAGGGGCGATCGGGGCTGGCAGCTGCCTCTCATACCCACTGCTGGTGCAGGTCTCAATCGCTCCTTGCTGTCAGTGGGTGCAAGTGGCTCTGGCACAGTCAGCGCATGGGAGCGATGGCAGTGGGAGCCGGGCTGCCAGCAGATAGGGGACCAGGGGCCACAGAAGGAGGGGCCGGGCGGGGCATGGCGGATGGACCGAGACACGCCCCTGTGCCCACTGTAGCCTTGTGGCCCACAGTTCCTTTCAAGGTGCATGAATTCATGCACTGGGCCCCCAGTTAAACCTATAAAAGTGTAGTATTTAAGATACGTTTGCTTAACCTAAGCTCAAAGGTTTGTTCCAGTGGTTTCTTTCTAGAAGTTTTACAGTTTTATATTTTAAATTTGAGGTCCATGATATACTTGACTTTTGTTTATGGTAGGAAGTATGGACTAAATTCTTTCTGTGTTTTCTGTTTCTTTATTTTTTATTTTTGCATATGGTTATCCAATTTTTCCACCAGCACTTCTTAAAAAGACTATCCTTCTCCACTGAGTTGCTTTTTCATCATTGTAAACATTTAGTTGTCCATATGTATGTGGGTCCATTTCTGGAGTCTTCAATGATTGTATCTCAACACTAAAATCACAGTCTCAACTACTGTCCTGTCCTTTCAAACAGATTCTCTTTCTCTCAATAACTCATTTTCTCTGGAATCCCCATGGATCTGAAGTTAGACCTTATAATTTTGAAAGTTTATTAAATTTTCTCTTCAATTTTCTGTGTTTATTTTAGTGGTCATCATTCTTTATAATTTCATTTTATTCTATACATTAATTATTTCACTCTTCAGCTTTATTGAATTAGCTGCTGAATTTAGAAATTGTATCTTTTAATTTTAATTACTAGCTTTGTTCTATTTATTGAATTTGTTTGATAATTTGAAAAAACCTATTTTGGTAGATTTTATATTTTCTTATTCTTTAACCATAGTTTTGTCTGTTTTTTCACTTTAAGCTTATATTCTTAAGTGATAATTTTAATACTGGACATTTCACAGATCTGATTTAGCTATGTTGTTTCCTTAGTCCTTTACTCATGGTACCTTTTCTTCACCATGTTTTTTGATTTAATCTTTAAAAAGAAATTTCATTCTTTTAAACTTTATATATTTAAATCCTTTGACATTTATTTAGAATTATAGTTGCTCCGGAGAAGGCTTGTAATTTCTTCTATCAAACTTGAGCCCTTCTGTTTGTTCATTTTGTATTTTTCAATCAATATCATTTTGGAAGAAAAGAATTTTGCTGTATTTACCAAGAACTTTCAATCATTTTCAGCAAGTGTTTGTTAGTTCACCTCGTTCCTAGACCACCCAAATGTAAGCATCTAGGCTTTTGTTTTTATGCAGCGATTTTCCTAATGGCTCAGGTGCCCAAATGCAATCATGTAGCTTCCTACAGAAGAAGCATGATCCAACTCTCTCCCCTTAATGTCATCTTCTGTTCGTCACTGATGTTACCAGATACCCTATAAATATCAACTTTGAGATCTGTATACGATAAATATATCAATAAATTAGTTTTTTCAAAAATCTATTGGCCCTTTAAACTTTTATTTTATATGTGATATTTATTTTGAGATAGTTGAAGTTATCTCTTTTCTCTGTCATATATTTTACTGACTCTTAGCTTCAAAGGTCATCCCTGCCGAAGCTGAATAAATATAAAGTTTTTATTTTTTAGAGATCTATCCTTTTATCTTTAAGATTTTTAATTGTTCATCCATCGAGCACCCATCTTTGAGGCCTGTGAGTCTGTGAGCACATGCTGTGCAGAGCCTTCCAAGGAATGCGCCAGCATGCTCACCCACCTTCCTCACCGACTGCTCATGCCTCTCTGGCTCACGCGGACAGGTACGTGCTCTGAGGTGGCTGTTGTTCCACTCATTATAAAGAAGACATTGCCACTTCTACATTTATTTTACTTCCTCTAAATACATACACTTTTGATTATTACACTGAAATGCTTAAAAATAGACTAGATCAGCGGTTTTCAACCTGTGGGTCGCCACCTCTTTGGGGGTCAAACGACCCTTTCACAGGAGTCAGCTAAATACATACAGCATAGCACATATTTACATTACAATTCATAACAGTAGCAAAATTACAGTTATGAAGTAGCAACTAAAATAATGTTATGGTTGGGGGTCACCACAACATGAGGAACTGTATTAAAGGGTCGCGGCATCAGGAAGGTTGAGAACCACTGGACTAGATGGAAAAGACTCACAGGAATATGACAAAGTGGGATTCACAATAGCTGTTTTAAAATAAACCTAACATATAAGAAGCATTCGATGCACAGGCATTTCAAATTAATGTCTCTGGTAACACATTACTAGTAAAATCTAGTAGAATTGTTGTGGACAAATTGTCCAGGAGCCTGAACGCTCAGCTACTCTCAGGTATACAAGTGTCCCCTCGGGAAATGGCTATGCTAAGCCTGATCTCCACCCCCCTTGGGATTCCTGTGGCCTGCAGACACTTTTTGTTTTGTCATCTCATGGTAGTCCTGTCATCGGTGGGTGTCCTCCACATTCCCACCTGTTGCTGGTGGAAGTGGGCTTCTTGCAATGCCATGAGAAAAAGGATTTTCTGAGACTCACATGGAGGAATGAGTGCATTTATTTGCATGAAATTAACCCCCTGAGTTCCCAAGGCCCCCTCTCCCTCTATCCTGCCTAGGAAGAGTTAGGCTATGCCTTCAGCAGAGCGGGAGTAAAGCCACTGCTCAGGGCTTCCGGTCCATGTTTGCACAGTCTAGTCCAGCATCTGGCCAGCTGAGCTGTGTTCCCAGCTGCAGTCCATTGGCTGTTGGGTCTCATGGCCACGGGCCATTCAGCTCCTAGGGCCACATGGCTGAGTGCAAGAAAGCAGGAGCAAGGCCGAAGGAACCAGGGAGCCAAGAGAGAACTCCTCTGTCTGGACATTTCAACCTTCTGAGACAATGTGTGCTTGCAGTGGCTTTAAACTTTAGCCAATCCATGGTTCCCCAAACTAGACTGACAGACAACACCTTCCCTACCTCACCCCAACCTCACTGTGCATGTGTCCAAATCCCCTTCCCAGGGGTCTGCAGGGAAGGCCGGTGGTTCCCTGGGCATGTGAAGTTGCAGCTTCCTGTCATGCTGCCCAGATGGTCATGCTTATCATGTCTGGTCTCCATTTGCTCCCTTTCTATTGTTAATATTAATAACTAGCAATTTACAACAGTAATAATCCTGATACTGCATGGGTAGAGAATCTGGCAGCCATCTCTGAGAATACCATCTATTTCAATATTTAATGCATAAAACATTTTTCAATGCAATTTGCCCAACAGAATCTTATTAATGATATGAAAATTATCCATATGTTGATAATAGTTTAATGGAAGGATTGCAGATCCCCTGATTCAAGTGGGTTAAATCATTTCATGCAAAGTTATTAGTGTTAATCATTTTGACTGATGCCTAATTTTAATATATGATTTTCATTGCTTACTAAAATAAGAACAAGAATTTCTCATTTAATTCAATTCAGCCATTGCCTCTACAGCTGCAGAGGCCAATGTGCAGTGTCTGGGCCATTAGCCTTGAGGCACATGGCCTTGGCTTAAGAACTGTTTAGTCAGGGCCACTGGTGGGGAGAGCCTTGCTGACACGCAGAATTGTTTCTGCTGTCACCACTGGGGACATCGGACCTTGACCTCACTTTTGTGTCCCTGCCCCTTGGTGGCTGGCCCCTTACCCGGAGACTTTGCTATTATGAGGCTCTACATTTGTTAAAAAAAAAAAAAAATCCTTCTTTACCTGTTCAGAGATTTGATGTTTAACTTAGTTCTACTCAGACCTGCGGGGTTTACCTCTCTCTTCCCTGTCGCTGCTGTCCATGACCGTCACCTCTGTAGTGGTTCAAGCCTCGGCACCAGAACTGTTCTTGTGACCCAAGTTCACCAATCTCCACACACTCTGTTAACCGACTAGGAATCGGATTAAGTTCTCTAAGATGCAAATGCACTTTGACCTTCGCTACTGCTTTCCAGTAAAAGTCAGGAGCTTACTTAGTGTCCAGTCTCGCGTGGTTTGAGTGTGCCTGCCTCACAGGCTGCTCTTCGTCTCTGCTGGCCTTCGCCACCCAGCGCCAGCTGCAGAGAGAAAACTGTGGTGTTCTCCTGACTGTGCATTTGAAAAGGAGCCCCACCCAGACCCTCCCCAGGAGTCCTCACTTATCAAACCTCAACCAATCACTGCCTCATGGGAAACGTGCTATTGCATCCTAGGGCACTTTGTCCCTGTTTGGTGACCTGTGTGGGCCTCAGGTATGAATCCCTACACAGCAGCTGCCTTTTATTCCCTGGCATGGTGTAGGGTAGTGTTTCAAAGGCATATCATGGAGCCAGACAGTCTGAATTCTCATCCTTCTGTGCTGCTTGCCAGCCATGCCATCTGGGCAAGTGATAAGCTTTCTGACTCACATTACTCATCTATAAAGCAGGGACACTAACAGTATGCAGTTCTTAGAGGTGACCTACTGACTAAATAGAAAACAATGTACTGGGAGGCTTAAAACAAAAGAAATACCCAATAATTGTTATCTTTTTTAATATAAAAAACTTTGTTGAATGAATTGAGCAGGAGTTCTATGTGAGACAATATCACTGACAAAACATCCCTGATAATGCAGAAAATATAAGAGTTTATCTAATTAATTGTCATGTAAAAATTGTGAGGCACTATTATTACAATTTACATATGAAGTGATGAGGCCCAGAGGGAGGTTATTAAAATTGTTCCAAGTATTAAAACAAATACATGGTGAAGTGGTATTTGATTCCAAGGAGCCTGACTCCAGAGCTTTCACTCTGAACCACTAAACCCTCAAACTATTTTGTTGTTTCTTCAATGCACATTTGTTGAATGAATACATTTTAAAAATAACATGTAGATATCCTCTGTATAGATTATATAGACCTATCAACACTAATAAAAGAGAAAAATGGTAATTGGCATACGAGCTAGCCTTTTCATTGGCTAATCAGGGCTATATGCAAATTAACTGCCAACTGAGATGGCAGTTAACTGCCAACAAGATGACGGTTAATTTGCATATGTAGGCACAATGCAGGGAGGTGAAAGGGAAAGCAGGAAGAAGCCCCCTGCCACTGACAGTGATCGGAAACCCAGGGGGGAGCTAAGAGCTGGGGGGCAGGGCAAAGGCGGCCCTGGGGCCGCCTTTGCCCTGCCCCCCAGCCATGATTGGAGAATCAGGTGCCTTTTCCGCCCTGGCCAGTGATAGCAGGAAGTAGGGGTGGAGCCAGTGATGGGAGCTGGGCACGGTAGAAGCTGGCAGTCCCAGGAGCTAGGGGTCCCTTGCCTGGGCCTAAAGCGAAGCCCACGATCGCGGGGCCACTGCAGCTGCGGGTCCCCGCTGCCCGGGCCGAACGCCTAGGCCAGAGGCATCAGGCCTGGGCAAGGGGCCGATCCTGCGATTGGAGGGTGATGGGGGTCAATGCCTGAGGGCTCCCAGTATGTGAGAGGGGGCAGGCTGGGCTGAGGGACACTCCCCCCCACACACACACCCAGTGCACGGGGATCAGCGGAGCCGCGAGGCCTCCCGGCACCAGCATCAGTGTGACAGGGGGCAGTGCCTGAACCCCCTGATCGCCCTGCAGCTCTGTGTGCGACAGGGGGCGGGGCCACAACCTCCCTATCCGCCCTGCTCTGTTCGGGACAGGGGAAGGCGCCCCAAACCCCTGATCAGACCTGCTCTGTGCCTGATAGGGGGGAGCTCCCCAACCCCCTGATCGCTCTGCGGCTCTGTGTGTGACAGGGTGCAGTGCCCCAACCCCCTGATCGGCCCTGCTCTGTGTGTGACAGGGTGTGGTGCCCCAACCCGCTCCCCCCCCGCCCCCCCCAACGGGTCCTGCTCTGTGTGTGACGGGGTAGAGCCATAACCTCCCCTTCGGCCCTGCCCTGAGTGTGAGAGTGGCGGCGCCCCAACCCCTCTGATGGGCTCTGCTCTGTGAGTGACAGGGGCCAGCGCCCCAACCCCCAGATTGGCCCTGCTCTGTGCGTGACAGGGGGTTGCGCCGCAACCTCCCCATCGACCCTGCCTTGAGTGTGACAGGGGGCGGTGCCCCAACCCCCCAATCGGCCCTACCCTGAGCGTGACTGAGGGTGGCATTGCAACCTCCTGATCCTCCCTGCTCTGTGCATGACATGGGGCGGTGCCCCAACTCCCCAAATGGCCCTGCTCTGAGCCCGACCAGGGGCTGCACCTAGGGATTGGGCCTGCCCTCTGCCACCCGGCAGCAGGTCTAAGCCAGCAGGTCATTATCTCCCGAGGGGTCCCAGACTGGGAGAGGGCACAGGCCGGGCTGAGGGACCCCCCCCTCCCTCCCCGAGTGCACAAATTTTTGTGCACCGGGCCTCTAGTTATATATAATGTGAGAAATTATAGGGATGTCCTGACCCAAAGATCTTTGGAATTTTGCAATTTCTGAAATGTATTGCATTGAGCATGGATAACTTCATAGTTATGGACATAGAATGATGGCTTGTGTGTACAAGGCACAGGAGAGATCCCACACCCCGTGCCCAGAGCCTTTGGTAGATTATCTATGGAGAAATGTGGACCAGTGGTTCCAATCTCCCCACTAAACAGATGTGGGGAGTTGGCAGCACACTTGGACCTGACACCAAATTGTGTCATTTAATTTCGCTTGGGTACCCCGTAGATAAGGAGATGTGTGCTCTGAAGCTCCTGAGAAGGGCCACACACTTGGAGCTGGGGGGCGGGGAGTGAGGAGGGAAGAGTCAGGAGGCAGCACCATTAGGAAGCCAGACCTAGGGATGAGGCAGGCATGTCCCGCATTCTGCTCCTGCCATGTAGTAGCTGGCTCATCCAATCAAGAGCTTATGCATATCTGTGTGCCGTTTTCTGTACTCCTGTCTAGCTCAGCTTCCCCATATGTGAAACTGTCATGCAGTTATTACCTTGAAAGCTCTTTGTGGAGATTTAGTGAGAAATATGTGTAACCCAGGGACCTTCTATGTGTGACTTCCTCACCCCTTTTCCAGGCTGTTCCTAGCCATGGGCTGAAGTATGGATTCAGTTATACATAAGGAGTCAGGACAGTGACTATCAACCCCAGGAGGAGAAAGTGGGATCATCAAGCTGAGTCCCAGTGGAACCAAGGCTAGGAAGCCAAGGGTCTGAGGCTGGGCAGCGGAGGGAATCATGATGAGATTAGGTGGGTGTGGAACAGGAGGGACTTCTGGTGGCTACGCTGCTCACTGGCTGGTGTGTGAGTTTCATCTAGATGTCTGGTAGAGTCTGAGGATGCATACCATGAGAAGGGGGAGTCTGCCTCATTTCTGGTATCTTTGAGGGGATTTTCCCCCAAAACACACTTGGCCTCTTGCCCCATACTTTACTCTTACCTATTAAGACAAAATGAATTAATTGAACAGAGGACAACCACCACTGGTCCACATTTCTCAATAGATAATCTATGAGAGACTCTGAGCACAGGGTGTGGGATCTCTCCTGTGCATTGTAGGGTTTTAGCCACCCGCTTAGCCTCTGGACACCCACAGATCCACACTAGGCACCCATAGCAGCCACAGTTGCACTAACCAAAGACGTCTCCAGACATTGCACAATCGCATTGAATAGCTGCTCTAAACAGCCGCACACTTGGACCCAACACCAAATAGTGTCATTTAATTTTGCTTCCTCAACAGCAAGGCTGATACTTGGAGCTCCTACTTTACTCTCCCTTTTAACAATGTGCAACTTACGCAGAATCCAGATGAGGGTCTCTTCAGAGCTCAGAGCACTGCTTGAGGTGGTCGTGCATGTCTCAGGTGCAGTGGGCCTGTCACATGCGCTTCATCGTGGTGATATTTATTTCTCCCACAGACAATATTTGAGCAGTTATAAAAGACAAGGCCTGAGACTTGGTGCTGACCGGACTTGTCACTGAAGTTCTAGGAGGAGGCTCTGTTGGGTCCCCTGAATATCTGATTCAGATGAGCCACACAGTCTCAAAAGCTGGGTCAAAGGCAGGCACTGACCCGTTAGTGGGTTGGCAGCTTATCTCAGCAGCCAGCTGGTAGGTAGACCAATTGGCTCTGGTTCCAGCTACATTTCCTGAAAAGGGAGAGATCATTTTCTTTCTTGTTTTTAAATTGAATTTATGGGGGTGACACTGGTTAATAAAATTATATAGGTTTCAGGTGTGCATTCTATAATACATCATCTGCATATTGTACTGTGTATTCACCACCCACGTCAAGAAGTAAGATGCTTTTTGATGCTAGTATTTTGGTGGGCAGTCAAAAGCCAACACTGGCCCTGTGAAGTTTGGACTGGGCATTCTGGAAGCTATTGACAAGCTTGGGCCATGCTACTGGCTGAGCATCACCCATGGGCATGGTGCCCCAGAAAGATCCAATCCACAGAGCAGAAAAGCTTCATTTTCAGCTCAACAGAGGCAGAAGCCTTTAGGCTAATTAATAAATCATCAACACATTTGTGGTATTAAAAATGAAATATTTATGCTCGCCAGAGTAATATTTCTGTCTTGCAGCCCATGCTCTATTGATGCTTGATGGAGGATGAAGTAAATACCAGCTGGTATAGGATGAATGAAATATAATTACTCCCAACAAAGTTAAGTGAATATTAAAACACAGAAATCACAGGCACTGGCTCTTACCCCTTTTCAACTCCACTGCCCAGGAAATGGCATTCTGACCTGATGTTGGCTTCCCTACAGCTTCCAGCAGGGGTTTCAGGAAAGGGCTCAGCTGTCAGGGACTTGCAAGCAGCTGGAACACAGGCTGCTGAGAAAGGCAGGGTGTCTACCACTTTTCAAGCCATGATGCCCAGCCAACATGTGACATTGTGAAAGGACTGTGGCTTTGGAAATAGAACAAGTTCTTTATCCAATCTCTGAAATTTATAAGCCATGTGACCTTGTCAAGGTCCTTCACTTTTTTGTACCTCAGTTTACTTATAGTAAATAAGGGTAATCCTGCACTAAGTGATGAGAGAGAACAGTGCGTCTGAAATTAATAGAGACCTTTTGCTTGGTGACATGGAGGCACAGAGGAACTGTGAGGAGAACGGAGAGGAGCTTGGGTCAGCAGCCCCCAGATGGTGAGTCACGGGGAAGCACCGGGAGGTGCAGTTGTGAACGGCAAGATCAGCAAGTGATATAATGACTGAGAGGCCAAGCTGTGAAGCCCAGCAGCGGGACACAGAAATGTCCAAAAGGGAGATCAGGACGCACAGGAGAGCATGCTTAGTGAAGGGGAGGCAGAGACCAGGCTATGTTTGGGGGAGAAACCAAAGCAGACAGTCTAAAGGGAGCAGGTAATCAGATTTCTCCAGCCTTGGAAAAGTGTGTGTGTGTGTGTGTGTGTGTGTGTGTGTGTGTGTGTGTGTGTGTACGCACGCAAGGGTTCCTGCCTCCGTAGCTCCCATTCCACATAAGCACAACCTATTCAGCAAAATGTTCACCATGCAAAGACTGCACATTCTCTTTGTTCCTTCTGAGCTCCTCTCTGTCCTTTGTTTCCCATGCTGAGTGCCTCACAGACAATCCAGGCAGGTCAGGCCTGCTTATGTTTTGGGAGAGTCACCTTCACGATACTCGTTGTTTTTCTTTCACTTGAATCTCACTTGGAAGGCTCACCTCTGTGCAGAATCGCTGTGTCCACAGCCCACCAGTGTCAGGACAGCAGGTGTGTGGTGTCCAATGAGCCTAGATGTAGAGTGAAAGTTAACTGTATCCTCTAAGGAGCCCTGCAGGATTCCAAGTCCCTGCCATCACAGAACAGAGCTGTCCTCAAGGTGCAGCATGGCATCACGGAACAAACAGAGAGCCAGTGTGTGCGGCCGAGTGCTATCATATTTAACAGGCTGCAGATGTCATAGAAAGGGAAATCCACCATTCTTGGCACTTACTGTATGCAATCACTATTCTAAGAATATTAAATAAATGATCTTATTTAATCCTTTCAGCCATCTTGTAAGATAGGTGTTTTACAACCAAAAGCATGGAAATAATGACAGCAGGATTCAAGCCCATCTATTGTCTGCAAGTTCTGTGCCCATTTCACCTTTCCTTCCACACTCATCCCTTTCTTCCTTCACTTGTTTCCATTCCTCTCCTTTCTACCTTCTCTTTTTCGTCTTTCTCAAGACATTTTACAAGGTGGCAAAATGGTTAGCTGCTTACCATGACTTATGTTTAAGTTGGTAATATGCCAGCTTAAAAAATAGACTCCTTGTAGGTGAATGTGGCCATGTGACATATGGAGAGGATGAACTGAGAGTCTCTGGCACCTGCTGTCCTGTGTTCCCTTCCGTGAAGGAAGACTTGATGCTCAAAGTAGAACAGCTGTCTAATGAGCACCGGGTGACGGCACACAGGCCGCCTGAGATGAGACACAGGACCTTGGTCCTGGAAAGCGCCGTGGCCCGGCCGCACCTGCTCTGCTGGCTTCTGAACTTGCTCAGATCATTATCTCCAAGGTTCTATTACTTGTAGTGAAGTGCAATCACTAACTTCCTTTAATTAGAGGCACTAACCATTTCAAAAGGAGCTTCCAAACTCCCTCTCTCCACTCAGCGGAAACCGCTGGCAGCAGGGCCGTGGGCACACCTTCCTCTGCTGGCTCCGCTTACAAGCATGCACGTGCTCACACATGCCCTTTTAGGGCATTACTGATGCACTCCACTTATTTTTCTGTGATATGCTCTTTGAACTTGTGTGAAACTATGATTTGGAACCCTACTATTTACAGCATTTAGATATTTACTAAGCACTAACCCCTGTATGTCTGTGGAAGAGCAATTTTTAAATAAATGGAAAAGAAGCAAAAGAAAGACAAGTATCACATGATCTCACTCACATGTGGAATCTAATGAAGCAAATAAACTGATGAGCAAAATAGATCCAGGGACATAGGAGCATGGAACAGACTGTGGAATTTCAAAGGGAAGGGGGGGATGTGGGAGGAAGAGATCAAGCAAAGAATTTGTATGCATATGTGCATAACCCATGGACACAGACAATAGGGTGGTGAAGGCCTGGGGTGGGGGTGGGGTGGGCTCGAAGGGGGCAATGGGTTAGCCTTACCTCTTACAATATACAGAACAGCCTCCACAACAAGGGATTATCCATCCCAGGTGTCAAGATTCACACTGAAATGTCAATCCCAGGTTGAAAGACTATGTGATAGAATATTACATAATGTAGTTGTATCATAATTTGCTTAAACAAGCTCTGCTAAGTACTACTAAGACTGTTTCTAACAATGCTGGAAACTCCATTATTGCCCATACATGTTTGATATTATGTATAAATATGTTAAAAACACATTTTTATGCATGGAATTGCTTGGACAATGAATATGCACAGTTAATATTTTCATACTGCTGCCGTATCACTTATCAAAAAAGGATTCCTTAATTTACACACCCAGCAAAACTCAATAGACATTGTCTGTCTCCCTGAATCCTCATAGCATTAGCTATCACCAATCTTTTAATCTTTGTGAGCCAATGGTATTATTTCAACTTCATTTGCATTCTCTGATATGAATGAGGTTGAGATAATTTTCTCCATTAACTGGCCACTTTATTTCCTTTTATGTGAAATTCTTCATCCACATTATTTATCCATTTTCTGTCTGATTATTATCTTTTTTATTATTGATTTCCAGGAGCTCATCTTATATATTAAATATTAATGTTTTTAATTGAGTATGTTAGAGCACTGTTTTGTCTACATTTTTCCTGGTGCATAATCATTTAGGAAAAGAAATGAAGACTTTAGAGGTCAGGAGCATCTTGTTTATAATTATTAACTAGAGGCCGGTGCACAAAAACTTGTGCACTTGAGAGGGTCCCTCAGCCCAGCCTGTGCCCTCTTGAAGTCTAGGACCCCTCGGGAAATGACCACCTGCTGGCTTAGGCCTGCTCCCTGGGGGGATTGGGCCTAAACTGGCAGCAAGACATCCCTCTGGCAGCCTGGGAGCCCTCAGGGGATGTCCACTTGCCAGCAGGGAGCAGGCCTAAGCTGCAGTCAGACATCCTTAGTGCTGCTGAGGAGGTGAGAGAGGCTCCCACCACCACCGCTATTACTGGCAGCCGTCAACCTGGCTTGTGGCTGAGCAGAGCTCCCCCGGTTGGAGCACACTGACCATCAGGGGGCAGCTCCTGCATTGAGCATCTGCTCTATGGTGGTCAGTGTGTCATAGTGACCAGTGATTCCCAGGCGCTCTGCTGTTAGGGTCAATTTGCATATTACCCTTTATTATATAGGATAGAGGCCTGGTACATGGGTGGGGGCTGGCTGGTTTGCCCTGAAGGGTGTCCCAGATCAGGGTGGGGGTCCAGCTTGGGTGCCTGGCCAGCCTGGGTGAGGGGCTGATGGCTGTTTGCAGGCTGACTACAGCCCCTTCAGGGTGGGGGTCCCCACTGGGGTACGTGGTCAGCCTGGGTGAGGGGCTGATGGCTGTTTGCAGGTTGGCCAAACCCCCCAGCAGGGACCCTCACCCCATGAGGGTGTGGCCATCCTGGGTGAGGGGCTGATGGCTGTTTGCAGGCTGGCCACGGCCCCCAGACACCCAACCTCCCAGTGGAGGCTGGCTGGAAGCAGGTATCTGGGATTTATTTATCTTCTATAATTGAAACTTTGTTGCCTTTTGTGGAAGGCTACAGCTGGCCAGGGCAGGCAGAAAGCCTGGCTTCCTCCATCGCCGGGGCAACCAAGCCTCCTGCTTGCTCCAGCTCTATGGCTGCTGGCCGCCATCTTGGTTGGGTTAATTTGCATATACTCGCTCTGATTGGCTGGTGGGCGTGGCTTGGACATAGCTAAGGTATGGTCAATTAGCATCTTTGTCTTTTATGAGTGTAGATTAGCCCTGACTGACTGGTGCCTCCCAGAGGGGGTGTGGGTGACGAGGTGCCTGCAGGTAACCCCGTCAGGAAGTGGATGACAGAATATACACATGCTGCCTTCACTGTAATTGCTGTTAGGGGTCGAGTGCCTAATAATAGCACCACTTCTTCATGCACAGCTCGCTGAATCTGTTTCACATTAAGACAAAAAATTAGCAGAAGGAATATCAAACTAGCTCTTCTTTACCTATGATGTGGTGCTGGAGAGGGGGCAGGTATGTGCAGACCACGGCCCAGCACTGAGCCCCAGGATTGTATGGCACACCGACTCAGGTGCTGTGTGGTTGGCCATGTGGCAGAGCGCAGCAGAGAGCCTGTGTTTGTGTTGGCAGGGCCTGCTCCTCAGAGAGAGAAGGAGGCTCAGCCCCATGGCTGAGTTTATTCTTTCTGTGGGTACCACTCCAATAAGTCACTCCATACCCTGTGGGGGAAGAGTACATGAGGGGACAGAGAAAGGCCAGGGTGTTATGTTAACGATGACTTTTCACCTGGAAGTGAAGGAAGGGACAGGAATCAGTGCACCTGCCCTCAGTTACAGAAAGCTCCGGTGAGCCCTCGACTCCTGGTATACTTTATTTTTGAGTGATTCGTCTGATAGGGTGTCTGCTTTTCAGTGCGTCAGATATTTTCTTCCTTCTACTTTTTGCACTGATCTTTGGGAAATGGTAGCAGGTTTCTTAAAATAAAAAAGATTTTAAATTGACTTTGAGAGAGAGGAAGAGAAAGGGAGTGAGAGAAACATGGATGTGAGAGGAACCAATCAGCCGCCTCTCCCATGCTATCCACTGGGGACCCAGCCCACAACCTGGAATCAGGACGATGCACAACCCATTGAGCAACACTGGCCAGGGGGTAGCCGCCCCTTCTATGCTCAAAGTTGTCACGTGTCCATCTATGGCTTCCTCCAATGATCCTCTGTCTTCCTCCTTCCATTGGCCACTGTTATACACACATGTATGTAGGATAGCTAATGTAAGAAGGTATTTGTAACTGTATTTTGTTTATAATTTACTAATCCCCTTTCAGTCAATTTCCATTGTCCCTTTCACCTTCCAAAAGAAATTTCATGGTTACTCACCATTTATCCTAGGTATTTTTTTTAAATATATTTTATTGATTTTTTACAGAGAGGAAGGGAGAGAGAACAGAGAGTTAGAAACATCGATGAGAGAGAAACATCGATCAGCTGCCTCCTGCACATCTCCTACTGGGGATGTGCCCGCAACCCAGGTACATGCACTTGACCGGAATCGAACCTGGGACCCTTCAGTCCGCAGGCCGATGCTCTATCCACTGAGCCAAACCAGTTTCGGCTATCCTAGGTATTTTTTTAATTCTTTCTTCACCTTCTCTCTGCTCCCACTCACTACATCAGTGTTGGTATTCTCCAGGGTACCACCTCAGCTCTTGTCGCATTCTCTATGCCCCATAAATGCATGAATTAGCTGCCAATTATATACTAACAATTCCAAAATGTATGTATTTTCTAAACTAACCCACACACGCACACACACACATACACACTCACCTGTGCTTCATGCGTCGTGCATATTCATATCTGCTGTCACATTGCTATTTTCAACTCAGTGTGACCAAATCCTATTTTTCATTCTATATTTGTCTCAGTTGATATCATTAGCTTCTGTTCCATTAAAAGTTTAGGCATCATCTACAACAAGCATGTTAAACTCAAAGGCTAACACGAGCCAAATAAACAATGTTCAAGTTTATGTGGCCGCAAAAAAACAAAAGCTTCAATTTTCATAGAAACATAGGTTTATTTTGATAGAGACATGCTGATTACAAAGGACTGAAATAAATGAGTAATTGTTAACATAAAATAATAGAATATTTTAATAAAAATTAATATTTTTTCTTGAACATTAACTTACCAGACACTGAATAACTGCACAAATTAATAAGCATAATGCAAATAAACCTATTTTTCTTGTTCTCCAAAAGCAAAATATTTCCTGTTGCACACACCAAACAAGTCAGTACAAGACTAATGACGTGGCAATTGGCTGCTAAAATATTCATTGCTAGTATTAGTGGAGAGAAATGGTGCGCCTGCGCGTAAGACACATAAGGGAAATGAATGCAACACGATTATAGTCATCAGTCATTAGCGAATGTTGTAGCTCATTATTAATAACTAGGGGCCCGGTGCATGAAATTCGTGCACTGGGTGTGTGTGGGGAGGGGAGTGTCCCTCAGCCCAGCCTGCCCCCTCTCACATACTGGGAGCCCTCAGGCGTTGACCCCCATCACCCTCCAATCGCAGGATCGGCCCCTTGCCCAGGCCTGACGCCTCCACCAGAGGTGTCAGGCTTGGACAGGGAACCCCCATCTCCCCCTGATCACTGGCTCTGGCCCCCGCCCAGGCCTGAGGCCTCTGGCCCAGGAATCATGCCTGGGCAGGGGACCCCCATCTCCCTCTGATCGCTTGCTCCACCCCCCACCCAAGCCTGACGCCTCTGACCCAGGCTTCAGGCCTGGGCAAGGGGACCATCATATCCCCCCAATCCCTGGCTCCGCCCCCCACCCAGGCCTGATGCCTCGGCCAGAGGAGTTGACCCTCATCACCCTCTGATCACCAATCACTGGATCGGCCCCTTGACCAGGCCTGAGGCCTCCGGCAGAGGTGTCAGGCCTGGGCAGGGGACCCCCAGCTACCCGCGGTTGCAGGCTCTGCCCCTTCCCAGGCCTAATGCCTCTGGCCTAGGTGTCCAGCCCGGGCAGCGGGGACCCGCAGCTGCAGCAGCCCCGCGATCGTGGGCTCCGCTTTAGGCCCAGGCAAGGGACCCCTAGCTCCCGGGACTGCCAGCTTCGACCCTGCCCAGCTCCCATCGCTGGCTCCACCCCTACTTCCTGCTATCACTGGCCAGGGCGGCAAAGGCGCCTGATTCTCCGATCATGGCTGGGGGGCAGGGCAAAGGCGGCCCCAGGGCCGCCTTTGCCCTGCCCCCCAGCTCTTAGCTCCCCCCTGGGTTTCTGATCACTGTCAGTGGCAGGGGGCTTCTTCCTGCTTTCCCTTTCGCCTCCCTGCATTGTGCCTACATATGCAAATTAGCCGCCATCTTGTTGGCAGTTAACTGCCAATCATAGTTGGCAGTTAATTTGCATATAGCCCTGATTAGCCAATGAAAAGGGTATCATCGTACGCCAATTACCATTTTTCTCTTTTATTAGATAGGATTATGTATAACAGAGTATTGTAAAAATTAAGTTACAAAATTTTTATTAAAATGTTTCTTACAGACCGTTATATTGGCTGGGCCACAAAAATATTCGTTGTGGGCCACATGCGGCCCGTGGGCCATGAGTTTGACACACTTGATCTGCAATGAAACTCTATTTTATAAATGACCGGCTTGATCATTATTTGATCAGAACTTTCAAGGGCTCCATATTCCCCCAAAGATAAAAAGCATCCGTGGAATTGTAGACAGGCCTTTTTATAGACCTGTGACGGCTAACTTTTATGCCAACTTGGCTGGCCACCGTGCCAGGTTTTGGTGGAACGTTGTTCTGGAGCGTCAGCGAAGGAGTCTGGATGAGGTGAACGTGTGCATTCATGGACTTTGAGGAAGAGATGACGCTCCGCACGCAGGTGGCATCGCCCAGTGCTCAGGCCTCACAGGGAGCAGCCCGACCTCTGATGAGCAGAGAGGAATCCTGCCCGCTGGCAGCCTCCAGACCGACGGGGCTGGCTCTTCCCGGCGTCCAGCCGGCTGGCCTCACTGCAGGCTGTGGTTTCCAGGCCTCCACCCTCGCAGGAGCCAGCTCCTGACGGCATGTCTCTGCATGAGCCCTGGCACGGTGGCTGCTGCTTCTCTGGAGAACCCTGACTAACATGGACTTGGCCTCTTTCTCTAACATTCACCTTCTAGAACACTCACAATCAATCAGATAATAAACAAAAATCTAACAAGTAGAAAACAAACAAACAAAAAGCTACCAGGAGGCTCTGGCCATGTAGCTTGGCTGGTGGGAGGGTCTTCCCGATCCCCCAAGGCTTCAGACTCCATGTCCTCTCAGGGCACATGTGAGAACCAACCATGAACGCATACATGTTCCTCTCTCTCTCAAATCAATAAATAAAATTAAAGCAACAACAAAAAACACACACTGACACAAACTTGCACTTGGACCTGGGCAGAGCCCCGTCACCCCAGGCACAGGACACAGTCTCTGTGCCTCAGTGCAGGGCACATTCTGATCTCAGCTCTCACCTAGGGAATGCCTCCATGTCCTCTGCCCACCTCCTCTCAGCTGACCCCAGCGGACTCAGATGTGGCTCCTCTCTGCCCCACAGCACCGTGTCCCAGTTTTCACGTGGGCAGCCCCCCCACGGAATGGCAGTTATTACATCTGTCTCCTCACCAGGGCTCCTAGCCGGACCCTCAGTCAGTCATTATGGAATAGAATACCTTTCATCCAATGAACTTCGCCACCAAATCCTTCTCATATGCACTAGGTAGAGCCAGTTCCTCAAAAGAAAATCAAAACCTGCACCCCCTCCTGAGTACCTCACACCATCAATTCCTTCTCAG